>NC_064861.1:90336809-90636809 GCF_024139225.1 Suncus etruscus
AAAAGTCACCCACACATACCTCCCTAAAGAAAAGACCTTATAGATTTCTTGTGTTTGAATCCTGGCCCTGCCATTCCATTTATTTCTTGTCACCACCAGGTTTAGGGACACAGATATTCCTTACAGTGAAATTTGCCCAGGGAAAACATACAGAGCTCAAAGGTTACTGTATGTTTACAAGTGGACAGAAATCACAGTTCTCAGACTACAGAACATTCCCAGCACCCCCAAAAGGAAGCCCCCTGCCTATTAGCAACTCCTCTCCTCCCTGATATTTGGGAGTATTTTTCAACTGCACCCAACAGCCCAGGGTGCATATTCTGGGGGTCAGCCCTTGTACTCAGGGGGACCATGAGGTTCCAGGAATGCAGCTGGCTCAGCCCTTTGGGGGCTGATCTCCCCCTGATCTTTCTCTCTCATTATATCAATCTTTTTCTTTCTATCTTTTTTTTTGGGGGGGCCACACCCATTTGATGCTCAGGGGTTACTCCTGGCTAAGCGCTCAGAAATCACCCCTGGCTTGGGGGAACCATATGGGACGCTGGGGGATCGAACCGTGGTCCTTCCTTGGCTAGCGCTTGCAAGGCAGACACCTTACCTCTAGCGCCACCTCGCCGGCCAAGGAGCAATCTTTTTTTCACATCTCCTTCCACAAAGCTGCTGTGGGTCTCCAAATCTAGCTTGTTTCAGCGTCTTGATTTTGGAGGGTTCACACCCCACAGTGCTAAGGGGTTACTGTCAGTAAGTTTCTCAGGGGTTACTCCTGGCAGTGCTCAGGGGGTCCAGGCAATGCTGGGGGTCCCAGCTGGTTCTGCTGCATGCACTGGGCCCCCAGCGTCACCATCCTGAATTTCACTCACACAGTCTTGATGCTGACACCTTGAATTCACTCACATATATCTAGTGATGCTCAGGGATTAAGCCTGGCTCTGATCAGAGATCACTCCTAACAGGACTTGTGGGACCATATGGAATTCTGGGGTCTAATCTAGGTCAGCCACATGCATAACAAGTGCCCTACCCATTGTGCAATCTTTCTAGCCCCTTCTCTAATCATATAGATGCGAACCACGTCTTTACTTCACCAGGAATATCTTTGTAGGATTGCTGGGCCAAGTCCGATTTTTTTTTAGAATGGCTCTACTGTTTTTCCCAGCTTTTGCCGCTTGTATTTTAGTTTTGGGGGCCGCATCTGGCAGTGCCCAGGGGACCATATTTGGTGTTGAGGATCGAGCCAGTGTCGGTAGCCTGGAAGGCCATCGCCTTTCCCTCTGTCCTATCTCTCTAACCCTCTCTAACCCAGCTGGGAAATTTGCCCCCGAGCCCAGTTTGGGTTGAAATTGGTGTGTTTATGACCAATGGTAAGAAGAAGACATGAGGGCCGGAGAGATAGCACAGCGGTAGGGCATTTGCCTTGCACACAGCTGAGCCAGGATGGACGGTGGTTCGAATTCCAGTGTCCCATATGGTCCCCCGAGCCTGCCAGGAGTGAGTTCTGAGTACGAAGTCAGAAGTAACCCCTGAGTTTTTCGAGTGTGACCCAAAAACAAAAAAAAAAAAAAGAAAAAGAAAAAGAAGAAGAAATGAAGAGTGACCTTAGGATCAGAGCTGGGGCTGGGCCCCCTGGTGGAAGGAAGGTCCTTTTCTAGGCCTCAGGCTCTCTCTCTCTCACTCCCAGCCTCATTCTCCACATCTTCCTGCCTGCCCTCCCCAAGCCAGGCAGGACAGCAGGAAACAGGAAGTTGCTCTTGGCTTCTAAGAACCCCCTTTAGCTGAGGCAGGGAAAAAGCACTTCCTAGCACACAGGGCCAAGGGTAGTGGAAAGGCAGGGAGGAAAGACAAGACAGGGGACTGCTTGGAGGCAGCTGCAGAGGTGAGGTGCAAAAAGAAACACACACATGACTGCAGAGCTAAGTAGGGGTGCTCTGTATGCCCCCTATGAGGCCTTAACTCCCCCTTTCTGGTCTCTCTCACAGTCCACCACTGAGCCAGGGACTCTCTCCTCCTACACCCCCCAGGCTCCAAGCCGACACTGTACTAAATGGAGTTACTTCTACCCTCCACCTACTCTTCTCCAGACGCCCCCCAGAAGGTGTCACTGAAATTTAGACCCTTTTGTGATATTGGGGACCAAGCCTGAGGCCCCTCAATGGGCCTCAATTGGGGCGTTCCCTTCTCTGGCTTCAGCCTCGCCTCCCAAGTTCCAGTCCCAAAGGTCACATCTGGCCTCCAAAGGCAGTTTCATGGGGGAGACCGCTCCGGTGTCATGACCCCCTATTCCATGCATCCCTTTTCCCAAATCCCAGTGCAAAACAATCCAAACCCATGGAGGTCAGAGGGAGCCGAAGCCATGCCTAGCCCCCCTACAAATCTTCCAGATCCTGCCCTTGGGTCCGGCTGCTGCTACTTCTGGCTTCCAGACCCCTGCACCCAGCTCGTCCCTTCCAGATGTTGGATCTAAACACGGTCGCGCCCCCAATTCGCGCCAACCCGGGTCCCCCCACTCTCCAGCATTGGGGGGTGGGCAACTCCTGGGGACGTGCAACCCTGCTGGTCCCCACTGTCACCCCCAAGTCAGCCTCCCACGTCTCCCGGCCTGGCCACCCACAGCTCCCCTCGCCTCGGGGGGACCCCTCGGTGCAGCCACGCGCCCAGAGTCTCCACCCAGGTCCTCCCTTCCCGGCCTCGATCGGGGGCTCGGCCCTGATCCCCAGAGCCCACGCCCAGCACCCCACCAAGGCCCCGATCGCGGCTCGTGGACCACCCTCGGCCCGTCCGCCCGCGTGGACGCGCCCCGTTACCATGGCGACCCCTGTCCGGACCCCAGCGGCCCCGGTCCCTCGGCTACTGGGCGGCTCCGGCTCGGGGCAGCAGTTGGGGGGAACCGAGCTGGAGCGCACTTCCGACAGCAAAACGCGCCGGCTCCTGGCGCACAGCCCGCTGGGAATTGTAGTCTCTAGGGGGACCTCGCCGGCCGCGCGAGTGAGTCCCGGAAAAAGGCCCGAACTCACATCCCGGCATGCACCGCGACTGACCTTTTCTCCAATTGCATGCCGGGAGTTGTGGCGGGCGCTCAGATAAAGAGTCGGGGTCAGCTGCGTGTTGCATCCCGGGAAGTGTAGTTTTCATCTCTCCAGGCAGAACTGCTTACGCTAAACTGTATTTAATTTTTTTGGTTTGGTTTGGGGCCACAACTGCGGTGCTGAGAAATTACTTCTGGCTCTGCATTCAGAGATCACTCCTGGCGGGCTCACTCAAGGGGTATCATTTGGGGGAATCCAACCTGGGTGGACCACATACAAGGCCAATATCTTACCCACTGTACTCAAGTGGGCATTATTTTTCACCCTTGTTTTGCAAGGAACAAAACCATGTCAATCAGGCGGCACTGCTCTATGTCAGGAATGTGGGAGTAACTTAAGTGGTTGCTTGTGGATTGGAGTCTCAGGAGGCTACAGTCAGTTGGGGGCCAATCATTTGGGGTGTTTTGTTTGGGGGATGTGAGGGTCACACCCAACTGTGCTCAGGGTTTATACTTCAGCTCTGCACTCAGGGATCACTCCTGGCAGGGCTCAGGAGACCATCTGGTTGCTGGGGATTAGAGGTGGGTTTGCATTAGTTATTTTATTTGGGGGGGTGGGGTTACTACTGGCGGCACTCAGGGGTTACTCCTGGCTCTGTGCTCAGAAATCACTCCTGGCAGGCATAGGGGACCATATGGGATGCCGGGATTCGAACCACCGTCTTTCTGCATGAAAGGCAAACGCCTTACCTACATGCTATCTCTCCGGCCCACTAATTTTTTTTATAAGATCCACAACCTGGCACCATCCAGGTCAAAATCTTGACTGAGCCTCCTAGGATCCTTTGAAAGCTTCCTTAAAGCTGAAAGATGTGGGCCCGGAGAGATAGCACAGTGGCGTTTGCCTTGCAAGCAGCTGATTCAGGACCAAAGGTGGTTGGTTCGAATCCCGGTGTCCCATATGGACCCCCGTGCCTGCCAGGAGCTATTTCTGAGCAGACAGCCAGGACTAACCCCTGAGCACCGCCGGGTGTGGCCAAAAAAAAAAAAAAAAAAAGCTGAAAGATGTGAGTTTCCTGTGGAACTCCGTTGGGTAGGCTGACTAATGCTGACTGCTGGCAGGGGACCACTGTTCCCCACTAGGTGCCCGCTCTGCAGGTCAAGTGAGCATCTCACAGGCAGCTGCGCCTTGGAGTGAGGAGCCATGTCAGGACACGCAGGAACTGCATTGTGTACTGCAGAGCTCAGTGGACGAGGAGCATACCAGGAATATAATTCCCAAGCACCACCAATAATCATCCCTGAGCACAAAGCTGGGAGTAACCCATGAGCACTGCCACATGTTAAAAAAGGAGGAACCAGGGCCCGGAGAGATAGCACAGCGGTGTTTGCCTTGCAAGCAGCCGATCCAGGACCAAAGGTGGTTGGTTCGAATCCCGAATCCCGGTGTCCCATATGGTCCCCCGTACCTGCCAGGAGCTATTTCTGAGCAGACAGCCAGGAGTAACCCCTGAGCACTGCCGGGTGTGGCCCAAAAACCAAAAACCAAAAAAAAAAAAAAAAAGGAGGAACCAGAGAGATAGCACAGCAGTAGGGCATTTGCCCTGCACACAGCTGATCCAGGATATGGTGATTCAAATCCCGCATCCCATATGGTCCCCCGTACCTGCCAGGAACAATTTCTAAGTGCAGAGCAAGGAGTAATCCCTGAGTTTCGCTGTGTGTGACCCCCCCCCAAAAAAAAAAAAAAGAAAGAGAAGGAAAGGAAGGAAAGAAGAAGGTAAAGAAAGGAGAAAGAAGAAAGAGGGCCCGGAGAGATAGCACAGTGGTGTTTGCCTCGCAAGCAGCCGATCCAGGACCAAAGGTGGTTGGTTCGAATCCCGGTGTCCCATATGGTCCCCCGTGCCTGCCAGGAGCTATTTCTGAGCAGACAGCCAGGAGTAACCCCTGAGCACCGCTGGGTGTGGCCCAAAAACAAAAACAAAAAAAAACAAAAAAAAAACAAAACAAAAAAAGAAAGAAAGAGAAAGAGGGCCCGGAGAGATAGCACAGCGGCGTTTGCCTTGCAAGCAGCCGATCCAGGGCCAAAGGTGGTTGGTTCGAATCCCGGTGCCCCATATTCTCATATGGTTCCCCGTGCCTGCCAGGAGCTATTTCTGAGCAAACAGCCAGGAGTAACCCCTGAGCAATGCCAGGTGTGGCCCAAAAACCAAAAAAAAAAAAAAAAAAAAAAAAAGAGAGAGAGAGAGAGAGAGAAAGAAAGAAAGAAAGAAAGAAAGAAAGAAAGAAAGAGAGAGAGAGAGAGAGAGAGGGAGGGAGGGAGGGAGGGAGGGAGGGAGGGAGGGAGGAAGGAAGGAAGGAAGAAAGAAAGAAAGAAAGAAAGAAAGAAAGAAAGAAAGAAAGAAAGAAAGAAAGAAAGAAAGAAAGAAAGAAAGAAAGAAAGAAAGAAAAAGAAAGATTGATTTAGTTATTTCTTTTTTTTTTTTTTTTTTTTTTTGGTTTTTGGGCCACACCCGGTAACGCTCAGGGGTTACTCCTGGCTATGTGCTCAGAAGTCGCTCCTGGCTTGGGGGACTATATGGGACACCGGGGGATCGAACCGCGGTCCGTCCAAGGCTAGCGCAGGCAAGGCAGGCACCTTACCTCTTGCGCCACCGCCCGGCCCCCGATTTAGTTATTTCTGAGTGTAGAGCCAGGAGTAACCCTTGCACATTGCTGGGTGTGCCCCCTAAAACCAAACAAATTAAAAAGGAAGGAAGGAAAGAGGAAAAAAGAATAAGAAAGAAAAGAATAAGAAAAGAAGAATCGGGGCCCAGAGAGATAGCACAGCGGTGTTTGCCTTGCAAACGGCTGATCCAGGACCAAAGGTGGTTGGTTCGAATCCCGGTGTCCCATATGGTCCCCCGTGCCTGCCAGGAGCTATTTCTGAGCAGACAGCCAGGAGTAACCCCTGAGCAATGCCAGGTGTGACCCAAAAACCAAAAAAAAAAAAAAAAAAGAAAAGAAGAAGAATACAATATGTCCTGAGTGACCCTAAGTCATGCTTTTGTTTCTGGGGCTTCCTATTCATCTACAGATCTGACCTCTCCTATGCAAAGAACAGATAGCATCTTTGGGACTTATCTTAAAGGCCTGGCTCCCACAAAAACCTACAATACCTGGTTTAGCTCTAGAAATAAAGAGTTTTCCAGAGAATGACATTAGAGCACAGAGCAGAAAGATGAAAGGAAATAAATTGAATTTATTATAAATGTATAAATTGGGAGGGGGTTCAAATGTCCAAGCAGGGGATTAGCTTCAGTCTCTGACCTGAGGAATCTCTTGGTGTGGAAGATTAAGAGCATAAGGTGACACTGGCACATATAGACAGAAATGACCCCTTCTAGCACTTAGCCTGAACCCCTTTACAATCCCATTCCAGCATTCTTGTTATGGGGAGATACTGGAAAGAGGAAGAATATGCATTGTTCAGAAATAATGCATTGGGCCCCAAGAGATAGCACAGCGGCATTTGCCTTGCAAGCAGCTGATCCAGGACCAAAGGTGGTTGGTTTGAATCCCGAATCCCGGTGTCCCATATGGTCCCCCGTGCCTGCCAGGAGCTATTTCTGAGCAGACAGCCAGGAGTAACCCCTGAGCATCGCTGGGTGTGGCCCAAAAACAAAAACAAAAACAAAAACAAAAAAAAAGAAATAATGCATTTAGGGGCCGGAGAGATAGCATGGATGTAGGGTGTTTGCCTTGCATGCAGAAGGACGGTAGTTGGAATCCCGGCATCCCATATGGTCCCCTGAGCCTGCCAGGAGCAATTTCTGAGTGTTAGAGCCAGGAGGAACCCCTGAGCGCTGCCGGTGTGACCCACCCAGAAAAGAAATAATGCATTTAATACAATATTATAAAGGAGTTTAAGGGGTGAGGGGCACGTTGGGACTGGAAAGATCTAGACTAGAGGAAGTAAAATACATGCAGACCCCAAGTTTGATGACTGATACTGCGCATGACTAGAAGCACCGCCAGGGGTCACTCTCGAGCACAGAATCAGAAGGAACCCAGTTGTGACCGAACATTCCAGCCACAGCCCCAGTAAAAGAGATATTATGCTTTGGGGTGGGAGAGATAGTGTGGAGATAAGGGGGCGTTTGCCTTGCATGCAGAAGGAAAAGGTGGTTTGAATCCCCGCATCCCATAGGGTCCCCCGAGCCTGCCAGGAATGATTTCTGAGAGAAGTGCCAGGATTAACCCTTGAGCACGGACAGGTATGGCCCCAAAACAAAACAAAACAAAAATATATCAAAAGCAGCTGCAGAGTGATGCTTGAGTTATTTTTTTTTTTGATTTCATCTTTTTTTTAATTTTAATTATGACAACAAAGATGCAAAGAAAGAGGACAGGGTAAAGTTACAGTGGAAGCCCAATCACCCATAAACAGAATTCTCGGTAGTCCCATCGATGATATCCCAGCCTTGAACTTTCAGCCAAAGAACATTAAGAAAAACAAAACTGGGGCCGGGTAGGTGGCGCTGGAGGTAAGGTGTCTGCCTTGCAAGCGCTAGCCAAGGAAGGACCGCGGTTCGATCCCCCGGCGTCCCATATGGTCCCCCCAAGCCAGGGGCGATTTCTGAGCACATAGCCAGGAGTAACCCCTGAGCATCAACCGGGTGTGGCCCAAAAACCAAAAAAAAAAAAAAAAAAAAAAAAAAAAAAAAAAAAAAAAAAAGAAAAACAAAACTGAACCCATGTACAATACAATTACTTTGTCCCTCAAATCCCCAGTTGTAGTACATAATATTTCTTAGCAGCACACAATATAATCTAAAGACATTAGACTTATGTAACTCCTTAAATATTGAGGGCAAAGTACATTTCTCTAGTTCCATGCACAAGCTTACTAGTTTAAGTTAACCTCAAAAGTTTTAGTGGGTTGTTTTTCTTAAGGATTGGAGTCAAGGGAACATAGTAAAAAATGGTATTAAAGTGGCATTTGTTTGCATAGGCCCACCAAAACATAAGGGACAAATTATGGTCTAAATACAAGGAGACCCTACCCCTGAAGTTTCCTGGCACAGGACTGACTCTAGGCTCCAGGCAAACTAGTTTGTCCAATTCAAGTCATCGTCTGTAGTGGCAATACACCTCCATTCCTCACATAGTCTCTGTTGTTGGTATCATGCTTCTGTATTAAAGATCCTGGAGTCTGCATATCCCATATTGCAGTCAGGAGGTGCTTGAGTTATTTTATATCAGGCAACCTCTACCCTTTACCTTTATTTTTTCCTTTCTTTTTTTTTTTTTTTTTTGGTCACACCCGGCAGCATTCAGGGGCTGCTCCTGGCTCTATGCTCAGAATCGCCCCTGGCAGGCTCAGGGGACCATATGGGATGCCGGGATTTGAACCACCGTTCTTCTGCATGCAAGGCAAAAGCCTTACCTCCATGCTATCTCTCTGGCCCCCCCTTTTATTTTTTCATACACAATCTGCTGTGCTCAGGAATCCTTCCTATCACTCCAGGAATCACTGGAGCTCAGAGGACGTATTGGGTGCCAAAGTTCAAACCCAGGTTGGCCATGTGCAAGGCAAGCACCCTCCCATTTTACTATCTCTCCAGTTCATGTTTCTTTTCTTATTTTGGCCACACCTGGTGATGCTCAGAGTTCAGATAAATAATAAATCTTTTTTTTTTGTTTTGTTTTATTTTTGGGCCACATCTCCTGACACTCAAAGGTTATTCCTGGCTATGAACTCAGAAATTGCTCTTCACTTGGGGGATCATATGGGATGCCAGGGGATCGAGCCACAGTTTGTCCTAGGTTAGCCGTGCAAGGCAAATGCCCTACCGCTTGTGTCACCACTCCAGCCCCATAAATCTTTTTATGTATAAATAGTAAATCCGTTTTATTTATCTTTATTTTTTGTTTTTGGGTCACATCTGTGGTGTGGAGCGGTAAGGCGTCTGCCTTGTCGGTGATAGCCTAGGACAGACCACAATTTGATCCCCCAGCATCCCATATGGTCCCCCAAGTCAGGAGCAATTTCTGAGTGCATAGGCTGGAGAAACCCCTGAGCATCGCTGGGTGTGGCCCAACCCCCCACAAAAAAGAATTACTCCTGGGGCTGTTGTAATAGCACAGCAATAGGGCATTTGCCTTGCATGTGGTAGACCCGGGATGGACCCAAGTTCGATCCCTAGCATCTCATATAGTTCCCCCAAGCCAACCAGAAGTGATTTATAAGTGCAGAGCAAGGAGTAACCCCTGAGCACTGCCAGATGTGTCCCAAAAACCAAAAAAATAAAATTACTCCTGAGGGTGCTTGGGGGACCATACGATGGTGGGGGCAGAATCTAGGTAGGTTACATACTAGGCAAGATCATTCGCTACTGGTGATATTATCATTCCATTCTAATTAATAATTATTTTTGTTGGTTTTTTTTGGGGGGGGTCATACTCGGCAGCGCTCAGGGGTCATACCTGGCTCTACGCTCAGAAATCAATACTGGCAGGCTCAGGGGACCATATAAGATGCCGGGATTCAAACCACTATCCTTTTGCATGCAAGGCAAACATCCTACCTCCATGCTATCTCTCCGGCCCCTTAATAATTATTTTATTTATTTATTTATTTTTTGGTTTTTGGGCCACACCCAGTGACGCTCAGGAGTTACTCCTGGCTATGCGCTCAGAAGTCGCTCCTGGCATGGGGGACCATATGGGACATCGGAGGATCAAACCGCGTTCCGTCCTAGGATAGCGCTGTCAAGTCAGACACCTTACCTCTAGCGCCACCACGCTGGCCCCATAATTGTTATTTTTTGAGGGTACCATGGCATTAACGTTTCTCAGGAGTTATTACTGGCTCTGTGCTCAGTGGTCACTCCTGGTAGACTTGTGGACTATATGGGGTGCTGGAGATCAAACCCAGATTGGCTGCATGCGAGAGAATCATCCCACCCGCTGTACTATCGCTTTGACCCTGATAATAGTCTCATAATCTCTCTATAAACCTTTTTGTTTGTTATGTTTTGGGATCACACTCAACAGCATCAGGATTTACTTCCCGCTGTCCACTCCGGGATTAAGCACTGCCAGGGATGGAAGCCAGAAACTGCTAAGTGTCGCTCATAAACCCGGAAAATCCCTGAGCACTGCTGTGTCCTCTTCCCCAGGGTGCTATTAAAATGGCTCATGCAGAGAGCTGGAGTCATAGTATAGTGGGTAGGGATGAGCTTTGCATGGAACTGAGCTGAGCTTAATATCTGGCATCACACATGATCCTCCAATCCCACCAGGAATGATCCCTGAAAGTAGAGCCATGAGTTAGCCCTGAGAACTGCTACTTGTAGACAAAGAAAAAAAATGTTTAAAGGGAAAAGACAACTTAAACCCATAATGGGATACATAATCCTAGAATGGCCAAAAATAATAGGAGAGAGGGCCAGAGAGATAGTACAGTGGGAAATGTACTTGCCTTGTTCATGGCAGATCTGTCCGTTTGTTTCCTTTTTGTTCTGTTCTTGACTTTCCCCCCTACATCCAGCAGTGCTCAGGGGTTATTTCTAGCTCTGCACTTAGAAATCACTTCTGGCTGGACTCTGGGAAGCATATGGTGTGCTGGGGATCGAACCTCAGGTTAGGCACCCAATATCTACTATACCCTCGCAACAGCCCAGATTATAGTTTTTTTTTGGGGGGGGCACACCTAGTGACACTCAGGGGTTACTTCTGGCTATGCACTCAGAAATTGCTCCTGACTCGGGGGTCCATATGGGACGCCAGGATTGGACATGGTCCTTCCTAGGCTAGCATGGGCAAGGCAGACGCCTTACTGCTTGTGCCACCGCTCCGGCCCTGATTATATTATATATATATTTGATTTTTGGGGCACACCCGGCATCGCTCAGGGGTTACTTCCTGGCTCTACGCTCAGAAATTGCTCCTGGTAGGCTCGGGGGACTATATGAATGCTGGGATTCGAACCACCATCCTGTAT
Source organism: Suncus etruscus (assembly GCF_024139225.1). Classification (NCBI taxonomy): domain Eukaryota; kingdom Metazoa; phylum Chordata; class Mammalia; order Eulipotyphla; family Soricidae; genus Suncus; species Suncus etruscus. Next base: position 90,347,819 of record NC_064861.1, read on the forward strand.
GCAAGGCCAATGCCCTACCTCCATACTATCTCTCCGACCTCGGTTATATTGTTTCTTAACCTGGGTTCTAGTAGCAGAAGTATTTTAAGGAGATGAATTATGGGCCTCTGCACTTCTCAGGATGATATTTATTTTTGGTTTTGTTTGTTTGGTTTTTGGTTTTTGGTGACACCCGGCTGCACTTGAGGTTACTCCTAGCTCTGCACTCAGAAATCGCTCCTGGCAGGCTCTGGGAACCATATGGGATGCTGGGGATTGAATCCGGCTCAGCAGCATGCAAGGCAAACGCCCTACTGCTGTGCTATTGTTCCGGCCTAGATATTCATGCCCTGGGGGTGGCATGAATTTGGGGGGTACCCCTGAAGTGCACAATTAGGAGTGGGCCTCTCCAGTCCTGCACGCTACATTTCAGTGGACAATGATGAAAGATGCATCTCAAGCAGATGGTGCATTCACTATTTCTTTTTTTGAGGGGGGGTGTCACATCTGGCTGTGCTCAGGAGTTAACTCCTGGCTCTGCGCTCAGAAATCGCCCCTGGCAGGCTCGGGGGACCATATGGGATGCCGGGAATCGAACCACCATCTTCTGGGTCGGGTGTTTGCAAGGCAAACGCCCTACCGCTGTGCTATGTCTCCGGCCCCGCATGCGCTGTTTCGCGTAGGTCCCCTTCGGACAAGCCATCAGGCTCGCGGATTCAAGGGAGACGCTCAGCATCCCCGCCACCCGTTCCTCCCTCCTGATTGGCTGCCGCTCTGACCAATGGCAGAAGAGTTCCCAGCTCCTGCATCCCTGCGGCTGCGGCCGGCTGCACCAAGACCTGCACCGACGCCTATGCACCCCTAGGCGGCACCGTGAGCCCGGCGCGTCCATCCACGGCCCAGCTCGAACCGGGTCCCCGCCCTCTCTGCTTCTTCCTGACTCACAAGAATGGAGCGTGGTTCGGCTCCAGCATTTTGGGGTTTTATTGCAATCACAAGGCTGAGAGTGTTCTGCCTTTGCCTCTTTCCCAGGCGGGTTCATGGCCTGGCCTGGCCACTTAACTAACCATCCTAAACCCTCCTCCCCATCCCACCCCGCCCTGCAGTTGATGTGACCTCCAGTTCTGGCCTTGGGGAACCCCAAGTCTGATGCTTGGGAAATCTTTTTGAGCCCGGCCCAGACGGTCGATCGGTCGGTGGGTCCTTGGCTTGGTGGGTTAATTGTTTGCTCGGTTGTTTTTCTAGCCTGGGGGAGCGGGGGTGGGTGCCCCCAGGGAAGGCGGCTTCCTGTGGCTGGCTCTCTGGTCTTCTGGCTCATTGGGAGGAATGTCTGAGCTGGGAAGTCCCTCCTAGCTGGTTCCGTTCAGCTAAGATCGCTGGATCAACACCCCCCTTCTCCCTGCTCCTCTTGCCTTAGGCCTGGATCTGCCCTGGGGACCTTTGCAGGGACCAAGACAGCCCCGGACTGCTCTCATAGTCCAGTGGGAAAGGCCTGCATGGATGACCCCCTGGGAACGTGAGTACTGTGGGAGGGGGCACCTGGAAAGCATCCTGGAAGAAGATATCTGAACTAGCAGCTGAAAGTGGTGCAGACGTTAGCCGTTGATCTAAATTTTTGCTGTTTGTTCAGTTTTAGTTTTGGGGCCACAATTGGTGCCCAGGTTTTATTTTTGGCTCTGCTTGGAGAAGTCACATGGGATGCAGGGATTGAATCCTGGTCTGCCACATGCAAGTCAAGTGTACTACTCACTGTCTAGTACTCTGGTCCTGAAAGCATCTTTTTGTTTTATTTTATTTTATTTTTTTGTTTTTTTGGTCACACCCGGCAGCACTCAGGGGTTACTCCTGGCTCTAAGCTCAGAAATCGCTCCTGGCAGACTCGGGGGGGACCATATGAGATGCCTGGATTTGAACCACTGTCCTTCTGCATGCAAGGCAAACGCCTTGCCCTCATACTATCTCTCCGGCCCCGAAAGCATCTTTTTGGATTACATTGTCCCCAGTGCCTATCATCCTAGTTGTTTGGGTTTTTTATTTGTGGGGGAGTGGAGGAAGTTTGGGGCCACACTTTGAAATACTTGGGGGCTACCCCTGTATGGGGGTCAGGAGACTATGTGGTGATGTTGGGGATTGACAGGGTCGATGACATGCGAGACAAGTAGTTTAAGACTAGCACTCAGGGGCCAGAGTGATAGCACAGTGTTTGCCTTGCATGCAGCTGCCCCTGGATGTACCTGAATTTGATCCCTGGTATCCCATATGGTCTCCCAAGCCTGTTAGGAGCAATTTTTGAGTACAGAGCCAGGAGTAACCCCTGAGTGCTGCTGGGTGTAGCCTTAAAACCAGACCAAACCAAAAAAACCAGCACTCAGTTGTTACTCCTGGCTCTGCGCTCAGAAATCACTCCTGGCAGGCTTGGGGGAACATGTAGGATGCCTGGGATCAAACTTGAGTCCGTCTTGGGTCAGGCCCTACCACTGTGCTATCATTCTGACCCTGATCAAGTATTTTTCTATGAGGTATTTCTTGTGGGTCATTCGGCAGGCTGAGAAACTAGCAGGAAAGACTCCCATCTTTCAAGGACTCCCACACAAAATGGTGAGATCTGTGGAGACCTGGAAACCGGGATGGGGTTTGAGTAGTGTATGAAGTAGAAGGTACACATTCACCAGATGCCAGGACAATGGACTTAAATGATGAATCTGATAAGTAGCAGATTAGAAAGTATCTGAGCCTCTCACTTCATTATTTTTTATTTTTTGGTTTTTGGGTCACGCCCGGCAGAGCTCAGGGGTTACTCCTGGCTCTACGCTCAGAAATTGCTCCTGGCAGGTTTGGGGGACCATATGGGATGCTGGAATTCGAACCACCGTCCCTCTGCATGCAAGGCAAATGCACTACCTCCATGCTATCTCTCCGGCCCCAATTTTTTAATATTTTATTTATTTATTAATTTATTTGGTTTTTGGGCCACACCCGGTAATGCTCAGGGGTTACTCCTGGCTATGCTCTCAGAAGTCGCCCCTAGCTTGGGGGACCATATGGGACGCTGGGGAATCGAACCATGGTCCATCCTAGGCTAGCTCGGGCAAGGCAGACACCTTACCTCTAGCGCCACTGCGCCGGCCCCCAATTTTTTTATTTTTATATTTTTAAATATATATACATATATATATGTGTGTATATGTATATATATACATATATGTGTGTGTGTGTGTGTGTGTGTGTGTGTGTGTTTTAGGTCACACCCAGCAGCACTCAGGGGTTACTCCTAGCTCTACACTCAGAAGTTGCTCAAGGGTCCATATGGAAAGAAAAAAAAAAGGGTCCATATGGGATGCTGAGATTCGAACCACCTGTCCTGAATCAGCTGTGTGCAAGGCAAACGCCCTACTGCTGTGCTATCTCTCAGGCCCCTGAGCCTCAATTTAGAAGAGCTGCCATAACCTACTCATGAGGTATTGTGAAGATTAAATGATTTACTTAAATTATGGGAGCCCCAGTGTTGTTGTAGGGAGCAGCACAATGCCGGGAGGGGCCACTCCTGGTAGTGCTTTGGGGAACATGGGAGGCCAGGGATCAAACCCGTTTCCAGAGTACAAAGCCTGCATTCAACTTTTTTTTTTTTTTTGGTTTTTCGGGCCACACCCATTTGATGCTCAGGGGTTACTCCTGGCTAAGCACTCAGAAATTGCCCCTGGCTTGGAGGGACCATATGGGACGCCGGGGAATCGAACCTCGGTCCTTCCTTGGCTAGAGCTTGCAAGGCAGACACCTTACCTCTAGTGCCACCTCGCTGGCCCCTGCATTCAACTTTTTAAACAATTTCCCTGGCTTGTTAATGTTTAAAATGCTTTAGGATGTTGCTTGGTAGGTTGCTGGAGCAATAGGACAGTTGGTAGGAGCTTGCTTTGCATGTGGTTGACCCAGGTTCAATCTTTGGCACACCATATGGTCCCCAAAGTGAGCACAGAGCCAGGAATAAATCCTGAGCACTGCCAAATGGTTCAAGAACAAAGAATTTTCTTTTTTGATTTTTGGACCACACCCAGTAACGCTCAGGGGTTACTCCTGGCTGTGCACTCAGAAATCATTCCTGTCTTGGGGGACAATATGGGATGTTGGGGATTGAACCGAGGTCCATTCTAGGTCAGCCACATGCAAGGCAAATGCCCTACCTTCATGGATCACTCCTGGCAGGCTCAAGGGACATAAGTGGTGCTGGGGATTGAACCTAGGTTAGCCACATGCAAGACAAGCACTTTGCCCATGGTTCTATCACTCCAGCCCAAAGTGTAAAAATGGAGGAACTGGAGATATAGAACAGTTAGCAAGTATTGAATAAAGTCCTCAGGTTCAAACACTGGAACAGTGGAGAGACGCAGGTCTAGAAGTGAATGGTGGCCTGGAGAATTCATACACACATGCATGGAGGAGAAACAGATTTTCAGGATTTCTCCCACATTTGCCCTTTGCTCCTAAGAAGCAGCCAGCTCCATGGAGGTCCAGAATCCCAAGAGGGTGACTTCCTCCCAATCCCATATTTAATATGAGGGATGACCACACCTGGAGGGTGGGACCAGCTGGTCTCAACACCAATCTAAGGTGCTACATTCAAAGATGTTTCCAAACAAGGAGAATTTAGTGAGGTAGAAACAGATCAATCCCAGTAATCTCACAGGTAAGGTGTTTTCTTGCCTTGCATGATCTGGGCGTTTGGTCCCAGCATCCCATATGGTCCCCGAGCATCCCCAGGAGTAATTCCTGAGTGCAGAACCAGGATTAACCCTTGAGCATTGCTGGGTGTAACACAAAATCAAAAACAAACAACCAAAAAGATGTCTGTGGATCCATTCACCCTGATCAGTGTTTAAGAGGTCATTATTTAATATGTGTTTTAAAACTTGAGAGCTGCGGGGCAGGAGAGTACAGTAAGTAGTGCGCGTGCCTGGCACCCAGTCAACCTGGCACCTCATATGGTCCTCTGAGTCTGCCAGGAGTGACCTGAGGACAGAACTAAGTAAGCCCTGAGCACAGTTTGGTGTAACCCCAAATGTCCCGCCCCCAAAGAGCCTGAAGCCTGAGCAATCCTAGAGCAGATAAAGAACTTTCCTTGCATCAGGTCTTCGTGGGTTGAATCTGCAGCACCACAAATGGTCTCAGAGCCAGGAATGGTTCCTAAGCACAGTCTGCGGTTAAGTCTTGAGCACCCAGAGTGTGGACCCCACTCTCCAAAAAAGTGCCTGATAAGGAAGGGTTTGGGAAGAATGTGGAGAAAATGGTGGATGAAAGTTGACACTAGGCCCAGGATCAGTGCTAGAACATTGTATGCTTGAAACGATTAGAGGCCCACTTGCAAATCAAGTGCCCAATAAAAAATTTATTTGGCGAAAAAGCTTGAGAGCTGAAGAGATAAATTAGAGGGCTGAGTACTTGCTTTACGAAAAGCGGGAGTCTCGGGGGTTTAATCCTTGGCACTGCATGGTCTTGAGAGCACTATTGGGAAGACATCATCAAGCACAGATCCAGGGTAGTAGGCCCCCGAGCCCCGCCACGGATGGTCCTCCATCCCAAAATCAATAACCTTGAGCAAGCACACATGCTTTAATTAACCTCCTATATAGCAAGACATGCTTTCCAGCGTCTTGCAAAGAAAGCATTTAATTAAATGCAGCCCTACGAGAGGGAGCAAGTCGGATGATTGATTTCATTTTATCCATAAAGACACCGGGAGGCGAGAAAGAATGACAAAAACGCGGTCTGAAACCCAGTCTTCTTTGTGCACTGGATATACCACACTGACATATTTGATAGACACCGACAGAGGGACCCGCAAAGCTCCTCTTCCACGCTCCATCTTTCCAAAGGGGGTGTGTGTGTCACCCCTAAATTCCAAGGAACTGAAAGATTTAAGAATGTGTGTGTGTGCACAGTCCATGGCGACCGCTCCAGGGGCCCCCAACCAACTGGTATTGGGCTGGCGCTCATAGGTTCACCGCTGACTTGCATGCACCCCGGACTTGGACCTTGGCCCCAACAACCAGGCACCAAGAGCAAAGTTGCAGCGCAGGCGCGAGGCCCGCAGATGAGTCTCTGCAGCCGGAGAGCCTAGAGCACGCGCTCCCGGCCCCGCCCATTCTTCCGAAACCACCAATAGCGAGGCCGAGACGTGGGGCTGAGGCGGGCCACGCCCCCACGCGCCGTCCAATCAGCGGCCTCATCGGCAACCGCGCCCCACCCCGGTCGGCGGCTCCTTCCCACCGCCCCACATGACGTCCTTCCCTCTCGCTCCTCCTCCTCCGTTATCCCAAGGAGGCGGGGCTTCGGAGACCCCGCCCACTCCGGCTTCCCATTGGCCAGCCGGGTCCCGCGCGAGCGGGATCGCGCCCTGAGACTCCGCCCCTTTAGCAGTGGGTGGGGGGAGTGTGTGTTCTCGCTTTTCTCCGAGCTTCGAGCTTCGAGCAGCGCGCGCGCGCAGCCCCGCGGGCCACTCCCTGAGGCTGGCAGAGCCTCACCCCCCTCAATTCCCCGCGCACGCGCACGGGCGCCCCTCGCCGCCGCCGCAGTAGTTTCGCGTGGCGCATGCGCAGTGCGCCCGCGCCCCAACACTTATTTCACACACCTAGAGAGACATGCACGTCCGTACTCCTGCACGCGCACACACACAGACACACCCTGACTCAGGCTGGCGGCCGCTGCGCCCGGGTGTTCCACCTCCTCAGCAAGCCCCGCGCGCTCAGACGACTGACTGAACGCTCCCTCCCCGCGGCGCGGCGCTGGGGGGGAGGGGCCGTCATCCCGCGGGACCGGGCGCGCGCGGAGGCTCCGGCACACCGCGCACGCGCACTGCAGCGCCGCGCACGCGGACTTGAGCGTCGCGCACGCGCATTGCCGCTCCCTCCTTCGCGGCGCGGGGGGGAGAGGCTCCAGAGCGACCCCGCGCACGCGCGCTCCTGCCACGCGCACGCGGGCTGTGGAGCTCCGCGCACGCGCACGAGGGCTGTGGAGCTCCGCGCACGCGCACGCGCACGCGCACTGGGGCGCGCGGGAGTCAGGAAAAGAGCCACCGCGTCGCCGCCATTGCCGAGGCGAGAGGCCGGCAGGGAGCGCGCGAGGCCGGCCCGCCCCTCGGTTCCCGCCCTCCGCGCCTGCCCGCCCCGACTCCGCCCCGAGGGAGAGAGCGAGCGAGCGAGCGAGCGAGAGCCGCGCGCGGCGGGAGGAGGCCGACGAGCGGACGAGGAGGAGGGTCCGCCGGCCCCACAGCCGCCGCCGCAGCCGAACATGGCGCCGGGGCCGCCGTCGTCGCGGCCGGGATCCCCGCGGCCGGGCCCGCGCTGAGGGCGCCCGCGGGTGAGTGTGGCGGCCCCCGCCCGCCGCGGGGATCGGGGTCCGGCGGGCCGGGGGCGGCGGCGGCGGCGGGGGCCCCGAGCCGCGCGAACAATGGCGCGGAGGGGGAGGGGAGGCGGGCCGAGCGGGGAGGCCCCCGCGCCCCACTTCCAGCCCCGCGGGGGTCCCTCCGCCGTCGCCCCTCTCGGGCGCTCTGCGCCCCGGATCCTCCCGACGGACGCCCGGCTCCTGCTGCTGCAGCCCCGCCACGCACACACGCCCTGCACCGCACCCCTGCCTGCGATCCATCGGGGTTCGCCTCGCCCCCTCCCCTGCCCAGGCGTCCAGGCAGGCGCTGTCTCTGCGCTTCGGGCTCCAGCCCCCCGACCCCCCGATCTCCCGCGCACCCCACCCCAGCACTCACGCACACCCCCAAGTGGAGATTCCGTCGCCGCCGCCGCCGCCGCCCCGACCAGGCCTGCCCTGCCCGCATCCATCCACGCACTCCCATGGCACCCGCACGCCCTTCCAGACTTCGCTGAAGCCCGGGCCTCGCTTTTCCAGCCAGCCGCCCCCCCCCCCACGACTCGGACCCCAAGGCGGCCGGCGGCGGGGGCTCCCACCTGCTTTCCCCGCTCTGCTCGCTGCCTTCACTTCTCTGACCTCGTGTTGGGGTGCTGGGCCTCACCCCCCCCCCCATGCAAGATAAAAAAATAAGCCACCCTGCTTCCCCTTCTCCCTCCCAGGGGCGCCGCCGCCCTTCTCCCCCCACCCCACCCCGCCTGGTTAAACACTTTGGGGGGAGGCGATGGCACCCGGGCTTTGACCTGGCTGGCTCTCCCCCGACGCTTCAGCTCCTCCTCGCCGTGCCCATGACCTCACCCCACAGCTCGCTGGCTCACCCGTTCCCTTCCCTTCTTTTCCTTCCCGGTCCCGCTGCTGCTGCTGCGTCTCCCCCATCTGCTTTCTCCTGGCTTGGCTCCATTCTAGGGGTGCTCCAGTCCGTCCTCATCCTCGGAGCTGTCCACTTGCCCGCTTCATTTCTGGACCCCCTGCAGCTGCGGGTGGCTCCTGGGGAGGGGGGCGCCTCCCCTCTGCTGCATCCTCACCGCCTTGGTTCTGTTCTCAGCCCTGTACTCACCTTCCCGGCCTGGCCTCCTCCTCGAGAGCCTGCCTGCCTGCCTGCCTGCCTTCGGGGGTCTTCCTGCCTGCAGGGCAGGGCGCTTACACGATTTCTGGGAGCCCCATCCTCCCCCAGCGCACCCCTCTCCCCATTTCTATTTTCTCCCGGTCTTCTCCAGTCTTTTCACACCCTGCTTTCGTCCTGCCAGATTTCTCTTCTCAGCTCCAGCTCCCGGCTCTGGGCTCCTCCAGGCTGACCTGCCTTTCCTGGCCTGCCTTCCTTTCTCCCTCTCTCTCTCTCTCCCTGGGCCCGGGAGCTTCTGGGCCTTCGGTGCTAAGGCTTCGCTCCCCAAGGGAGCCTGTGAGCTGGTAACTAGATGGGGAGTGGTTGGTTGAGTGGTAACTGCTCTCCGGGGCCAACAGTATCTTCCCCTACTCCTGCCGCTCATATTTGTCCTGCAGTTGCCCCCAGGGATTCTGCAGCCTCGTGCCCTTGGAGAAGGCCATCAGTCAGTGGTGGGATGTGTGCCCCCCCACCTCCCCTCCCCACGGCCTCTAAAGGGCAGGTGTCCCCCCTCCACTTCTACCTCTCCTCTCCATGGTGTGTTCTTGATAAGTCCCTTGCTGGGTCACCCCAGGCTGGGGATATGCCAGTTCTCTGGGGTTCCCCTTCCCACCCCTGGTGTTGCTCCTTTACTTGGGGTCTGCAGGCACCCTTTGAATGAGAGGGGCTGCTTGCCTTCCCCGTTATGCCCCATCCTGCCCCCCACTTGCTCCAGGCAGAAGCATTCTGGTGTGTCTTCAGGTGCATTTTCAGAATTGGTCTAGAAGACAGGCTTGGACCTTTGGGTCTCCCTTGTACCCCTCCTTTGCTGCCCTCCTTTCTTCCCTCCCTCCCTTCTTTTTTTGCTTCCTTCCTCCTCTATACTTGCCTTGGGCTTTAGGAAATTCATTGATTCAGAGGAGGTGATTTATTTATCTTTTTGGGTTTTTTTTGTGCCACACCTGGAGGAGCTCCAGGCTTAACTTCTTGCTCTGCACCCAGGAATCACTCCTGGTAAGGTGAGGGTGGAATGCGGGGGAGACCATGTGGGGTGCCAGGAAACAAACCTGGGTCATCCACATGCAAGGCCAGTGCCCTGCTGTCCTGTTGCTGCAGCCCCAGAGGTGGTTGGTGGTCTCACCGTTGACTTTCAACCATTTTCCTTCCTCCACTTGGTAGAAGGAAATCTTTTGTACAGTGTTGGTTTATGTATTTTATTTCTTGAGTAAATCAGGGCCTGATCCTTGTCCCCCCTTTCCCTGTGGCCTAGGGCAATTGCATATTAAAGCAGCCGGCCAGCTGTGAAGGAGCTTTTACTGGAAATACTCTTATTTCTTAACTGGGCTCTGATCAAACTTTGTTTACTTAGCACTTGTGTAGAAAGGGTTCTGTGTGGACAGATTTGTAATCCGAAGCATTCACTCTCCTCCAGAGTTGGACGTTGGGGGGGCTCCTCCCTGGGGGCCCCTTGAAGAGTCTGGGTGCTCCCTGTTCTCTCTGATCACAGCTGCATTTTGGCTCGTCCATCTGGGCCCGTCTGTTCTGGTTGCCCGCAGTGATGGGTCCTCCTTGGTATGGAAACATTAGACAGCTAGTCAGACCAGGACCGAGGTGTATGTGTGTATTCTATGTGTTTGTGGGCTTAGCACCTGAGGGAGAAACATCTGAAGAAAAGGAACCGCCCCTTGCTCCTAACCTCTTGGTTAGCTGTTGTGCTGGGCATGGAGACTGTCTTGTTGGGTCGAATGTTCCTGCCAATGGCAGAGACCCCAGCATTGCATTTGCTGGGCTGATGGGGTTGGGGATCTGCAGAAATTGGAAGTGGGAACCTCAGCCTTCTGGAGCTGTTACTGTGTCAGTTGGGGGGATGGAGTAGACAGCTGCCCCCTCTCCCAGGCTTTCCCTGGTTCCTGTCCTGCCCTGCCCTGGTTGCTTGAACTGACCATGGCTTGGTCTTTTCTGCTGGGCTCCTTCCCTTCGCTCTCCGGACTCCTGTCCACCCTTTTCTTGGCATCGAAAGCCAAGCATCAGAGAAAGGGTCCTTTGGGTGCGAGGTGCACAGGACAGGTGGTCCTGGGCGCAGGTCCGGAGGTGTGGTAGTGGGCTCTGCTCCTGTGTGATGGGCGCAGGTCTGGTAAGGCGGTTGCCACCTCCCACCTTCTAGGCTCCTTTAGGCCTCTGGCAGCTCATCCTGCCCCCTTTGATCTGCTGAAAGGTGTTGGGTTCCCCCCTGTGATCCGCCTGTGATCTCCCTTGGCCCCTGTCAGCGCTTCACCCTTTGGCAGGCCAAGTGGGGTCTTAATTGACCCCCTTGGTGGCGTTTTGGGGATGGTCATTGGCCCAGTAGTTTCCACTTCTTGTTTCACACAAATGGATCCTTGGTTGGCTGAGGGTTGGCAGTCACAGATGGGGAATTGGGGGCTGGCAGGGGGCCTGGTGACAGGCTTCCGGTCCTCCTAGGAAAAGTGCTGGAGGTCTGGGAGGAGAGGAGGGTGCTGGCCCCAGGATGTATGGGGGAGGGGTGCCCAGGGATACCCTGTCTTCCCCTCCCCCTGGACTCTAGAATGGGGATGTAGGAGCTTGTGGGTGTGGCATCATAAAATACACGGGTCACTTTTGTCCCATGAGCTTTTTCGCTTTTTCGGATCCAACATCTTGGCGGTGCTGTTCTTTTTCAGCCATTGGTGTGAAGGAAGAGTCCATCTTGGGGTGTCAGTGAGGTGCCCCAATCGAGTTGGTTCCCGGACTCCAACCAGGTTCCTATGAGCAGTGCTGCATTTCCCAGCGCTGAGTCACTGTTGTCCGAGCTGCTCCAATAACTGGGGTCTGAATTACACTTGAATTGCTGATATTAAGAAACACAAACAAATCATTCGTGTTCATCTTCTCCCCAAGTTTATGTTGATTCTTTCTTTTTCTTTTTTTTTGAAACCACCCTTCATCATGCAGGCTTCATCTGTGGCAAATACTTGTAAGCCCTTTGGTGTTGGCCATTGAATTTGCCTTGATTTGCGCCTCTGATGTGCAGTTGGGCGACCTGGTAGAGACTGTCCCAGGTTTCTTTGGGCTGTACCTGCCTCTGCTTTCCGAGACCAGCGTCTCTCTGAACGGGGACGGTCCATCTCGCCCGTCTCTTTCATCTTCCTTTCTCTCAAACGTTCATCTTTACTTTTGAACTCCCTCGGCTGGGTTGACATGGCTCCTGTATTCCTTTTTTTTTTTCCCTTCATTGCAAAAAACTAAAAATATGGAACGCTTCACGAATTTGCGTGTCATCCTTGCGCAGGGGCCATGCTAATCTTCTCTGTATCGTTCCAATTTTAGTATATGTGCTGCCGAAGCAAGCACGGCTCCTGTATTCCTACCCCTCTGGGCCCAGCTTTCTTTTTTTTTTTTTTTTTTTTGGTTTTTGGGTCACACCCAGCAGTGCTCAGGGGTTACTCCTGGCTGTCTGCTCAGAAATAGCTCCTGGCAGGCACGGGGGACCATATGGGACACCGGGATTCGAACCAACCACCTTTGGTCCTGGATCGGCTGCTTGCAAGGCAAACGCCACTGTGCTATCTCTCCCGGCCCTGGGCCCAGCTTTCCTGGTTTATCTTTGTTCCCGTTTCAAAAGCGTCTCCTGGTCCCTCATCGGAGTGCAGGTTGTACTTGGAAGTTGAATTGGACCTCAGAGAGGCAGCTTCCCATAGCGAAGAGAAAACAGACTTTGAACACGGATGAAGGAACGTGGGTCCTCTCCTGGCTCCGTGGCTTGCTGTGGCTGTGGCCAAGTCATTTCTCTGGGCGACTAATCCTTTGAAAGTGATGGAAGGCGCTGAGCCATAGTCTAGTGGGGAGAGGGCACTTCTTGCCCTGCATGTGGCTGACCCAGATTCGACCCAAGGTGTCCTGTATGGTCGACCCCCTGAGCACCGCCAGGAGTGATCCCTGAGCACAGAGCCAGGAGTCAACTCTGAGCACCGCCAGGGTGTGGCTCACCCCAGCCTACCAAAATAAATCCTAGGAAGGGATTGTGCTAGCTGGTGTCCATCTGCCTTATGGCTTTTATTACTCGTCTTCTTTCTAGCTAGTAAATGTCTTTGAGCAGAAGGAGTTTGTCATTTATTTTTTATTTCTTGGCACGTTTGGTAAAATACCTCTGCTAGTAGTAAACCACCACATCATTGGCTGATGAAACCTAAGCAAGTGCCTAAGCAGCCTGTTTCTTGGTGCCTGGGTGGGGCGTGTCAGGAGGCCCAGCTTGGATGGTCACAGACACTTGCAGGGGATATCCCCACCGCTCCTTTTCTCGGGGGATGGGGGTTTGTGTGTTTCTGGCAGGGTTGCCCAGCTGATAGTGGGCACGTGATGTTCTAGTCCAAGTGGGCCTGATTCCAAAGTGCACGAGTGACGGGGCTGCCTGGCTACTCGGTAGGTCTCTGAGGTGGTGACAGTGGGCGACGCAGTTCACACCTGCACTGGGAAGAGCTCGGATAGAGCTGGGCTATGACCCGACTCAAGGGCGAGGGAAGTCAGTGTCCGCCAGACTCCTCTATGGCGTTTCTTGCTGCTTTTTCTGAGCCACACTTGGCGGGGCTCAGGGCTGGCTCCTGGCTCTGTGCCCAGGGGGTCACTCCTGGTGGTGCTGGAACTGAACCTAGGTGGCCATGTGCAGGGCCAATACCCTTCCCGAAATACTGGAACCTGGGCCGCTCCAATGGCTCTCTGCCTCCCTGGGAGTTAGTCCCACCAGGATTGAGTATTTTTATTCTTTTCTCTGGAGCACACGGTGGTTTCCTTCTTGTCACCAGTGTCCTGAGAAGAATCCAGCCCACAAGTACCAGCCTGCTTTGATAGCTGGCTTCGAGAAAAGCTGGGCATTATTACCTTTGCTTTTTTTTTTTTTTTTTTTTTTTTCTTCAGCTCTTTGGTTTTGGGGCCAAGGTGCTCAGGCCTTACTCCTAGCTCTGTGCTCGCAGATCACTTCTGCGGGGTTTGGGGGACCTTGTGCAGTGCTGGGTATCGAAACTGGGTCAGCCTCGTGTACTATTGCTGTTGCTCCTGTACAATCTCTCTGCCCCTTCATTTCTGTCTTGTTTTTGTTTCTTATTCTGGGCCACACCCGGCAGTGCACAGGAGTAACTCCTCACTCTGCACTACTGGCAGGCTCAGGGGACCATATGGGTTGCCAGGGATCGAACTTGGGTCAATCCTGTACAAGGCAAATGCCCTACCTGTTGTGCTGTTGCTCGGGCTAGACCCTGGGCCTTCATTTTTGATTTGAGTTCAAGCCCAGATAGAATAAAACTTCTATACAAGTGAACTTGGCCAATTGAAAGAAGATATCCTGTAATCCTGTAATGATTTCTTCAGTCCTTCTTGCAGCTGGAGAGAGTACAGGGGATAAGGCGCTTGCTCTCTCTTCATCCCCAGCACCACTGGGAGTGATCCCTGAGCACAGCCAAAAACAAAGCACAGAAAAAGTACTGAATTAAAAAACCACCTTACTTTCTTGGCAAATAGGATAGTATCTGAGTAGTTTCTAATTGTGTGATTTTTATTTATTTATTTTTTGGTCTGAGAAAACTTAGCAACTAGACAGGTCTGGCTAAGAATACACATTGCGGGCCCGGAGAGATAGCACAGCGGCGTTTGCCTTGCAAGCAGCCGATTCAGGACCTAAGGTAGTTGGTTCGAATCCCGGTGTCCCATATGGTCCCCTGTGCCTGCCAGGAGCTATTTCTGAGCAGACAGCCAGGAGTAACCCCTGAGCACTGCCGGGTGTGGCCCAAAAACCAGAAGAAAAAAACAAAAGAATAGACATTGCTGGGGCTGAGAGATACCACAGAGGCTATAGCATGTGCCTTGCGTGTGGCTAATGCCAACCCATATGGTTCACAGAGCACAGAGCCGGGTGTGGCCCCTGAGCAATACTGGGTGTGGGGCTCCCCAATATACTTTGCCCCTTGACTTATTGATTTGGACCTCATGATAATATTTAATAGATTTTTGAATGGCAGTTTTAAAAAAAGTAAGTAGGCCAGAGGCCAACCAGACCGATAGGCGTGTGGGTGGGGCACTTTTGCCTTGCATATGCCTGACCCGAGTTTCATCCCCGGCATCTCACATAGTCCCCCAAGCACGGTCAGAAGTGATTCCTGAAAGTAACTGAGTACAGAGCCAGCTGAGCATTGCTGGGTGTGACCCAAATTCCCCAAACAGAAACAAAAACAAAAAGTAAGCAGGCCAGCTGCATTCAGTAGCATTCTGAAGCACACAGACAGACAGGCAGACAGACAGACAGAAAAGGAAAAAATATTTTTTGCTGTGTAGAACTCGCAGTTGCCTGGTGTTTCACATGAAAGAAAGGTCAAACCAATCTACTGCAGCCTGCGCCACTTTTGAATAAGACAAAGGAAAATGATTACCGTTAATTGCCACAGGCAATTAAAAAGGATTCTTTGTTCAGTAACAAATTGATTATGTACGAGTGAAAGTCAGCTCTGCGTTATTCTCTTGAAGTCTGTCTTCAGCTGGAGTAGCTTTCACTTGGGGGATCTGGGCTCCCTCTCCTCGTGGAGTACCTGCACCCTTAAATGCTTAGGGTAAAAAAATGGCCCAGATTCTTTCTTTTCCCAAAATGCTTAGTAGTAAGTTTTCGGAGGAGAATGGTGGGTACTGTTTTGGTCATCTTTTTTTTGGTTTGTTTTTTGGGTCACACCCATCAGCGCTCAGGGGTTACTCCTGGCTCTGCGCTCAGAAATCACTTCTGGCAGGCTCAGGGGACCAAATGGGATGCCGGGATTTGAACCACCATCCTTCTGCATGAAAGGCAAATGCCTTACCTCCATGCTATCTCTCCAGCCCCTTTGGTCATTTTTTATTTGGTTTTGGGTTTTTGGGCCACACCTGGCAGTGCTCAGGGCTTACTCCTGTGGGGCTCGGGACCACACGGGGTTCTGGGGATCAACCTGGATCTGCTCTCCCTCCTTTTGTTAGAGACTTTTTTGGTATGGCCCAACTCACTGAAGAGTTTTGTGGCTGTTGTTTTGGGTCACTCAGGGATCACTCCTGGTGCTTGGGGCTCAGGAGACCCTATGGGCTGTGGGGGATCGAACCCAGTGGATCTGTACATGGCGAGTGTCCTGCACATTGTGCTCTAGGGCTCTGGCTTCATAGATTTTTTTTTTTTCTTTTTTACTGCAACGGGACTATTGATACTGATGGCACTGCTTGCTCAGTTCGAGGAGGCAGACAGAACCTTTGGTAAGAGGTGGCAAAGGGAAAAAACCCTCCTAATAGCTGCCGATGTGTGCTAGGTTTGTCAGCATATGTGAAGGGTCAGTGTGGGTCTTGGAGAGCTGGCTCATGGCTGAGGTACAGCTTTGCAGGCTGGTGCCTAGATTTTATCCCTGGTGCCACATGGGTCTCTAGTATTGCTGGTGGTGGGGGAAAAACAGTTTTAATTGACTTTTAAAAACAGAAAAAACTAAGATGCAACTTATATCTGGAAAGTATCAGTCTGAAGTGTGTGCTTTCTCACCTTTCTGCTTGAATAGTCAGACCACTTTTTCATATAATGGGCTAATGCTTCTTCTTTTTTTTTTTTTTTTTTTTTTTGGTTTTTGGGCCACACCCGGCGATTCTCAGGGGTTACTCCTGCCTGTCTGCTCAGAAATAGCTCCTGGCAGGCACGGGGACCATATGGGACACCAGGATTCGAACCAACCACCTTGGGCCCTGGATCCGCTGCTTGCAAGACAAACACTGTAGAATTAAATAACACCACTGTGCTATATCTCTGGGCCCGTTTCTCTTCTTTATATGATATGTGTGTGTGTGTGTGTGTGTGTCCACATTAGGGCTTACTCTGTGCTCAGGGGTTACTTCTGGTTGGCTCAGGGGACTGTATTGAACTTAGGTTGGTCACATGCAAAGAAAATGCCCTACCTCTTTTGAGTCCTTTTTTTCTTCTGTTTTTTTTTTTTTTTTTTTTTGAGGCCACACACAGCAATGCTCAGGATTTACTCCTAACTCTGTAGTCAGGAATTACTCCTGGCAGTACTCAGAGATGTTGGGGATTGAACCCAGGTCAGCTGCATGCAAGGCATATGCCCTCACTGCTATACTATCATTCCAGGCTCTGTAATTCTTAATAAGCTGGAAATTATTGGATAATTAATGAAGAAAAATTTGTTTTATGTTTTTGGGCCTCACCCAGCAGTGCTCAGGGGTTACTCCTGGCTCTGTGCTCATAAATTGCTTCTGGCAGCCTTGACCATACGGGATGCCGGGGATTGAACCCGGGTTGGTCGAGTGCAAGGCAAACAAACGCCCTTCCCACTGTGCTATTGCTCCAGGCTTGGAAAAATATTTTTTTCTTGTTTTGTTTTAGGGTTCCATCCTGTTAAGCTCAGAGGTTTTTCCTGGCTCTGCATTCATAAATTACTTCTGGAAGAGCTGGGGGACCACATGGGGCACCGGTTTCAAATCTGGGTCAGCCACGTGCAAGGCAAGCACTCTCCCCACTGTCCTTCCTGGCCTCAAAATGCTTGAATAGTTTAGATGTAAGTCACTTCAGCCTTGATTTATTGATTTGGGGGAGGGCTCACACCCGTGGTGCTCAGGGGTTACTCCTGGCTCTGGGCTCAGAAATTGTTCCTGGCAGGCTCAGGGGACCATCTGGGATGCCAAGGATCAAACCCAGGTCAAGCGACTAGCAAGGCAAGGACCCTACCTGCTGTGCTGCCCAGCATACACAACTGTAGGGCTTATTTATAAACTGTATAAGTTCACTAGAGGTCACATGCCTGATAAGGAAGGGGCCGGGCGCCATCTCCTTGTACAAATCACCTCGGGGCCCCAGCACATTCTTCTCATAGTCCATCTGCCCTATTTGTGCTGTAATTGCAGTTTGCTGGAAGCAAGAGGAAATAGGTAATGATGGTGCTGGTGAGATGGCCAGCAGGCTGAGCCCAGCTGAGAGGACCCCAGCCAGGACCCTCTCGGAGGTGGATGTGATCCTTCTGGATCCTCTTCCAGGTGTCTGTATGGTGCTGGAGGAAAGGCTCTGGCCTCGCTGGCCACTGAGTATGGCTCAAAACAAACAGAAAGATAAATGAATAAGGAAAGAAAGCAGAAATGAGAGTCAAGAATGTCTATGAAGCTGCTCACTGTAGTGACAAGGGCTTTTTCCCCTCAGAAAAGAAGAATCTAGGGGCCGGAGAGATAGCATGGAGGTAAGGCATCTGCCTTTCATGCAGGAGGTCATCGGTTCGAATCCTGGCGTCCCATATGGTCCCCCGTGCCTGCCAGGAGCAATTTCTGAGCCTGGAGCCAGGAATAACCCCTGAGCACTGCCGGGTGTGATCCAAAAACCACAAAAAAAAAAAAAAAAAAAAAAAAAAGAAAAGAAGAATCTAAATGTTATAACCTTAGGAAGACATTGGAGCTCTATAGAGAAGAGGGGATTTGTTTTTCAAAGTGCTTGCTGGTGTGTGTGGGTGTAGTTTTGTAGGTATCACCTGGTATGCTGGGAACCAAACTCTTAAGCCTTAAGACTTAAGGGAATGTCACTTCCAGAGATGCTCAAGGGACTGTGTGGTGAGGGTTTGAACCTGGGTCTCCTAATGTGGGGTGTGTGCAGCAACTGTACTGAGATGAGTCTTCCTATCCATATGGGGGGATTCTGACACACAAGATCCAAAACCATGAACCATGATCCTAGAGGGCCAGAGAGACCCAGAGGGCAGAATAAGGTGGCAGAGCTGGGAGCGGCCCCAGCACTTTGGATGTGACCCAAATGCTCACTTGCCCTTTTCCCTCTAAGTTTTCCACAGTGATTTTATTATTTTGATTCAAAATAAAGAGGTTAAATAATTTGAGGGGGGCAGTATGATTCTCTCTCCTCTCTCCCCCTCCCCCTCCCCCCCTCTCCCCCCTTTTCTCTCTCTCTTGTGCTGGACTGAAAAGGAAGGACCTAGGAATCTTATCTGTTGGACTCCAGATCTCTGAAGGTACACCAAGCATCTCTGTAGTAGCTGTGCACCTGTTTCTCATTCATTGAGACTGCTGTGTTCCTCATCTTTCCCTCTGAGGTGGAGGTGCTGTGCCACTTTCTAGTAAGGGACAGACAGAAGCTTCCAGAGGACATTTATCTAAAGCTGCAAGGTCTTAAGCAACCTGTTCAGAGTCTTTGCTCTGCCTCAGCTCTCTGCTCCCTTCCTGGTGTGTATGATGCCCATTCAACCCCCCCCCCCCCCCCGCCCTCGTTGACCCCAGACCCTCAGGTCTCTTTGCTGCACTGTGTACCTCTGTCCACCCTACTTGGCGCCTTGAATAGTTTCTGTTGTTTCTCTTTGTTTTGGAGGTCACACCTAGAATTGTACTAGGGCTAAACTGGACTCTGTCCTCATCAGACCATTTGGCACTGGGTGTCCATCGCACCAGGGTGGGCCACAGACAAGCAAAGCAAGGCAGGTACTTTGACCCCTGCACCATCTCTTCACCGCTGTGCTTGTTTTAAGAGAGAAGCCATTAGTGTGGGCCAAATAGAGTCCAGAGGCTAGGTGCTGGCCTTGCATGCAACCCACTGCCTTGTAAATGGACAGCCTAGGTTTGATCCTTGCCATACCAGATGTGGTCTCCTGAGTCCTTTAGGAGTGATTCCTGAGCACAGAGATAGGAAAAAGCCATGAGCACTGGCAGGTGGGCACTCCTTCAATGTCATTAATGTAATACTCTTCCTTTTTCATGGTCAAAATCAGGAATGGTTATGGAAGTAAGTAGGTCTATCTGCCCTTCAAGTTTAGTTTTTGTTTGCTATTTAATCAGTGAATAAATATTTGAGTACTGTAAGTAGTTAAGATAATAATTAGGAAAGTTCTTTATAGTTTCAGATGAGAGGAAGTAAGTTTTCCTTTTCCTTTTCCTTTTTTTCTTCCCCTTTCAACCATTCTGACCCTGTTCGGGGTCACTTCTAATGGGGCTCAAGAGCCATATAGAGTGCCCGGGCATTGAACCGGGGCTAGTGGAGACCATAGCAAGCCCTTCACCCCGTTCTGTCTCCCGTGCCCTCCAGATTTTCTGTCATTTGTGTGGCAGAAGCAGCATGTGCATCCCCAGAAGGGACCACAGGCCAGGAGGCTGTTCCTGTGGGAGCCCTCACCCTGTAGGTCACAGCCGCTGTTTCCCTGATCTGATCTTCCAGAAGGAAGTGTGACTGTGATGTGCGTGCCACAGTGGGAGATAAGATTCCAGTTTGAGATGAAAAGGAGCCTTGAAGGAAAGCGGCCCAAGTTGATTTCATCTTGAAGAAGGAATCATTTGGAGACTTAAACAAACAAACCGAGGGTTGCTTCCCAAAACAGTTCACTAGAGCCTTTTAGGTGCCACCCCCCCCCCCACTTACTCAGTGGTTAAGACGAGTGATCTGGTCTAAACTTGGGGTGTTGCCTGGGCACAGTGCTGGTGGGGCCCAAGGGTGGTGCTAGGGATTAGCATGTGCTATCTCTTAATCTCTCTTATGGGGGGGTTGGGCCACACCCAGTAGTTCTCAGGGTTTACTTCTAGCTCTGTACTCAGGGATCACTTCAGGCTGGGCTTGGGACCCTATGGGAGGTGGAGGATCCAACCCAGATCAGCTTCATGCAAAGCTAGCAGCCTCCCCACTGTGCTAACCCCCTTTGCTCTAATTCTTGCTCTTGGGAAGGAGAATAGGGAGCACCCCTTGTTCAGGCACAGTGGATGGGTGGGTGGTTGTTCTATTTTGAAGTCAGGAAGAAATCAAGAATTGGAGGGGCTGGGAAGTGATAGCACAGCATTTGGTCATTTGCCTTGCATGCTGCTGACCAGGTTCAATCTCCGTCATCCCATATGGTCCTCCGAGCCTGCCAGGAGCAATTTCTAAGTGCAGAGCCAGAGTAAGCCCTGAGCGCCGGCCGTGTTCAAACACTTAAAAAAAAAAAAAGGTTCATTTAGGCTTTTTTTTGTTTTTGTTTTTGGGTCACACCCGGCTGTGCTCAGGGGTTACTCCTGGTTCCACTCTCAGAAATCGCCCCTGGCAGGCTCAGGGAAACAAAAGAATTGGAAGCACAGAAAACCTGTTGATTCAGTGAGTCTGGCAGATTTATCCTAGAGCAGGCTAGTTGGTTGAATCAAAGGGTCCAAAGCTAAGTCCTAAAGCTGTTTGGGGGGCTACCCCTATGGCTCTGGGCGCCAGAACTTGGAGGGAAGGTATATGCATGCATTACTGGGCTGTGGACTGGAGTTTCCACCCCTTTATGGTACTGTAGGCGTCCCTGAACAACACTCTTCCGGGAGCACACCACCCTTAGGGAAAATCTTGACTTTTTACCAAGTGGAACCCTTTCTTTCCTGGTCCTTTCTGTGTGCCCTGGGCCTTTGAATGTTGTAGGTGTTTGGGTCCAGCCTGGTGGTGTTGGGGCGGGATGGTTCTTCCCAGTGCTCCGCTTGGGTGGATGAGTGAGCTCAATGCAGGTTGCACATGGATCTCGGAGCTCGGACCAGTTCTTGGCCCCCTGCCTGTCACAGGGAGGACCCGAGGCAATGCCAGCTCAGAGGCAGCATCCTGGAGAACCAGGGCGAACCAGGGAGCCTTCTGGCCACAGAAAGTTGCTCTGTGTCCCGCTCAGCTCAGGATGTCTCCTGACCTTGGTCGTTGGCACCTGACCCACCAACTGGTTGACCAATCGACCGACCAACTCTCCCACCCACCCACCCTGCAGCATTTGGAGGCGCCTCCTGCATTCTCCCCTTGATCCCTCGTCCAGCTTACCTGTTAATCATTTCCAGAATGCTCCAGCTGCTCATTCCAGTTTCAGTTTCCCCTCTTGCCTTTTTAAGCCCTAACTGGGCTTGATCTTGTCAGGTTTCCATCTAGGGGTTTTCTTCAACCCTGTTTCAGAAACCTTCCTTGGGGCTGACCAGGTTTCACACTCACTGGCTCTCGGTGGTGTTTGCTGCAGTCAGAGTTCTTTGTGGGGGTCAGGACAGTCAGGCAGTGGGGGAAGAGGAATCCCAGTGGCAGTGCCACTCAGTGTCAGGACTCCTGCTGGGTCCATGGAGGGTACTGGGAGCCTAGCTCTGCTGCTCAACCCCGAGCTCGTCCCAGAAGACCCCAAGTTCCATTTTATTTCTCATTGTAGTGCCTCTTCGAAGTATTTTACTGTTCATTTTGGGGCCATACCTGGTGGTTCTCAGGGCTTACTCCTGGCTCTGCACTCAGGGATCCCACCTGGTGGGGCTCAGGGACTCAGCCCTATAGGGTGCTGGGAATTCAGCTGGGGTCAGTCTGTGTGTGTCAGCAATCACCCTCCTCACTCACTGTCACTTGCCCCATACGTTTTTGCTTTTGCTTTTTTGGAGGGCAACCCTGGAAAGTTTGGTGTTTCCTAGGACTGAAGGGTGGGGCCAGTGACTTCTCCAGTTTGTCATTGGCCAGGCAGGAAGCTCCTGCCCATGTGAGAGGTGCGCTGTGCAGAGCCCGTCCTTGGTTCCGGAGCCTGCCAGGGACGATTTCTTAGCGCTGAGCCAGGAGTAACACCTGAGCACTCCCTTCTGGGTGTGGCCCCAAAACAAAAAACAAACAAAAAATTAATTGTATTCTCATTGTAGTAAAATGACAAGTGCAGTAATTTCTGTTTAGGATTGGACTTGAGTTACAGCATGAGCATGTCAGGATATTGTAGGTTTGGGGAGTGAGAGAGACTGACAGCCTTAGGCTCCTAAGTGAAGGAGAAGCCCAGTGGTGAGTTGAGAGCGGCCCAGGGCCTGTGTGGGAAGGTTCAACACAAAGGGGTTCCGATGATTGGAACCTTCCTTAGTCGAGGGTTCCCAGGACTTAGCTAGCATTGTTTTCACTGGAGGAGCTGGGTTATGTGATTGGGCCGGCCTCTTTGGAGTGTTCGGATACTCAGTCGGATTGTGGGGGACCAGGTGATGGGAACGATGGCTGACTGCATGGGATGGGATAGGGCAGCTTGAGTTTCACTGTGCTTGTGGCCATCCTAATGGTGCCCCTACTTAGACTTCTGGCACTTTACCCCGTGGTTTTGGGCCAGACCTGGCAGTGCTCGGGGTGCTGGTGATGCTATTGGGCATGTACCTGAACTCCTCTCTCTGGCCCCCAGATGTTCTTCTTGCAGAAGTTCTGCCCGGTGGTCCCTTGTCCGAGTGTCTCTGGAGTTTTCCCCATGTGGTACTTTGTGACCTGGGAGAGGATCTGGCCTTCCCTTTCTCACTGCGTCCTGCGCTTTCATCATTTCTTTCAGAGCATGTGCTCTGGGCCCCTGGTGCCATTGGTGTCTCCACAGCTGTTTCTTTAATGTGGGGCTCCTGCAGTACCCTGTCCCTATCTCAGGGGTGCTGAGTGCCACAGCCGGGTCCTTACAGCTACCTCTAGGACAGGGATGGGGGAAACTGCTGGAGGTGACGTGTTGGGGAGCTAGACCCAGCTGTGCTCAGGGCTTACTCCTGACTCAGCTCAGTGGTCTCTAGGAACCATATATACTGCTGGGGATCAAACCTGGGTCAACCATGGGTAAGTGAGTGCCCTCCCCTCTGCCCTTTTGTCCACGTTACACTATAGGGCCCATCTTCCCTTCCCATGGAAAGGCCGAATCTTGTAGAACGAAACCAGGATGTACAGCTAACAATTGAGTTATTAATAAACTTCTTTTGACCATGTGAAGGCATAGTTGATGTTGTTATGATTTGTTTTGGGACCATACCCACTTTCTCAGGGCTTACACCTGCCTGGCCTTGCTGGGGGACCATATGGGGTGCTGGGAATTGGACTCAAGTTTATTGCATGCAGGGCTTATGCCTTCCCCGGTGCACTTTGAACCCAGCCCCCATGCTCTCATTGTTTGTGAGGAAGGGACGGGTTAGGGAGACTTGGTGTGGGTAGGTCTGTTGGAAGGAGAATTGTGGCAGGGAAAACTGGTGAGCGACTGAAGCACCTGCTGCTCCCGGTTGCTGAAGCGGAGAGATTTTCTCGAGGCCCGTCTGTTCTCGGGGAGACTTTCCCAGCTGCACACTGTCTGTGGGTTACCTCAGTGCCACCAGGAGTCGTGGGAATTACTCTTTTTTCTTTTTGTTTTTGGGCCACACCCAGCAGTGCTCAGGGGCTACTCCTGGCTTTGCACTCAGAAATTGCTTCTGGCAGGTTCAGGGGACCATATGGGATGCTGGTAATCAAACCCGGGTTCATCCCAGGTCAGCCACGTGCAGGGCAAATGCCCTACCTCTGTGCTATTGCTCTGGTCCCTGGGAATTAGTTTCTACAATGGCCAGCGAGCTTGGGACCACCAGGCTTTCGCCACTCCCCGTGGGCATGCGGCATTCCTGTTGATCTGCAGCACCTGGATGCCTTGGCGATGTCTGCTCTCGTGATCGGGGTGAAAAATTAGAAGCTGTTGTTCCTTTGCTTTGGTGTCAGTTCTTAATTGTCCAGGGCACATGGCTGAGGACAACAACCGTCTCTTTTAGCTGAAGGCGCGAAAGGAGGATCCGGCCACCCTGAAAGGCACATTGTCTTTAGCGGAGGGCCCTGCATGGTTGTCTCCTGCGGCGGCCAGATGATGGACTAACAGACCTGCTCTGGCATTTCCCCATCCCAGGATCCAACTTGGGAGAAGAGTTTGTTTTTAACGAACGGTTAGGTAGTGTTTTCTTTACCTGCTGGTGTGAATTTATCTCCTTTGTCCTAAGAGCAAGTGTGCCGATGTTTGAAGTCTGTTCTTGAGGAAGCCAGTCAACAGGTAACTCGTGTGTTTGCCGCCGGCAGGGTTTCTGCCGCTCTGAGCCATGCTCTGGGCCTCAGCTTCTTGCCTTTGTGCTGGGGCAGCTAGAACATAGTGACTTACCGTAGTTTCCTGTGGAGCAGAACCTCACCTGCTGGGGAGCTGTGAACCTCGTAGAGTCCTGAGGCCTTCCCCGCTGTGCCCCGCTGCTCCTATTGCTCTCCGGCTTCTAAAAGGCAAAGTGGCTGGTTTCTAATCCAGCTTGTTGGCAAAGGTGCTGAAGTGCTGTGGGTCCTTTGGGGTTGGGACGACAGGTGAGTCAGGCACTGTCTCGAGTTTGTGTGGAGAGTCTTGAGTTCTCAGAGGAAGCCAGGACCCTAGAAAGACGTGCGCTCCTGTGTTTCGGGTTCCACTGACACTCTTGCCTTCCCCCCCCTTGATCCCTCTTTGCTCTTGGCTCTGCATTTTGTTCCTCCGATGTGTAATTTGGAGGAGCCCCTGGTGTTAGGAACTCTACATGAGCACCTACGAGAGGATATGTCTAGTGGTTCTCGATGAGAGGCTCCCAGGCAGTGCCAGCCCCCCCCACCCTGCTGTGCTGGGGCTCCCCAGACCTTCCCTAGTGGTGCTCTCAGACCATGTTAGTTCAGGAACCTGGGTTGGGCACTGTGCTGAGCTTACAGCCCCCAAATGTGTGTGTGTGTTCTTTTTAATTCTAACACTTCACAAATTTGCGTGTCATTCTTGCGCAGGGGCCATGCTAATCTTCTCTGTATCGTTCCAATTTTAGTATATGTGCTGCCGAAGCGAGCACCCAAATGTCTTTGAAATCTTCACATTCTGACTTTTCTTTCCCTTTTAGTTTGTTTTGGGGTCACACCCAGCAGTACACAGGGGTTACTCCTGGTTCTTCACTCCGGAATTACTTTTGGCAGTGCTTGAGGGACCATATGGGTTGCCAGCGATAGAACGTGGGCAGCAGTGTGCAAGGCTAACGCCCTCCCCCCTCACTGTCACTATCACTCCAGCCTCATATATTTTGACAGTTAAGGCTTTCTTCTGTCATTGCTTTGTAAGAAGTCTTTATCTGAGATAAGGATTCACTTTTTCTAGGCCCAAGTAGTCAGGCAGTGGTCATGTAAAGATAAGAATGACTCAGTCCTGAACCAGAGACTTAGCACAGCAGATAAGGTGCTTGTCTTGCAGTTAGCTACCCCAGTTAGATACCTGGCACCACATAGGGTCCCCCAATGTCGCCCGGAGTAAAGTAAGCCCTGGACACCGTTGGGTGTGACCCCAAATAAAACCAAAATATGACTAACTGCTGATGCCTGAAGAGATATACTGCAGGGGGTTAAGGTGCTTGCAGCCAACCTTGGTTTTGTTCTGGACATCTGATAGGGGCTCCAGCACCATCAAAAAAATGGCTCGGTCCTGACTCTAAAGACTTTTTTTTTTTGGCCACACTCAGCTATGCTCAGGGAGTACTCCTGTTTTTGGTTTTAGTTTTGCAAGTCAAATCCTCTATCCACTGTACTATTGCTCTAGCTCTGTAGGGATCACTCCTGACTCTGTATTGAGTCACTCCTGACCATACGTGGTGCCGAGATTGAACCAGGGTGGGCCATGTGCAAGGCAAATGCCCTCCAGGCTATACTGTTGCTCCAGCTCCGCCCCCTCCCAGATTTTTGATGATCTGTGGTTGCTCTAATAGTCCACAGTTGGTGGTGATGATGATACACAGTGTCACCTATGATACCTGAGTGTGAGTAACATAAACGTTCAGCCAGAAGTGGGTAGTTGAGGGGCCGGAGACATAGCGTGGATGTAAGGCATTTGTCTTGCATGCAGGACAGTGGTTTGAATCCTGGCATCCCATCTGGTCCTTCGAGCCTGCCAGGAGAGATTTTTTAGTGTAGAGACAGGAGTAAACCCTGAGCGCTGCTGGGTGTGACCCAAAAACCAAAAACCAAAAAAGTTGAGAGGGTGCTCAGTAGAGGGAGAACACTTTGTTGCTGTTTGTTTCTGGGTCACACCTGCAGTGCTTACTCCTGACTCTGTTCAGGGGTCACTGGGGGTGTGTGGTCTGGGGTACTAGGGATTGAACCCAGGTCGGGTGCTATCACTCGCGCCCTCTAAGGCACTTGTCTTCCCTGGGCAAAGCTCAGTTTACTTAGGGTGGCTTTGGGTGGCTTGGGTGTGGGTCAGAGGGTATCGGGCCTTGCCTCTATCAAACCTGGGTTTAAGGATGTTGTCTTACGGGACAACATCTGGAGCGGCTTGGCGAGGGCTCCTCTGCTCGGGGAGCAGTGAGGGCCAAAGGCTTTTCAGGCGGTGCTGACTGATCGCGTTACCTGGTCGCTCAAGTACAAACATTTCATTGGCAGGTGTGGTTGCTAAGGTGCTTAGGACCTTTGTCAAGCAAGGCAGGTCCAGTTGGTCTCGAGCTGCGGCCCTCTTCCCCACGTGGAAGGCTCTGTGGACACTCGTGGCCTCATGGCTCTGCCCTTCATCACTGGGCCGCTATTAACTGCTCTGGAGCTTTTGATCTCTCCCGGTCATCAATAGGGCGACAAGGTCCTCAGGGAGATTGTGTAGGGACTGGGGGTCAGGACACTGTAGCCCTGGCCCCAGCTCTGCTGTCGGTCCTTTCAGGTTCTGTTTACACACACACACACACACACACACACACACGAAGGTACGACACTGTAGCCCTGGCCCCAGCTCTGCTGTCGGTCCTTTCAGGTTCTGTTTACACACACACACACACACACACACACACACACACACACACACACACACACACACACACACACACACACACACGAAGGTACGCATGTTCCTGTGTGAGACTCACCAGCCGTGTGTCACATGCCTGTGCCGTGGAGGCTGCTTTGCTGCGAGTGGGGTGGGGAGTGTCAAATCTTGAAGAAGTGCCTTCTTTTTGTTTGTTCCCAAAGGATAGTGACTGTGGCACTCGGAAGAGGAGCCTGCTTCTGTGAGTGCGGAAATTGGGCATCCCGAGTTCTGGTTGATTCTAAAAACAGGGCCGGAACTTGTAGAAAGAGGCAAGGGTCAAGTCAGTGCAAAAAGAAACAACAGGGGCCGGAGGATGGCTGGGAGGGTGTCAGTCCTGTTTTGCAAGTGGTCCATCCACAATTGTCCCTCGTGCCCATATGGTCTCCCATATGGAGAGACCAGGAGTAATCCCTGAAGTGAGTGTAGCCCCAAAACTGGAAGGGAAAAACACTAACCAGAAAACAGAAATGAGTATGGAGGGATTTTAAGAGTTTGTGTTTAGTTTTACAGGAGAGGATTGATTTTTTTTCCTGAGATTGTTAAAGGAATCTTTTTTTTTTTTTTTTTTTTGTTACACCCAGTGGGGGTCAGGATTTCCTCCTGGTTCTGTGCTCAGATATCATGCCTGCCAGGCTCAGGGGCCCATATGGGATGCCAGGAATTGAACTCAGGTCCGTCGTGCGTCAGCCGCGTGCCAGGCAAAAGCCCTATCACTGTGCTATCTCTCTCGTCCCTGTTAAAGGAATCTTTACTGGCTCAGAGATTAAGAATTGGCCAACTGGGCCAGAGAGATAGCATGGAGGTAAGGTGTTTGCCTCACATGCAGAGGGATGGTGGTTCGAATCCTGGCATCCCATATGGTCCCCCGAGTCTGCCAGGAGCGATTTCTGAATGCAGAGCCAGGAGAAACCCCTGAGTACCGCCGGATGGGTCCCAAAAAACAAAAAAAAAAAAAAAGAAGAATTAGCTAACTGAGGAGATAATCACAGGGCCGGAGCTCAGGCTCTGCTTGCTAGTGAAGCGCTTGGTCCCCTGAGCACAGCTTAGAGGGACTCCTGAGTACCAAAAGCAAAGCCCCCCAAGCAGCAAAAAAAAAAAAAAAAAAAAAAAAGTGGGGCCAGAGCAAAAGAAAAGCAGGTAGCGTTGAGCACTTGTCTTGTGCTCAACTAACCCTGGTTTGCATGCAAGGAATAATTCCATTCCTGAACACAGAGTTAGCACCACACCACTGGGTGTAGCCTAAAAACCATTAAAAAAATTAAAAGGAGAGGTTCATTGACAGATTTGGAGGTGTGTGGCCACAATTGTATCTTTGATCCTGAAATTGAACTTAATAAGTAAGACAAACACTGAAACAACTTTTCCAAAAAAAGAGCAAATTGTAGGGACCAGAGTGATGCTAGCACAGCAGAGAGGGCATTTGCCTTGCACTTAGCTGACTCGAGTTCTATCCCCAACTTCCCATTTGGTCCCCCAAGCCTGTGAGGAATATTTCTGAATGCAGAGCCAGGAGTAGTTCAGTGGGGAGGGCTCTTGCTTTGCGTTGGCTGACATGGGTCAGTCATAGCACAGGGGGGAGGGCATTTTGCCCTGCATGTAGCCGATCCAAGTTTAATCCCCGGCATCCCATATGGTCTCTCAAGCACAGTCAGGAGTAAGCCCTAAGTATTGTGGGTGTGGCCCCAAAACAACAGAATATAATGGGATATCTAGTGAATGTACTTGAAAGGTTTAATTTTTTTTGAGGAAGCCACATCTAGTGTCACTCAGGTATACCTCTGGCTCTGCGCTCAGAAATCTCTCCTGGTAGGCTCAGGGTACCATCTGGGATCCCAGGGTTTAAACTTGGGTCGGCTACATGCAGGGCAAAATGCCCTCCCGCCCTGTGCTATCGCTCCAGCTCCAGAAAAGTTTTAATCTACTGGACAAGGGGAATGGCCTGCACTGGGTGGTGTTGTGTGACTTACTCCTAGCTCTGTGCTCATTTGGTGGTACTCAGGGGACCCTTTGTGGTACCAGGGATAGGAATGGGGTCAGGTACATGAAGACAGTACCTGGCACCTCCCCCTTCCACACTCTCTCTACCTTTTTTGTCCTTTTTTTTCCCCTTGTCATTTCTTTTATTTGAGATTTTAATTTATATTTCTTAAAATTCTTAGTTATAGGTCGGTAAAGTCTGTATGTTGAAGAAAACCAAATTTCTCTACTGGTTTGTGGCTTCTTTTGATCACAACTTCAGGGTACAGTTGTTCCCTAGGTATTTCCATTTGTGGTTAAACTACTTTTTTTTTTTTTTTTGGTTTTGGGCCACACCTAGTGACGCTTGGGGAACTCCTGGCTATGCACTCAGAAATTGCTCCTGGCTTGGGGGACCATATGGGACGCTGGGGGATTGAACCGCAGTCTGTCCTAGGTGTCAGCCGTATGCAAGGCAAATGCCCTTACTGCTGCACCACAGCTCCGACTTCTGGACTATATTTTTTAAGTATAATTCTCTGGGCCTGGAGAGATAGCACAGCGGTGTTTGCCTTGCAAGCAGCCAATCCAGGACCAAAGGTGGTTGGTTCGAATCCCGGTGTCCCATATGGTCCCCCGTGCCTGCCAGGAGCTATTTCGAGCAGATAGCCAGGAGTAACCCCTGAGCAACACCGGGTGTGGCCCAAAAACCCAAAAAAAAAAAAAAAAAAAGTATAATTCTCTTGCTCTTAAAGTTGACCCTGGTACCTTCAGACAAAGAGCAAATGATGCAACTAGCATGCAATTCATTGCTATTGAATGTCAAGGAAAATTTTCTTCTCCTTTTCTTTGGGGGGGTGGGTTGTGTCACACCTGGCAGCGTCAGGGGTTACTCCTGGCTCTATGCTCAGAAATTACTCCTGGCAGGCTCGGGGGACCAGATGGGATTCTGGGATTTGAACCACCATTCTTCTGCATGTGAGGCAAGTGCCCTACCTGCACGCTATTTCTCCGGCCCCTTTTCTCCCTTTTTTGGGGGGGCCCACACCCGGTGACGCTCAGGGGTTACTCCTGGCTCTATGCTCAGAAATTACTCCTGGCAGGCTCGGGGGACCAGATGGGATTCTGGGATTTGAACCACCATTCTTCTGCATGCGAGGCAAATGCCCTACCTGCACGCTATTTCTCCGGCCCCTTTTCTCCCTTTTTTGGGGGGGCCCACACCCGGTGACGCTCAGGGGTTACTCCTGGCTATGCGCTCAGAAGTCGCTCCTGGCTTGGGGGACCATATGGGACGCCGGGGGATCGAACCGCGGTCCTTCCTAGGCTAGTGCTGGCAAGGCAGACACCTTACCTCTTGCGCCACCACGCCGGGCCCCTTCTTTTTTTAATTTGGTTTTTGGACCACATCTGGTGGTACTCAAGAGTTTATTTCTGATGGTGCTTATGGGACATAGCGGATGCTGGGGATCAAACCTGGGTCAACCCAGTATATCACTCTGGCCCAAGGAAAATTATCTTTTGCACTTATTTCTACTAGACAAAGTCAGGCTGCCTTGAGATAGAGCAGGTTTTTAAAAAATGACCTGCTAAAGTGAAATCCAGGCCCTGAGGCTAGAGTTTGTTTTCTTTTAGGTCACACCAGGTGATGTGGGTGGTGGGTGTGGCCCATGCAGTCTGCTCGCTCCGGGTGCTATCTGCAGGTGTCTGGGGAGGAAACCCAGGGCCTCACAAAGAGCAGAGCAAATGCCAAGCCACATCCATGCCCCCCAGAAGGCTACCTTTTTTTTTTTGGAGGGGGGGAATTTTGGGTCACACCTGACAGTTCTCAGGTACTCCTGGTTCTGCACTCAGTGATCACTCTTCGTGGGCTTGGGGACATATAAGGTGTCAGGTCACCGCATAGAGGGCAAGTGCTATAGCTTGGTTCCCACCACCCCATGGCTAGACTTAAGAGCAAGGACTGAGCATGTTTCCTCTGTAGTGGCTTGAGAACTATCGAATCAGTATTTTGTATATGGTGTAGGAGCAGATGCGTGAGAGTGCATAGGTAGGCAAGCTTCTCCCCTGGCCTTGCTTGGCACGGGCTGTTGCAAGTCAGCCCCTGATTTTACATAAACAACAATGGACTTCATGTTGTGCTGCCTTTTCAGGTCTCCCCTGGCCTCAAGAAGCCCCCCAGGGGGGCTGGGGAGATAGCACAGCGGTAGTGCACTTGCCTTGTATGAAGTAGACCCAGGACTGACGGTGGTTCAATTCTCGGCACAGCTTCCTTTTTTTTGTTTGTTTGTTTTTTTGGGTCATACCTGGCAGCGCTCAGGGGTCTCTCCGGGCTCCATGCTCAGAAATCACTCCTGGCAGGTTCAGGGGACCCTATGGGATGCCGGGATTCGAACCACCGACCTTCTACATGCAAGGCAAGTGCCTTACCTCCATGCTATTTCTCCGGCCCCAGTACAG
Organism: Suncus etruscus; assembly: GCF_024139225.1. Lineage (NCBI taxonomy): Eukaryota > Metazoa > Chordata > Mammalia > Eulipotyphla > Soricidae > Suncus > Suncus etruscus. The sequence goes on from NC_064861.1 coordinate 90,379,253, forward strand.
CTCCTTAGTGGACCTGAAGCCCCTTGTGATGTGCCGCCTTTATTGACTCTGGGCATCTTAGAACTTGTCCTCTCTGAGGACTGGACAGCTCTGGCATTCACAGGCATTGGCTCTGAAAGGCCATCAGTAGAGGCAGAAGTTGTGGAGCTGCTGAGGGTTGGGGCCATGATTTCCAGGGTCAGCTGTGACAAGTGACCATGGGCATGATTGAGGAGTGAAGGCTGGTATGGTGCCGTGAGAAATGTGTCCAGCCTCATCAGCTAGCCGCCCATCTGCCAGAGTGAGGGTTTTTGTATGGGTTTGCAACTTCTACCCCTGAGAAAAGCTCGATGGAACCCAGAGGTGGAGGGTCATGCAGGCATGCAAGGCATTGAGTGGCCTGGTGGCTCCAGTTGAACAAACTCTGGTGTCAAGACCTCCGGGGATGGAGGCAGAAGAGAGAGCAGGGAGGACATGTGGCCTTGCACACAGCGGACCCAGATTCTATCCCTGGCACCCTGTAGGGTCTCCCAACCTACCAGGAGTAGTTCCTGAATAAAGAACTAGGAGTAACCCCTGAGCATCGCCATTGTGGCTCAGGAGAAAAAGGACTCTTGATTTAAAGAATCGTGGACCTACAGCAGTTTTCAGTTTAAAATAAAATTTTAAAAAAGTGTGCCCTTTGACTCTCTGACTCTGCCTCCCTTCTGGATTTGTGTGATACCTTCGAAATGACTTAAGGTCAGAATTTGAGCTGTTGGACTAGGGCAGTGACTCGGTGGTAGGCGCTGACCTTGAATGTGTGGGACCCTGGGTTTGATTCCTGGCACTGCAGAGACAGGAGAGAGACTCAGAGCTGTCCTGGAGCGAGTGGGCAAGATTTGGTTCAGCTCTCTCAGTGTCTCCTTCGACTGGCACCCACCAGCAGAGCCCCTCAGGAGCATGATCCTGGGCTTTCCAGGGGGCAGGGGTCCTTGGCAGGGAGGAGGCAGGATCCAGACAGCCAGCCTCTGGGTTGGTCTACATTGGTCTGGTGTTTTGGTCCAAGTGGTGTTGCCCCTCCCCCCATATACTTGTGTAGCTAAACGTTATTGTTATTTTTAAATTATTTCGTTTTGGAGGCTACATCCGCCAGTGCTGAGGGGTCACTCCTGGTGGGAGTCAAATCCAGGTCTGCTGTGTGCAAGCCAAACACTATCCCCACTGGACTCTCGCTCTGGCCCGTAAACTGTCCTTTAAATGAACAGCTAGGGTACACAGCTAGGCCAGAGTTCAGATCTGAAAGATTATTTTAGGGACGCATTTTCTTTTCTTTTTTTTTAGTTTTTGGGCCACACCCGGTGGTGCTTAGGGATTACTCCTGGCTCTCTGCTCAGAAATTGCTCCCGGCAGGTACGGGGGACCATATGGGATGCTGGGATTTGAACCACTATTGGTCCTGGGTCAGCATTAGCAAGGCAGACGCCCTACCGCTGTGCTATCTCCGGCCTCTAGGGAAGCATTTTCTTTTTTCGTTTTCTTGTTTTTTGTTTTTTTGGGTCACACCTGGCAGTGCTCAGGGGTTACTCCTGACTCTACACTCAGAAATCGCTCCTGGCAGGCTTGGGGGGGACTATATGGGATGCCGGGATTCGAACCACCATCCTTCTGCATGCGAGGCAAGCGCCTTAACCTTTATGCTATCTCCGGCCCCAGGGAAGCATTTTCCAAGGTTTTTGTTTCATGGTTTTCTAAAGCATTGCCCTAGAAGCCAACAATAAGTGAATGAAAGTGTCATGGCCTTTATACCTCGGCCTTCATCTTCCATCTTGACTGATAACTGCCACATGGGTTTTCCCCTTAACTCCTGTTCCCGTTCATTGCACAGTTAGCAAAGTATCTGAAGCATGGAGGCCCTTAAAGACCAGGGCGTCCAGGGGTTCCTTAAGAGAGATGGGACGTGTGGGGGGCTGCTGAGGAAGCTTCAGGAGGGAAAGAGGGTGTGTGGAGGAGCAGACGGAAGCAGGGGTTAGTGGCCCCCACTCAGTGGGGGTGTCCAGGACACTGCGGACACGTGAATGAGCCAGGAGCTGAAGCCGCTCCTGGACCTGGAGCTGGGACAAAGCCATGACCATCTCCCCGCTGTCTCCCCACCAGCTTTTGTGGGCTGAGTATGGGAAGTGTAGTCCTGCTGACCCAGGAGGGTGCACAGAATCTTTGCCGTGGGTGGCAGAGAATCCTGCTCTGGAGCTGGGCACAGGCAGGCAGTGGCCCGGGGCAGAGCCCACTTGGAGGCGGGGTGGCATGGCTGCCCAGACATGTTCAGGAAATGGTTTATTTGGAGTGTGGAATTCTTTCTTGTGGGGGGATGGGAGGATGTTTGAGTCACAGCTGGCAGTGCTTCGGCTCACTCCTAACCCTGCTCTCAGAGATCACTCCTGATGCCGGGGATCGAACCTGGGTCCGCTACATGCAAGGCAAACACCCCTCCTTACTGAACTATGGAAGAAACTTTCTGGTACAGTGGGCAGCAGGAGAGGGCCAGTCTTGGGGCAAAAATTGGGCTTTATGATGTGAGGGTATCCCCTCTCCCAACTACTTATTTATCCCATCTGAATGACCAGAACTGCCCACACCTGGAATCGGCGGGTAGAGGAGGCCGACTTGGGGGAGAGAGGGGATAAGGAGAGTTAGAGTCAGCAAAGAGTCAGTCAGCAAGGAAGCCTGGAGCAGCTGAAAGGGAGACAGACAGAGCCAGAGAAGGAGTAAAGAATTGACTGCTAGGAAAAGGCTTAGCATAGAAGCCGTGTGAGGAAATGTATATGGCAGTTAGGATAGGACTGTGAAATAAAAGCTGGCTGACTTCTGGAACTTTATCTGACTGCTTTGAGAGTTTTTCTTTGTCATCCTTGCAACCTTCAGACCCACCAGGCCATAGGGGCTGCAGGAGCTGGGCCCAGCCAGCCGAAAAGGCCTCACTATCCCTCCTCCAACTCTAAGACACTTTAATTTTCTTTTTTTCTTTTTTTTTTTCGGCCACACCCGTTTGATGCTCAGGGGTCACTCCTGGCTAAGGGCTCAGAAATTACCCCTGGCTTGGGGGGACCATATGGGACGCCGGGGGATCGACCCGCGGTCCTTCCTTGGTTAGGGCTTGCAAGGCAGGCACCTTACCTCTAGCGCCACCTCACCGGCCCCAACACTTTAATTTATATTAAAACAATACTCATGGTTTTCCTGATCAATTATTCATGTCGATCATGATCTTTGAAAGGTCTTTCTTTGTTCTTAACTTTACATGCTTTTACCTCTCCGCGATAGTCTGAATCACTGTTAGGAGCATAGCTAGGGTCTCTGTCTCTCCCTCTCCCTCTCCCTCTCCCTCTCCCTCTCCCTCTCCCTCTCCCTCTCCCTCTCCCTCTCCCTCTCCCTCTCTTCCTCTCTCCCTCTCCCTCTCCCTCTCCCTCTCTTCCTCTCTCCCTCTTTCCCTCTCTCCCTCTCCCCACACACCCTCATTTTTGGGTCTGTGCTCTGGGTCTGTCCGTACCCTGCAGCCCTGAGCTGTGTCTCCTTGGCCCCCTCTGTCTGGGGTGTGTGGGAACCTCCTGCGATTCTTGGCCTGCCAGAGCAGGGACCAGGGGTCCAAGCTCAATGATTCGGTGCTTCGAATTGAACTGCGCCATCTCCCGGACCTCTTTAAAAACTAAATTCTCATCTCCACTTCTCTTTCCCTGTTGCCTTTGTCACTGGCCAGGGAGGGACCTCACATCTGGCTGCTTAAGCCCTTGACCCTGTTGCCTGCCAGAACTTGCACGCGGTGGAGGGTTGCTCTGCATGTGACTGGCCTAGGTTTGATCCCCGGAATCCCATATGGTTCCCTGAGCACCACCAAGAGTGGGTGCAGAGCCCTAAGTATGTCCTGAGCACCATCCACTGTGCCCCCGCCCAGTCACCCTCAGACACAAACCAGGAAAAAGAAAGGTAAGAAGCCTGAACTTTCTCAGGCCCAAGCTCTGGTGCTGCCCGCTGGAGCACTGTGGGAGAAAGTGTTGGAGGGATGTGTTTCAGTGGATTCATACCTGCCTGCACTTAGGTCCATGTCTGCTTCAAGACCCCCCCCATCACCCTAGACCTCCCCATCCCATCTGCCTCCTTATCACCCTGACACCTCCCACCCCACCAGTCTCCCTAACTCCCCAGGGTCTGTGAGCTGCCCCTCAGTTCACTCACGTGCACCCACAGAGCCACCCTGGACCCCACCACCTATTTCTAGAGAAGGCCCAGACTGCTGGGCTGCTCCCTAAAGACTAGGACTATCGCCTTCCTCAGGGTCCCCCAGAATAACTCCCAGCACTGTCAGTGATGCTTTCAACTTTGGTTTTTGTTGCTTGGGGATTGTTCCTGCTGGTGCTTTGCCACGGGGGAGATCCGCCTGGCACTGGTGGCCTCATGGGCCGTTCAGAGCCGAGCCCCAGACTGATGGCTGAGCCTCTTTGAGCCTCCTGTCAGGGTAGGGCAGCCCTTGGTGGACGGCATGTTGGAGGACTAGCAGGTACTCAGCATTCCTGGGGAGTGATCAAGGGACGGCCTCTGGGTTATTTAGTGTTAGGTTCTTCAACTCTGAATAGTCTTTAATTAGAAGATCCATGTGAGGCCTGCCCCCAACAACACTGACTGCACTGTGTGGGGACGGGCGTTCATGGGATGATGCTGGGCTCTGCGGGGCTGTGGTGGGCTGGAGCCGTCCTTGTAGCCTTCAGCTGCAGCTGCTCTTTGCCAGCTCCTGACTAGGCTCTGCGTGTGCACGATTCACCTGGCAGAGTGACGCCTGCTGTTCAAATACCAGAGTGGAAGGCGGTTCCTTAGCCTCAAGATGGGGGTTGCTTTTCCCACCTTTCCTTCTGCAGTGCCCGGGATTGAGCCCAGGCCTGCAGAGAACTTGAACCGAGGGCCATAGCTTTGCCCTCTGGCCTGGCTCACTCCGACCAGCTGCGGTCACAGCTTTTGAAATGGCCCCTCCAGTGTTTTTTTTTTTTTTTTTTGGTTTTTGGGCCACACCCGGTAACGCTCAGGGGTTACTCCTGGCTATGCGCTCAGAAGTCGCTCCTGGCTTGGGGGACCATATGGGACGCCGGGGGATCGAACCGCGGTCCGTCTCCTAGGCTAGCGCAGGTAAGGCAGGCACCTTACCTCCAGCGCCACCGCCCGGCCCCTCCTCCAGTGTTTTAAATCAGATGGTTGGGGTTATGTATGGTAGGGTCAAGGATTGAACACATCCTCCCCCGTTCCCAATGGAAAAACCCAAAACAGGAGCCCTGGGGAAGGTCCTGCCTTTGGGTGTGAATGTTTTTTTTGGGAGGGCAGGGGTTTTGGGCAACACCCAGACCAGGCTGTGCACTTGGGATCACCCTGTTGGATGATCAGAGCTGGAGCCCAAGCCTGCTGTCTTCCAGGCCGGCCAGTGTCCTCTCTGCTTTGCTCTCTCTGCTGTGCTCTGCCCTGCTGTGTGGACTTTTTGTTTTGTTTTGTTTTTGGGCCACACTTGGCAGTGCTCAGGGGTTACTCCTGGCTCTGCACTCAGAAATCAATCTTGGTAGGCTCGGAGAACCATATGGGACGCTGGGATCAAACCCGGGTCCGTCCCAGGTTGGCCTCTTGCAAGGCAAAAGCCCTCCACTATGGTATCGCTCCAGCCCCTGTTGCATGGGCTCTTCATGTGGTCCTATGTGGCTGTGTGGCCCGTGCTGTCGCTAGGACGCAGGAGCAGGGCCTGTGTGTGGCGGGACATCTGGGCACCAACCAGTTGTATGAGTTGACATGACATGCTGAGACCTGCGCTTGGCGCTCAGCCAGGAGGGTTGGGTATGTCCTGGGCTGCAGAGTTGAGCCCCGACGGCTCGATGAATGGAGGTTTCCAGCAGTTTCGTTATTCTGCAGGAAGCCTGGTCTTAGAGACGTGTGTGTGTGTGTGTGTGTGTGTGTGTGTGTGTGTGTGTGTGTGTGTGTGTGTGTGTGTGAGAAGTCCTTTCTCTTGTAAAGACTGTGTAATCACTTCAGTTACATTAAAGAAAGCAACTTCTGTTCATTAGTTGTTTAAGATTCCACTCAATGGTTCTGTGGTGCTCAGGTGACCGTAGGCTATGCTGGGGCCCAAATCAGGGTGGCCTACTTGCAAGGCGAGTATCTTGTGCTAGCCCACTGTCCCTTTCCCTTACAGTTTTATATTTCTTCATGCATTGGTTTTGGGGCCCCACCTGCAGTGCTTGGGGGACCCTGTGGAGTGCCAGGGATTGCATCTGGGCTGGCCATATGGAAGGTCATGACCACCTGCTGTCCTGTTGCCCCAGCCTTCCGTAAGGTCTGGCAATGAAGGTGTGAGAGGAAGGTTTGACAGTGAGGGGGTGACAGTGCAGGGGTGATGGCACCACGGTTGCCCAAGCATTCTTTGCAAGTGCACTAGAAATCGGCCAAGCTGCTCGGAAGGCTAGTTAAAGAGCATTGCTGTGAAATCTTCCCGGAGCCACATGCTGGGGGGGGGTGACCAGTGAGGTCAGCCAGGCCTCCTGCAGACAGAGCTGCCTGCGCACCGGCACGGGGCCGGCGTGTGGCCAGGGCTCAGGAGTGGGTCTGGTCTCTAGCGCTCGCAGCCGTGGCTTTCTTTCTGAAGGGCCGCCAGCTGGCTGAGGTCAAGGTGGAGCCGCCGTCATGGGAGAGTGGGCCGGGCGGCGATAAGCCGTGACTCACGCATCTTCAGAGGTTTCCTCAGCCAAGGGCTTTCTAAGGAACAGGTGGCCGGTCTGGTCCTGAGGAGCCTGTGAGGAGACTCTGTCACCATCCTGGTGTCTCTGGGAGCAACATTTGGTCAGGTAGCCCCTAAGAGCGCGTCACGGAGGGGAGTGTGTGAGGCAGCATACCACCTTGTAGTTCAGTGTCAGATACATGCACATGGAAAGCCTTGTGCCTACACGCACATATACAAAAGAGCACGTAAGTTCTGTAGAGACTTGTGGGCCGAGTTTCGAACTCCACAGCAGGATATACTTGTTGGTTTGCAGTTGATCTTTTGTTGTTGCTGTGCTTGCTTTTTGGTTCACCTGGCCGTGCTCAGGGCTTCTCCAAGCCCTGTGCTCGGGGATTATTGGTGGTGACCATCGGGGAGAGGGGCACCTGGGTTGCCCGAAATCGAACCGAGGTTAACCACAACGTCTCAGGCAAGCGCACCTCCCTGCTGTACTCTCACTCTGGTTCCTGCAGTTGAATTTGAGGTGATGGTAGATGGGTGTGCAGGAAGGCCCAGTGCACGCTTGGAGGGGGCTCAGTGTGATGAGGGGCCACTCACTGTACTCGGTCAAGAGCCTGGCCACACCCAGTGGTGCCAGTGGAGCCTGTCCCCACTTCGTCTTGGTGCTGGGGAATCAGGATCGGGCAGTCTCCAGCTGCTGTTCGGCACCTGGAGGCTGCACTGATATCCCCCCCCCGCCCCCCCCCCCCCCCCGTCTCCCCCACGCCCCCCCTCCCCCGCACTGAGTCTTCTCAGCTGCTGCTCTCAGAACAATCTGAGGAATTGTTTTCAGATAGGCTGGTTTCTTCTGCGTTTGCAGATGACTTCTCCGCCCTTTCCCCTTGTCAGCATCCTCTGACGGGGAGACTCGGGTCACGGGTCTGAGCCAGGGCAGGAAGTGCTGGCCTGGAGTGCTCAGAAGAACTGGTCCTAGGCGCCTCCAGGAGCTATCGCTTAGCGCCCCTGCTGCAGATTTTTGGGGGACCCCTGCCCACCACGGGTCAGCTCGTCCTCACAGAGAGGCTCGGAGAGGGGAAGGTGCGGATTGCCGTCTGAACTGAGGCAGGCTTGCTCAGAATCTCTGGGACCCCCCCCAGAATATGGGAGGATGGGTGGAGGGTGGGAAGGGGAGAGGATGTGGGTCCATCCCGGTCATCTCTCACTAGCTAAGTTCTCTATTCTGTGGCCCCTGGTCTGGGAAGGGTGTGGTTGAGAGGAGAGAAGAGAGTGGGGGACAGGCTAGAGCTGCTTTTTCTTTTTGTTACTGGGCTACACTCAGCTTTGTTCAGCACTGACTCTTGGCAAGCCCAGGGCACTATATGTGGTGCTTGGGAATCAAACCACGGTAGACCATGTGCAAGGCAAAAACGGTCCTACCCTCCATTGTTGCACAGGCTTTGCAAACTTAATTTTCTTGGACAGTTTTTTGGAACTAAGAATAAAATGACGGACTGAGCGGTGGCACAGCAGTAGGGTGTTTGTCTTACACGCGGCTGACCAGGGATGTACCGTGGTTTGATCCCCTGGAATCTCATATGGTCCCCCAAGCCAGGGACAATTTCTGAGTGCATAGCTAGGAGTAACCACTGAGTATCAATGGGTGTGGCCCCCTAAAAGAAGAATAAAATGAAATAAATGTAAATGTGGCACCTGAGGAATAAAATAAAACACTTTTATATGTTGCTCTATTTAAAGGCTGGAAGTCCAGCCTTTCCTGTGGCCTCCCAGGGTGGCTGCTTCCACTGTGGCCCCCCCCCCCCCCCCCCCGTGGCCTGGTGTGGACAGAGCAAGAGCGTCTCCTCCTATGTGGAGAGAGGCAAACCCTTGCACTCGTGTTGTCTCTGTTGCTCGGAATTGGACCCCTTCGAACAGACCTAGTCAGAGTTTGGAGCATTTGTGGTACAAAAGTGAATCCATGTTCCGCAGCAAAAAGATCGATAGAAAGATCCAGGAGGGGGCCAAGAGGTAGCTTGCCTTGATGCAGCCCATCCTATCCTGTTCATCTCTGAATCCTGCCAGGAATGACTCCTGAGCATAGAGCCGTGGAGTAAGCATAGTCGGGTGTTTACCCCAGTACCCCATAAAAAGAAATCGCACAGACCTTTGGGTCCTTTCACAATCCTTATCTGGAAGTAGGAACCAGACATCTTTCCAAATATTGGAGTGATGAGTGCTCGCTTCCGCAGCACATATACTAAAATTGGAACGATACAGAGAATATTAGCATTCCCTGCGCAAGGATGACCCCCAAATATTGAAGTGATGGATTTTGAATAAGAACTGTTTTTCGGGGCCGGAGAGATAGCATGGAGGTAAGGCATTTGCCTTTCATGCAGGAGGTCATCAGTTCGAATCCCGGCGTCCCATATGGTCCCCCGTGCCTGCCAGGAGCAATTTCTGAGCCTGGAGCCAGGAATAACCCCTGAGCACTGCCGGGTGTGACCCAAAAACCACAAAAAAAAAAAAAAAAGAACTTTTTCTGGGCCAGTTCAATAGTGGTAAAGCGTTTGCCTTGCACGCGGCCAACACAGGACAGACCCTGGTTCGAATCCCGGCATCCCATATGGTCTCCTTAGAGCAGTCGGGTGTGACCCAAAAACCAAAAAAGAAAAAAAAAATCAAATGTTTTTCATAATTCGTGTCATAAATAGTGCCTACATGTGTCAAAATTTTCATTCATAAAATTCCAGTTTGTTGTGTGCTTTCTCTAGATGAAGGTTGAGCAGATTTTCAAATATTAATTGTGCCTAGGGGAGTTGATTTTGTGCCAATTCCTCCTCTGGTCTGCCTCAGAGTTGTTCTTTTAGTTTGTTTTGTTTTGGAGCTGCACCTGGCTGTGCTCTGGGCTTACTCCTGCCTCTGCACCCAGGGATCAGTCCTGGAAGGCTCAGGGATCCATATAGGTTTGTCAGAGATCGAACTAGGTCAGCGCTTGCAAGGCAAGTACCTTACCTGTTGTGTTATTGCTCTGGCCCTATAGTTCTTTCGGGGGGGAGGGCCATACCCAGCCTTAAGACTACTCCTGGCTCTGCACTCAGGAATTATTCCTGGCAGTGCTCCGGTGATTGATTGTATGAGATGCTGGTGATCGAACCAGGATCAGCTGCATGCAGGGCACAAGTCCTCTCTGCTTTACATAGACCACACAAACGAGTAGTGAGTAGTAATTGGAAATACCTGCCAGCATTCTCCTGTCCTTTAGAATGCCACCTGGGGAACAGAATTAAGGCATCCACCCTGTTGGCTGCCCTGCTACCCTACAGGACAGGAATAGGACAACAATACTTCAATACAGGCCTGTCCCCTGCAGGTTTCCAGCATTTTCCAGAGCTGTCCTTTCAAGAGGGTGAAACTTGCTTTTGGTTTTGGGGCCCTCCCTCCCTTCCTTCCTTCCATTCATTTTGGGTCACATCTGGCAGCGCTCAGGGCTTACACCTGGCTCTGCTGAGGGATGCTTCTGAGGGATGCTTCTGGTGGACTCAGGGAACATCTGGGGTGCCAGGGAGTGAACCCTGTCAGCTACATGCAAGGCTAGCGTCCTCCCCACTGTGCTATTTGTTCTGATCCTATAGATCAGTCCTTCCTTCCTTCCTTCCTTCCTTCCTTCCTTCCTTCCTTCCTTCCTTCCTTCCTTCCTTCCTTCCTTCCTTCCTTCCTTCCTTCCTTCCTTCCTTCCTTCCCTCCCTTGCTCTCTCCCTCTCTCCCTCCCTCCCTTCCTCGCTCTCTCCCTCCCTCCCTCCTTTCCTTCCATTTTGGGTTACACCCGGCAGTGCTCAGGGGTTACTCCTGGCTCCATGCTCAGAAATTGTTCCTGGCAGGCTCAGGGGACCATATGGGACGCTGGGATTTGAACCACCGACCTCCTGCATGAGAGGCAAACATCTTACCTCCAAGCTATCTCTCCAGTCCCCAGTTTTTCTTATTTTTGGGGGGGGGGTAGGGGGATTGGGCCATACCTGGCTGTGCCAAGGGGTTTCTCTTGTTCTGCACTCAGGGATCACTCCCGGCAAGCACCGGGGACATATAGGATGCCGGTGATTGAACCCAGGTTGGCCACATGCAAGGCAAGCTCCCTCCATGCTGTGCTCTCATTCTGCCAGCCTCTTGTGGATGGTGTTTTCTCTGGAGAAGTTAAAAGTGGAGCAGGTCCTCAGTGCTCAGAAATACTGGGATGGCACCGTGGACTTTACTCAACACTCTGAGCCTGGTGCAAAGTGGGTCCGAATCCCAGGAGACATGGACGTAGGCTGAGGGTGGGTCAGCCTGGCCCAGCATCTCAGCTCGATGAACCTGACACCCAGTCTGAGTACTGTGCCTTCAGGTCTGACTTAGCCCTGGCCTCGCATATCCTTCAGCATGGAATATTCTTCCAGCTTATCTGAAATCCTGTTTTGTTGTTGTGTTTCTTAATATAGGTAATCCTGAGAAATTGTGCTGCCTCAGTGAGAAAGGTTCCCCTGCCTTTGGTTGTCTTTGTTTGTGATGGCTCTGCCGATTAGAGCAACTCCCCTCCTGGCTAGCCTACCCGGCAGAAAGCTGCTTTGGATCAAGTTTAAGGAAGTTCTCTGGCAGAAAAGTGGCCCCCTTCATTCATCGGGGGAATTTGATTTCAGCCAGTGAATAATTGGCTTGGAAATTTTGTGTCTTTGGGACCCGATCGGCCTGGGAGTCCTGTGAGCCCCAGAACACGAGGGCTATGTGTGTGTCTGGGAGTGGCGTGGGTGGGCAGCCAGGCCAGTGGAGCACTGGGCAGCGCACATGTTTCTCAGGTAGGAGGCCGTCCCACCCTTCCCACCCACCCCCTGAAAAAGGGAACCAGCAGCATAGTTCTGTTCTGTTTTGTCCCCCTGGAATTCAGAGGTTCCTTTGTCAGGACTTTAGGAAAAGTGAATTAAAGAGGCAGTAAAAGGGATACTCGCAAAAAAAGGGGAAATCGCCTGTCAGAGAATCTTTTCTAAGTGCTCCTAGATGGCACAGTGGGCAGGGCGCTGGTCTTGCATTGCACATGACTGACCCCGGGTTCACTTCCCTGCACCCTGTATGGTCCCACGAGCCTATACAGAGTGAACTCTGAGGATGTGGCACCCAAATAAAACAATTTTAGGGTCGGAGAGATAAAAGGATTTAGGTGCTTGCCCTACCTGTGGAGACCATGGCACCCCCAGGAGTGATTCCTGAGTGCAGATCTAGGGTACACTGGGTGTGGTCCCCATAAAACCCCAATACTCCCCCAATAAAAGTAGCTCTGGATCAGAATATTTGCAGAGGCAACAACTGAATGAGCACCCCAATTTCTTCAGGTCCTTTGTGCTTTTCATGTTGAGCTTTATGGAGACTGTTGTGTGCTGGATCTGTCAAAGATAAGGTGAGTGAGTGAGGTTCTGGCACCTGAGAATTGACCAGCATGAGGCTTTCTGTTTCCTAACTGGTGGGTAAATGTGGAACCAGCCTTTGATTTACTTCAGAGACTTGCTGAACACTGAATTCAGGCCACCTCCCCACCCCACTCTCCCCAGGAGCAGATGTTCCTAGCTGTCCTGGTGAACCTGATTCTGGGCTGATTCCTTTGTCAATCTGAGCTTTCTTCTTCCCTCTTGGCTGTGTGATTGTCCTCATTTGCATCTGACTGAAAGTAGGGGTATAGTTTCTGTTTTCAGGTGGAATTTTGTTTTACGAGGTAAGTCAGTGCCTTACACTATATTCGTTTATTGGGGTAACTGTTGCTCGCAGTCTCAACCTTGGTGAGATTAGACATTATCACAGGTCAAGAGTTCCCTGAGCTAATTTAGCTTTTACATTGTATGAGGCAGACCTGGGCATGATCTCTAGCATCCATATGATCCCCCAGCTTTGGGGGAATCCCTGAGTGCAAAGACAGGAGTTATCCCTCTATAAAACCTGAGCATCGTTGGGTGCAGACTCCCCACTCCCAAATAAAGTGTTTATAAACAGATAAAATGAGACCCAGAGGTTCATCTGGCCCTTGCCCCCCAAGTCTGTTCACTATTTTGTTTTTGTTTTTGTTTCTGGGTAACACCCGGCAGCGCTCAGGGATTACTCCTGGCTCTATGTTCAGAAATTGCTCCTGGCAGGCTCAGGGAATCAATCATGTGGGATGCTGGGATTCAAACCACCGTCCTTCTGCATGCAAAGCAAACGCCTTATCTTTATGCTATCTCTCCGGCCCCTGTTCACCAATTTTTGTGCCCTTTTAAGTTCTGTTTTATTTGGGGGTGGGGGTCTACTGAAATCTCGGGTCATGAAAGATCTGTCTTAAAATTATGAGACCAGGGGTTTGGAGTGCTAGCATAGAGGTAGGGCGTTGACCTTGCACACGGCAGACCTGGATTTGATCCCCAGCATACTATATGGTCCCCTGAGCCTGCCCCAGGAGCAATTTCTTTTCTTTTCCCTTTTTTTTTTTTTTTTTTTTTTGGTTTTTGGGCCACACCCAGTGACGCTCAGGGGTTACTCCTTGCTCTGCACTCAGAAATCACTCCTGGCTTAGGGGACCATATGGGAAGCCAGATGATCGAACTGAAGTTCTTCCTAGGTCAGCCGCGTGCAAAGCAAATGCCCTACCGCCGCGCCACAGCTCCAGCCCCACCAGGAGTGATATCTGAGCACAGAGCCAGGAGTAACTCGTGAGCGCTGCTGGGTGTGGCCCAAAAAGAAACAAAATATAAATAAAACTGTGAGACTGAAAAGATAGTGCAGCAGACACAGTTTCAGGTATCTGTACAGTTCATGTACTCCATCAAGCTCTTTGAGCTTGATTTACTAGTCTGAAAGCATTGTCAGTTTACAGGTTCTTTTGCTTAAATTCACCTGTTCTGTAGACCAGGATGTCCACAGCTTTCTCCACCCATGGCCCTTTTTGCCCTAGAAATGCAGCCAGGGTGAGCACTGCCTAAAAGTACTGTGGATTCATCACATGGTCAGTTTTGAATGAATTTTCAGCTGTGCACTCAGAAATCTTTGCCGGGGGCCAGGGTTTTCCAGATTCCCATGTTCAGTGACACCAGCTCCTGTGGAGCATAACCCCCAGTTTAAGAAGCTCATTGTATAGAACAATGTTTTTTTTTTTTTGTTTTTTTTTTTTTTTGCTTTTGGGTCACACCCCGAGGTGCTTAGGGGTTACTCCTGACTCTGCACTCAGGAATCCCTTGCTGGAGAGACAGACTATATTGAAGCTGGGTTGGCCGCAAGCAAGGAAATTGCTCTACATCCTGCACTATCGCTCCAACCCTTCTTTCTAGAGCTCCTGTCTATTCTTAACTATTTGGGAAGCAAATTCCCCAGGAAATGTCTCCTTTAGGGAATGTCTTTTATTTATTTATTTATTTATTTATTTATTTATTTATTTATTTATTTATTTATTTATTTATTTATTTTTTGGTGGATCACATTCCGTGGCGCTCAAGGGTTAGTCTGGCTTTACGCTCAGAAATTGCTCCTGGCAGATTTGGGGGACTATATGGGACTCCAGTATTTGAACCACAGTCCTTCTGCATGCTAGACAAACACCCTATCTCCATGGTATCTCTCTGGCCCCAGGGACTGTTTTTTTTTTTTGTTTTTTTTTTTTTGGTTTTTGGTTTTTGGGCCACACCCAGCGATGCTCAGGGGTTACTCCTGGCTGTCTGCTCAGAAATAGCTCCTGGCAGGCACGGGGGACCATATGGGACACCAGGATTCAAACCAACTACCTTTGGTCCTGGATCGGCTGCTTGCAAGGCAAACACCGCTGTGCTATCTCTCCGGGCCCAGTGACTGTCTTCTTAAAGGGAATATGTTTTCCAACCGTATCTCCACTATTTTTTTTTTTTTTTTTGCTTTCTGGGTCACACTCGGTAGTGCTCACGGGGGTTACTCCTGACTCTGTGCTCAGAAATTGTTCCTGGCAGGCTCACTTGGACCATATGGGATGCCAGGGATTGAACCATTCTGACTCTGCTGCTTTGCTATCACTCCAGTACCCCCTCTATCTTTTAATGTTCCTTTCCACCTGGAAATCTTTTCTTTTTCTTTTTCTTTTTCTTTTTTTGTTTTTGTTTTGATTTTTTGGGTTATACCGGCAGCGCTCAGGGGTTACTCCTGGCTCTACATTCAGAAATTGCTCCTGGCAGGCTCTGGGGACCATGAATCGAACCACTGTCCTTCTGCATGGAAGGCAAAACGCCTTACCTCCATGTTAAATCTCCGGCCCTCCACCTGGAAATCTTACAGAAGCATTTTTTTTTTTTTTTGGTTTTTGGGCCACACCCAGCGTTGCTCAGGGGTTACTCCTGGCTGTCTGCTCAGAAATAGCTCCTGGCAGGCACGGGGGACCCTATGGGACACCGGGATTCGAACCAACCACCTTTGGTCCTGGATCGGCTGCTTGCAAGGCAAACACCGCTGTACTATCTCTCCGGGCCCTTACAGAAGCATTTTAACTGGCTGTTGATGGTCAGTCATCACTTCCAAAACCCATTTAGAAATGTGAGGTGTGAGATTGGAGAGATAGCATGGAGATAAGTTTGCCTTATATGCAGAAGAACGGGGTGGTTCATCCCATCTGGTCCCCTGTGCATGCCAGGAGCTATTTCTGAGCGTAGAGCCAGGAGTAACCCCTGAGCACTGCCTGGTCTGACACAAAAAACAAACAAAAAAAAGGGCCCGGAGAGATAGCACAGCGGTGTTTGCCTTGCAAGCAGCCGATCAGAACCAAAGGTGGTTGCTTCGAATCCTGGTGTCCCATATGATCCCCCGAGCCTGCCAGGAGCTATTTCTCAGTAGTAACCCCTGAGCACCGCTGGGTGTGGCCCAAAACAAAACAAAACAAAAAAAGTGAGGGGGGTGTCCAAGCAATGGTGTGTGACAGCTAGAAAGAGCCCTTTCCTTGCACATGGCCAAGCCATATTTGGTCCCTGGCATCACAGTTGACCTGGTGATGGTCCCCCAGCATCACCAAGAGTAAACCCTGAACATCACTGGGTGTGGTTCTCCTTTTCCACCAAAAAGGAAATGTAAGGTGTTGAAAAGTCAGAGGTAGATGGGGAAGTTGGGAAATGATCTTTGCTTTCTGTTAGTGACAATACAAATTTCCATTCCTGTGCCCAGTTGGAATTCAGAAAAATTCGTATGGTGATTATTGTGCATAGCAAACAGCATTCTGTTTTCTCCTTTTATTCTTACACAATCACCATAGGACAGCACCGTGATTCTCGGTGCGTGTGGTTTGAGACAGAGCGTGTTTGCAGGGAGGTGAGGTCTTTGCGCTGACTCCCTGGGAGCTGTATCTTGGCTGCCTTCCGGAGTCCAGCGCCTCAGAATGCTTCCTCTTGGGGGTGGGGGCCAGGAAAGGGGGGTGGGACAGGGGAGGGCAACTCACAATGACAGAGCTGTGCAGAGGGAACTTTCTAGTCCTAGCGGATCTCTGTGCTGTCTTGCCTGGATGTTGAGGCGTTGCCAGCGAGTGAGTGAGCAGCCCGTTCCGTCCTGTGGGGCTGGCACTGGAAGCCCACGGTGGCAGGTTGCTCTGAGGCTCTCAGATGTTTGCGCTGTCTTAGTGTATCTATATTTGCAAGCAGTCATTGCAAATACCTGGGAGCGCTTTTCCTTTTTGAAGTTGTAGGGCCTGGAGAGATAGCACAGCGGCGTTTGCCTTGCAAGCAGCCGATCCAGGACCAAAGGTGGTTCTTGGTGGTTCGTTCGAATCCCGGTGTCCCATATGGTCCCCCGTGCCTGCCAGGAGCTATTTCTGAGCAGACAGCCAGGAATAACCCCTGAGCACCGCTGGGTGTGGCCCAAACAACAAAAAATACCTTTTTGAAGTTGTTGATGGGTATCGAGTTAGTTTCTGTGTTTTTATATTTCTCCTACAAAAATGCTGCCCAGCTCAAAGAGAAAAGGAGTTAATGGTCCAAATGATATACAGTCCTTTCTTCCCCAGCCTAAATGCTCTCTCAGTTTGGAAAGGGTCAGTCAGAGTCAGCCAGGCACCAGCCTGGGCACCAGGTTTGGCCATTGGGGTCCCTCAGTTGTTGCCCCACTCAGCCTCTTGCCCTGACTCCCTGACTCAACTCAGCTAACCCGAGTCCTGGATGCGCCCCGCCTTCTTGCGCCCTTTCGACTTTCTCTTTCTTTGTGGTCTGGGGCTCATTACTGGGGTGACTCAGCTTTTTCCTCCCACCGACTTCTCTGAACAGTTGAACGTGTTTGTGACCAAGCACTTGGGGTTATTTCCTCCAACCAAATGTTGAAGGTGTCTTTAGATTTATAACAGTCTTTGTTTACCATGTAATCCAGCCCAATTGAGGAACTAGTAAAACTGCATTAGCCAGACATCAAAGAGCAGCGGGGGTAACAGGAGCACGGTTACATGGGGGACCTATTCGGTTTCTAGCTAGTGGAACATTCCCAGGTGGCCCACATTTAACCATTCCCCTGCCAGCCAGATTTTGCCCTGGCCGTAGCCTTTCCACGGCCAGCCTGCTGGCAGCATCTTGGGGTGGAAGCAGCTGCTCGCTCGGGCTGTGAGTGGAGACTGTGCCCTCCCTGCCCAATCTTCCTCAGATGGTCAAGATGTGGATGGCACTGATCTAGGCAGAAGACCTAGAAGATCTAGGCAGCTCACAGGGCCCTTAACATGGGTGTGGCATGACTGCACAGGGCCGTTTCCAGGAGTTCAGTGACCTCTGACCCGAGGTAGAAGGCCTGAGAGGATCCCATAGCTTGGACTGGGAGCCCCGACACCAAGCTGGCGGCTCTGCATCCTGCCAGACCTGGGCAGAGGGGCTGGACTGCTGAGAGAGACCTTTCTCCTCCCTGAGGCCCTGTCACACCCAAGTCCCCTCCGGCTTGGACTGAATCTGGGCACGTTTCTTTTTTTTTTAGTTTTTTAAATTTATTTATTTATTTTGTTTTTTTGGGCCATATCCGTTTGATGCTCAGAAGTTACTCATGGCTAAGTGCTCAGAAATCACCCCTGGCTTGGGAGGACCATATGGGACGCGGGGGGATCGAACCAGAGTTCTTCCTTGGCTAACACTTGCAAGGCAGTCACTTTACCTCTAGTGCCACCTCACCGGGAATCTGGGCATGTTTCTGCAGTGGCCAGTAGAAAGTCTTGGGGCTCATCAGGGGGCCTCTAGGAGTGTGTGGAGCTCTCCGTGGCACTCACAACGGGCACCCACCCCATTCCCTCCTGTTTTTGAGGTTCTCGGGGCTGGGAGAGTTCATATAGCAGCAGGTGGGGTGATGTGCTTGGCCTTGTGATGCAGCCGACCCTCATTTGCTCCCCAGCACGTGGCCCCCAGCACTGGCAGGGTTGTTCCTGCACACAGCCGAGTAGTGCCGGGGGCAAGGGGGGGTCACTCTCGGCCAGACCCGTGCCGGGAATCCAACCTCCCGTGTGGCTCCAGCCCGGCTGCCCTCGCCTAGCCCTTGACCCACAGACGCTCTTTATCTCATCCCTGTTCAGAGTCCAGTGCTGACGATCGATCTTCTCGGCCCTTTATGGCCCTCCTCCTTCCCTGGGTACAGAGTGTGGGCCAGGGCTGGGCAGAGGCTCTGAGTCACTGTGCTTATGCTGTCGGGACACTGTGGACCTTTCAGACTACCGGGGGGGGGGGGGGGCTTCACTTGCTCGGGAACGTCACATGATGCAGAGTTGGACCCTCCAGGATAGCTTGAGCTTCACTGCTTATGTTCCTCACAGTGTGCCTAGTCTCCGCTGTGTACTTTGTTCTTGTTCTTCTGCCCTTTGGAGCTAACAGTCATCTCGAGAAGCCTCGGTCTGGGACCTAGCTCTGCTGCTCCTCAGACCCATGAACTTGGCTCTCTGACCAGCAGCAATACTTTCTTTCCTGTTGTGGTTGTTTGGGGGCCGAACTGGCGTGGTGCTCAGACTTTACTCCAGGTTCTATCTTAAGGGATCACTTCTGGTGGTGCTTAGGGAACCGGGGTCAGACACTTGGAAGCATGAGCCCTAGACCCCTGGACTCCAGGACTTGGTTGCGCTGTGTTGCCCTGGTGCTGTAGTAGAAGTGGTGGGAGGCCCCTAATCTAAGCTGGTACCGTGCTCTTGGGTGTGCTGTTTTTTCCTGCTCTGCCTTCCCTAGGCCCCTGGCCTTCTTGGTCATCTGTCTCTTCAGTCCATTCTATTGCTCTTTTCTGAGCATCCTTGGATGTTGGTCTTATTTGCTCATGTCTCCACTCGGCTTAAGGCTTGCCAGGTTGGGTGTTTGTTGCTCAAAGTGTCTGTTGAGTAGCCAAGTGGGTTGTTCAGCGATCTGAGTTGTGTTTCATAGTGGCAACACTGATGGGTTTTCTTTTCTCTCCACACCTAGGAGGAGATGTCGGCTCTCTGGCGATGAGGAGTGGCCAGAAGTGACTCACCTGGGGAACCAGCATTATGAATAGCCGGCCCCCCCTGATGGTGTCAGTCAGCCATCGGGTCCCCCGGAATACACGAGTGTGATTGAGGACGTGGCCGATTGCGGCAGGATGTGTCGACAATGATGATGGCAAGAAAGCAAGATGTCCGCATCCCCACCTACAACATCAGCGTGGTGGGCCTGTCTGGGACTGAGAAGGAGAAGGGCCAGTGCGGCATTGGGAAGTCGTGTTTGTGCAACCGCTTCGTGCGCCCGAGTGCCGACGAGTTTCACTTGGACCACACGTCGGTGCTCAGCACCAGCGATTTCGGGGGGCGGGTGGTCAACAACGACCACTTCCTCTACTGGGGGGAGGTTGGCCGCTCTCTGGAGGACTGTGTGGAGTGCAAGATGCACGTGGTGGAGCAGACCGAGTTCATCGATGACCAGACGTTCCAGCCGCACCGCAGCACGGCCCTGCAGCCCTACATCAAGCGCGCTGCTGCCACCAAGCTCGCTTCGGCCGAGAAACTCATGTACTTTTGCACTGACCAGCTGGGGCTGGAGCAGGACTTTGAACAGAAGCAGATGCCCGATGGGAAGCTGCTGGTCGACGGCTTCCTGCTTGGCATCGACGTCAGCCGGGGCATGAACCGCAACTTTGATGACCAGCTCAAGTTTGTCTCCAACCTTTACAATCAGCTCGCCAAGACCAAGAAGCCCATCGTGGTGGTCCTGACCAAGTGTGACGAGGGCGTGGAGCGGTACATCCGGGACGCACATACTTTCGCCTTAAGCAAAAAGAACCTGCAGGTTGTGGAGACCTCCGCGAGGTCCAACGTGAACGTGGACTTGGCCTTCAGCACCTTAGTGCAGCTCATCGACAAGAGCCGGGGCAAGACTAAGATCATTCCGTACTTCGAGGCCCTTAAGCAGCAGAGCCAGCAGATTGCCACGGCCAAAGACAAGTATGAATGGCTGGTGAGCCGCATTGTCAAGAGCCACAATGAGAACTGGGCAGGCGTGAGCCGCAAGATGCAGGCCTCGCCCGAGTACCAGGACTACGTGTACCTGGAGGGCACTCCGAAAGCCAAGAAGCTCTTCCTGCAGCATGTGCACCGCCTCAAGCATGAGCACATTGAGCGGCGGCGGAAGTTGTACCTGGCCGCGCTGCCTCTGGCCTTTGAGGCGCTCATCCCCAATCTCGATGAGATAGACCACCTAAGCTGCAGCAAGGCCAAGAAGCTGCTGGAGACCAAGGCCGACTTCCTGAAGTGGTTTGTGGTGCTAGATGAGACGCCGTGGGACGCCACCAGCCACATCGACAACATGGACAATGAGCGCGTGCCCTTCGACCTGATGGACACGGCGCCTGCCGAGCAGCTCTTCGAGAGCCACCTGGAAAAGCTGCGCAATGAGCGAAAGCGGGCTGAGATGCGGCGGGCGTTCAAGGAGAACCTGGAAACGTCGCCCTTCATCACGCCCGGTAAGCCCTGGGAGGAGGCACGCAGCTTTATCATGAACGAGGACTTCTACCAGTGGCTGGAGGAGCCTGTCTACATGGACATCTATGGCAAGCACCAGAAGCAGATTATCGACCGGGCCAAGGAGGACTTTCAGGAGCTGCTTCTGGAGTACTCGGAGCTGTTCTACGAGCTGGAGCTTGACGCCAAGCCCAGCAAGGAGAAAATGGGGGTCATCCAGGATGTGCTCGGGGAGGAGCAGCGCTTCAAGGCGCTGCAGAAG
The DNA here is from genome assembly GCF_024139225.1 of Suncus etruscus. Classification (NCBI taxonomy): domain Eukaryota; kingdom Metazoa; phylum Chordata; class Mammalia; order Eulipotyphla; family Soricidae; genus Suncus; species Suncus etruscus. Next base: position 90,400,100 of record NC_064861.1, read on the forward strand.
CTGCAGGCGGAGCGGGACGCCCTCATCCTCAAGCACATCCACTTCGTCTACCACCCAACCAAGGAGACATGTCCTAGCTGCCCCGCCTGCGTGGACGCCAAGATCGAGCAGCTCATTGGCTCGCGCTTCCTCCGCCCCTCTGATCGCAATCAGAAGAACTCGCTCTCGGACCCCAACATTGACCGGATCAACCTGGTCATCTTGGGCAAAGATGGCCTCGCCCGTGAGCTGGCCAATGAGATCCGCGCACTCTGCACGAACGACGACAAGTATGTGATTGACGGGAAAATGTACGAGCTCTCGCTGCGGCCCATCGAGGGCAATGTCCGGCTCCCCGTTAACTCCTTTCAGACGCCCACCTTTCAGCCCCACGGCTGCCTCTGCCTTTACAACTCTAAGGAGTCTCTGTCCTACGTGGTGGAGAGCATAGAGAAGAGCCGGGAGTCCACCCTGGGCCGGCGCGAGAACCACCTGGTTCACCTCCCCCTGACGCTTATCTTGGTGAACAAGCGAGGTGACCCCAGTGGGGAGACACTGCATAGTTTGATCCAACAGGGCCAGCAGATCGCCAGCAAGCTCCAGTGTGTTTTCCTCGACCCGGCCTCGGCTGGCATCAGCTACGGCCGCAACATCAATGAGAAGCAGATCAGCCAGGTCCTGAAGGGCCTTCTGGACTCCAAGCGAAACCTGAACCTGGTCAGCTCCACGGCGAGCATCAAGGACCTGGCGGATGTGGACCTGCGGATCGTCATGTGCCTGATGTGTGGGGACCCTTCCAGCGCCGATGACATCCTCTCCCCAGTCCTGCAGTCCCAGACATGCAAGTCATCGCACTGTGGTAGCCACAACTCAGTGTTGCTTGAACTGCCCGTCGGGCCACACCGGAAGCGCATCGAGCTGTCGGTCCTGTCGTACCATGCCTCGTTCAGCATCAGGAAGAGCCGGCTGGTCCATGGGTACATTGTTTTCTACTCCGCCAAACGTAAGGCCTCCCTGGCTATGCTACGTGCCTTTCTCTGTGAAGTGCAGGATATCATCCCCATCCAGCTGGTGGCCCTCACTGATGGCGCCCTGGACGTCCTTGACAATGACCTCAGCCGCGAGCAGCTGACTGAGGGCGAGGAGATCGCCCAGGAGATTGATGGGCGGTTCGCGAGCATCCCCGGCAGCCAGCCACAGCACAAGCTGGAGCTCTTCCACCCATTCTTCAAGGATGTGGTGGACAAGAAGAACATCATAGAGGCCACACACATGTATGACAATGTGGCCGAGGCCTGCAGCACCACAGAGGAGGTATTCAACTCGCCCCGCGCCGGCTCACCACTCTGCAACTCCAACCTGCAGGACTCGGAGGAGGACATCGAGCCCCCATCCTACAGCCTGTTCCGGGAAGATACGGCCCTGCCTGCCCTCTCCAAAGACCACTCGAAGCTCTCCATGGAGCTGGAGGCCAACGACGGGCTGTCTTTCCTCATGAGCAACTTCGAGAGCAAACTCAACAACAAAGTACCTCCGCCCGTCAAACCAAAGCCTCCTGTTCACTTTGACATCACCAAGGGGGACCTGGCTTACCTCGACCAAGGCCACCGCGATGGCCAGCGGAAGTCCGTGTCCAGCTCCTGGCTCCCTCCAGACGGCTTCGACCCTTCCGACTATGCTGAACCCATCGACGCAGTGGTCAAGCCCCGGAGCGAGGGGGAAAACATTTACTCGGTGCCTCACGACAGCACCCAGGGCAAGATCATCACCATCCGCAACATCAACAAAGCCCAGTCCAACGGCAGCGGGAACGGCTCCGACAGCGAGATGGACACGAGCTCGCTGGAGCGAGGCCGGAAGGTGTCCATGGTGAGCAAGCCCGTGTTGTACAGGACCAGGTGTAGCCGGCTTGGCAGGTTTGCCAGTTACCGCACCAGCTTTAGTGTGGGCAGCGATGACGAGTTGGGCCCCATCCGGAAGAAAGAGGAGGACCAGGCGTCGCAGGGCTTCAAGGGGGACAATGCCGTCATTCCGTACGAGACAGACGAGGACCCGAGGAGGAGGAACATTCTCCGCAGTCTGAGGAGGAACACTAAGGTGAGATCCGATGACGGGTGGAGGGTAACGGTGCGGCAGGTGCTGTTCCTTGTGGGGCCACGCCTCGACAACCAGCAGGGAAGAAGGTGAGGGGTCCTGTTTCTGGCTTGATGCTCTGGGGTCACTACCTGAGGTGCTTCGGGAAACAAGCAGTTCCCAGGTTTGAATTGTATATTGGGTTGCCTGTACACTTTCTCTGGTCCCAGTGATCCTTCCCCACAACCTCCCGGGATTTGAAGCCACATCAAGCAGTGTTCAGTCTCTGCACTTAGGAATTATTCCTGTCATTGCTTGGGGGATCAAACCCAGCTGGCCATATACATGGTAAATAAATGCCCTACCTGCTTGTGCTATGGCTCCGGCCCCTGAACATAGTTTTAAGAACATTCCAATGAGAAATGTTCATGCACATGTGGCATGCATACGGCTCGGAGAGGGGACCGTCTCAGCTATTACTGGTGACTCTCAAGCAGTAAAGACCTTGGGTACATAGTCTGAGCCTTTGTCCAAACAGCAGTTAGTCAGTGACCCAAGTAGCAGATCTTGTTGGGTTGGTCAGTGGCAGTACATTTGTCTCTGCTCTTCCTGCACTTAAACTCAGGATCCAGGCCTGGATGAAGCTCAGCTGTGAAGCATTTGCTGAGCCTGAGAGAGGCCCTGGCTTCTATCCCCGTCCAGCACCTTGGGAAAAGAGTGAAACAAGCACTGACACACAAAAACCCAGACTCCAGAATTGTATGCCCCGGTCTCAGGACCCCATCCGTGTGTTGCTGGTCTGTGAAGGTTGCTCTTTTCCATGAGGGAAAATTGCACCATCATTTCATTTGCACACACAAAGTAGTGAAGTGGCTTCAAGTACTCGGATGCCAAACAGAATCCCTGTCCCTGGAATGAGGACTCTGTCTCACATTTGTGAAATGGGAGTGTCATCCAGTGGCCCTTTTGTCAGTCACCATCGCTGCCACTGAGCACTGGTGCTGTTCTAAGACCAGAAGAGGGACGAGGAAGGACAAGGGACTTGGATGAGTCACAAGTGACAGGAATCAAGCCAACTGACCACTGAGGTCTGTGTTTTTTTGGGGAATGGTGGGCGGGGCAGGTGCCCAGGCCCCTGGACTTGAGTTTGGCTGGACAAAAGGTTCCCTCCCTTCCAAGGAAGACCAGAGGCTGTTCCCAGAAAGACGTAGCCACCCACATTCCTTAGTAGCGTGCAGGGGCTTCCAGAATGTTCTTATGTGCCATGTCCAAGAGGACAAAGCAGTGATATCTCCCTCCCCTATGCCAGGTGAGGTTCCATGGCACAGGTGCCTTGTGAGACTCCAACCTGGCTTGGCTTTTCTCCGTGGATCCCTCCCGGTCTCCCAATGTGTAGGAAATGCTCTTGATGGGAAGCTGAGGTTCAGCCTCCACCTCCCATGTCTCCCCCGAGCCCTGTTGAACACCATGTCATACAAACATTTTGAACGTTGTCTTTCTTCCCTCCTTCTTCCACCCCCAGTGCAGAGCTGTCAGAACAGCTTCTCCTGGGTTGACAGTCTTATCTGGTCGTGGGGGGTGGTGACTCGGCACATGGCGAATGAGGACAGGTTTTCTGACTTGTAGCGGTCTAACACTGGGTGAAAGGAATGCTTTGAGACACCTTCCCCGGCAGATGGGCATCTGCTGGACAGGAGTGTGGTCGGTGCCCCTGAGCTCAGCCTCTGTTCCGGGCTGGGCTCCACATATAGGAGGTGAGGGTATGGGCTGTCCCTCTGCACCTCAATTTAAAGTGATCCTTTGGGCCCAAGAGCAGTGGGTAGATGGACATCAGGACAGGAAAGTGTGAATTAAAGGTGAAGGGGTTTCTCGCTCCCTCTCCCGCTCTCCTCTCTCGCTGACTGACACTTGTTTTACTGAGGTCTAGGGAATGACACTTTTACATGGGGGATTTGCCCATTGGTTCCAAGTGGCAAGACAGAACAGTATCTGTCAGCCCTTGGGTGACGTGGAGGGGGTCGCATGTGGGTGTGTTTATGTGTGTATGTGCAGCATGTGGGTGTCAGAAGCTCAGGCAAACTCCAGAACCCCAAGCAGGATCTCCTGCTCTTCACAGCGCAGCTGCCACAGGAACAGCCATCACAGCCCCTTCTCCTTGTGTCGCTGGCAGACAGGGTGTCTTCGTAGGGTGACAAGAGCTGAGGAATATCCGCAACACCGAGAGGCTTGAAGATGGAGGCAGACACTTCATATGCAGGAGAAAAGAGGCCAGGGCACCTCTTGCTAAAGGATCTTGGGGCCTGGCCCTTTGTGTCAGCTTCATCCTGGCTGTGGCTGGGCCGTTCGTTCCCTCAGCCCTTGCCCTAGCAACAGCTCTGCCCAGTCCTGTGGGGTGGGGAGGAAGAGGACTCGCTCCTCGCCCTGGGCTCCCATGCCAGGCTAGCCCCTCAGTATCTCACGGGGGCTACGAGTGAGGGCTCCGCTTTCATTCCTGCTCATGAAAGTGCAGCCTGTGAAGCTTGCTCACTCGCTCGCTCACTGTGGGGCCTTTCCCAGCTGAGCCATTTAGCAACCCACCCTCCGAGTGGGCGCCTTCCGCACTGGCTGAATGAACCCAAAATCTACGCTAGCACTTGAGCGGGCCCATGAATGGCTGCTTTGTCTGCCCGTGGTCGCTCTGCACATACATGGTCCCTGTCCCCGGGTGCCGTGAGCTTGTACGGATGAGATCAGGACCCAAACCCGGCTGGGGAGTTTTGCTCCCTCCACAGAATGCGCCTTCAGGGCCAGCCGGGAGCTCCGAATTTAGCATTTATTGGCTTTTAGGCCTTTTATTGGCTCTTTCCCCTTCTGCCTGACATGCTCTTAGTTTTCTCTTAACACACCACACACACAACAGAACAATAAAGCAGATCTTTGACTCACAGTGGCTACCACATGACAAGACAACCTATTGAAAACAAACCAATTCAATCACGCATTGTTTGGCCTATAAGGAGCCCAGTAGCTGGTCTGACAGTTTGTGAATTGGCTTATTTCATTGGCTCCAGTGAATCGGCTGGTTGTTGGGGCTTTGTGTGGACACAGCTCTCACTTTGTGAGGCCAGGAGTGGAGTTAAAGTTTCTAGTGTGAATAAAAACCAGCTGGGCACTTGGGCTGCTCCCTCCCCGCCGAGAGGGGTGTCACGTCTTGAGAGACCAGCCATGCACTAGGAAAAGGGGCGTGCCTGTGTATGTGTTGCCGGTGAGATAATTTCTTCTGCGCCATGTCGGACATGTGGGAAGTAAAGTTCATCTCTGCAGAGAGACCATGTGCCCCAGTTGATGTGCTGGAGATGGCACATGGCATCTCGCGCGGGCATACTGAACGGCCTGGCAGGGTGTGGTGTGGTAGTGATGAGCAGTTTCGCCAGCGGCTGTCATGGTTGGATGAGGCCAGCACTTAGGGGCATTTTTTATTCATGTTACCAGAGCGCAGGACCTAGAGCAAAGGAATTGCAAAGAGCTCATGCCCAGAACTCAGGGTGGGGGACTCTAGGAACACGGCCTGATGTGTCAGGAGTAGCGAAGCTGCCCAGGGTGATGGCATGAGGGACCCCCAGGCCACACATGCCCCTGCAAGGCTTTGCTGCTTGGCGGCATTTGTGGCGAACTCCACAGCAGGCATTCTGGATGTTTTCTTTAGAGGCCATAATTAGCTGTACTCAGGGATCACTCCTATAGGGAATCAAGGGACCCTAACTGGGATGCCAGGGATGAACTCGGGTTGACCACATATGGTACAAGTTCTTACACACACTACTATCTCTCCGGCCCCTGAAGTGGTTTTGTTTTGGGGTGTTTTTTTTTTGTTTTAGTTTGTTTTTTGGGCCACCCCCAGTGGTGCTCAGGGCTTACTCTTGGCTCTGTGCTCAGGAATCACCCCTGGTGGGCTCAGGAGACACTATGGGATACTAAGTATCGAACCCAGGTCAGCTGCATGCAAGGCAAAAGCCTTCTCTGCTGTATTATTGCTCTAGACCCAGATGGGTTTTTTGTTGCTTTGTTGTTGTTGTTTGGATTTTGGGCTACACCTGGTGACGCTCAGGGGTTACTCCTGGCCTTGCGCTCAGAAATTGCTCCTGACTTGGGGGACAATATGGGACACTGGGGGATCGAACCGCAGTCTGTCCGAGGTCAGTGCATACAAAGTAAATGCCCTACCGCTTGCACCACCACTACGGCCCCATGTTTTGTTGTTGTTTTTTGTTTCTAGATGAGTATCTCCCCGTATATGAGCAGCAGGATCAGCTCAAATGAGGCCAACCTGAGTTTCCCCACCCTGGTCTCCGAGGAGGCCGATGAGGCCGAGGTGCTCAGTACAGTCAGCACTGACTTTTCAGACAAGGATCTGGATGTCTGGTGTCCCCCACACACAGTGCCTTGTGCTGGTGTCTAGCTTTGGTGGCTCCTGAGCCGAGGATGGAGCAGGCCTGGAGGCGCCAACAGAACAACTGGAACTGGGAGCCAGGGAGGGAGCCGCTGCCACTCATGCCTTCGTTTATTTTAAGCCCCGAGAAAATAGCCCGGCTTTGAGTCTTTGCCTTGGCTTTACCGCACACCTGTTCTTGTAAGAAAGACAGGAAATGACCTCAGGATCCAGATCTAAGGCTCAGGGGGCCCCTCTCCCGCCATCTTCCCACGGCCACCCCTTCCTCCTCCACCAGCCACACCCAGGGCTCACCGTCTCCTAGCTGGGATCCTGAGGCCTCCTGGGTGTGCTTGTTCTGGCGCCTAGGGGAGGTGCAGAAGCCCAGGCCACTCTCGGGCAGTTATGATAGTCGCAAGCTTGGATCAGGCCAGTGTGTGCAGAACCGGAACGAGTCGTTTCCCTCCCACCCCTGCCTGAATCTCCCCTGGCATTGACCAGGCTGAGGGAGCAGCCAGGATGCTGCAGCGTTTGTTGCCAGGCTTCCTGCCCAGTCGCATGGCGGCGGGGGGGGGGGGGGGGGGGACACGGCTGCCTTTGTTTCCCCGCCATGCCAGAGGGGGAGGGTATCGGACATGTCTGCATGTGCCCCATAGTAGGGGGCTCTGCCCTCCCCTTTTCTCACTTTGAACGGATTCATGTTTGCAGGCAAGGGTGGGGAGAGGCCAAGAGGAGAGGCACCCTGTGCGGCCTCGCCAGGGATCACTCCTGGGCACAGAGCCAGGAACAGACCTTGAGCACTTCTGGGTATGCTTCCCCCAAAAGACATTTGGAGATATGGTGAGCAGCGTGATGGAAGGGTCCTTGAGGCCTGTGGGGAGCTGTGAGGACACTTCCCAGGCAGACAGCAGTTTGGGGATACGGAGCAGAGGCCACAGGCTCATCCGATGCTTCCTTCTGCCTCGATGTTCCTGTGGGCTGAGGTTTCACGTCCTTTACTAGCCCCATTATCATGTGTTTGAAAAAAGCCTTTGCGAAATGGCCTGACGCCGGTCACCTATATTGTCTGGCTGAAATATGCACAAGGAAAGGTGGCAGAAGGGTCCAAGCTATTGGACAGTGGGGAGGGCGAGGGTGTTTGTGTTGCATGTGGCTGACCCAGGTTCCATCCCCAGCATCCCGTCTTGTCCCCCGAGCACTGCTGGGTGAGGCTTCAAAACCTAAAAAACCAGAAAGGGCCACCGGGACAGTCCTCATCTGCTGCTCAGCCGCCTTCCTTATCGAGGCTGTGTTTCTTCTCAGGCCTCTTCTTTCTAAAGATCAAGAGTTGATTTTGTCCTAGTATTAGCTCTGACTGCTTTTCTGTGTGACCAGGGACTGTGATTCTTTTTTTTGGGGGGGGTTTTGGGCCACACACGGCGTTGCTCAGGGGTTACTCCTGGCTGTCTGCTCAGAAATAGCTCCTGGCAGGCACGGGGGACCATATGGGACACCGGGATTCGAACCAACCACCTTTGGTCCTGGATCGGCTGCTTGCAAGGCAAACGCCGCTTTGCTATCTCTCCAGGCCCGGGACTGTGATTCTTAACACTGAGGAGTACCGTGGGGGCCAAGAGATGGGTACAGCAGATACAGCGCTTGCCTGGGACTGATCCCTGACACCCTGTAAGATTCCCCCAAACCCTTCCAGGAGTGATTCCCAAGCACAGGAGTAAGCACTGAGCAATGCTGGGTGTGGCCCCAAAACAAACACCAAAATAAGAAGAGTGTCAAAACCCTTGTGTCCCTGGGACTTGGCCCAGGAGGAAGGAATCACATCTGTATTCACTGCCCACATGGTGGCAGAGGGGACTGGATATCCTGCTGCAATGAAACTGCAGTCGGTCGGCTGTGTGGCAAGGCCAGCACCATCCTCTGTACTGTCTCAGGCCCTTCTCACTGCTTTAGGGATGGGGGGACATTCTTCCAGTCTCCTCGTTTGTGGAGAGCAGCAACCCGTCCTCGCCCTGACTGAGTCAGTGTCGGCCCATGTGCTCAGTGCCTTCTGCCTGGACCCTTCTTGTCCTGGTGGCTGTTAGGAGGCCCTTTTTGCCCAGTCTTCTCTGCCACTGCCTTTCACCTATTTCTTGCCTAGTGGTGTGGAGAGGTTGTGGGCCCACTTCCCTGCCTTGTGCAGAGACTATTGCTTCCTTGCTAAAGTTGGGGGTTTCCCCTTGATTCATATTTTCCTCATTTCTGACAAGCCACTAGGCTAGAGGCAGGCACGTGTCACCCATCAGTTCTTCCCCAGCGCAGCACTGGCCTCTGTTTATTTTATTGGCCTCGTGTTTGGTATGAGGCAGGAACCTGGCAAGGACGGAGGTCTGAGTTATGCATCAAGGGGACACCCAGAGGCCCAGGTGAAGATCGAGGTGCTGACCCAGCCCTTTGTCTTTAGTGTCACAGGCTTTTCATCTTGGTGATGGTCATGGGAACCTACAGACTGCAGGAGCTTTGGGGCCCCCGAGGCCTAACTCACACCAGACAGCCACACTCTGGGTTCTCAGCTGTGGCATTAGCTCTAGGTCGTGGCTAGTGAGTCAGCACTGACTGTCCGCACGCAGTTAGCTTGTTCTTGGGCCCGGGTCTCTAGAAGCTCCGTTATGGTTTTGGAGATGATATGACGGTTGGTGTGCCCCTGGAGAGGTGTCCTATCTGCCCAGACGTATGCTAGGATGTGCTGCTGCAGCCTGCCCAGACTGGGAGGAGTGGCTCGTGTTTGACCTGGGGACCAAGACTCAAGCCAGCAACTCAGGAGTGCCGTTTGCAGCCCACACGTGCACCTCTCAGTTTCCTGCCTGCCATGACATTTACACCTTGCGGTCTGGCCGGTCCTTGGCACACCCCATCTCCGCAGGAGGAAACTTTGGGCCAGCTACCTCCCTCGGTGACAGGTTCAAGGAGCTTTGGGTTACCTTGAGCACAGATTCCGAGAGCTTGTTGTCTCATTTGTGAGCGAGCTGGGCAGAGGTCCCGGAGTCTGTCTCCTCCACAGCCAGGGGCCAGTGTATCCTGCCGCGTGTGCGTGCTCTGCCTTCTCCCACTACTGGGACTTGACTGGTCTCTCAGGTCTCCTCCTGTTCCCCAGCATCACCGCCTCAGTGTCTCCTTACTTTTCCCACTGGGGCCTTTTGCAGCAGGGCATCAGGCCGTGTCTTTCCAAGAGGGAGCAGCACAGCCTCACCATCCCTGTGGCTGCCCCATCCTCCCCAGCACTGCAGGTGGTAGTGGCAAGTGGGGGAGTGTCAGAGCATCAGAAGAGTGGTCACTTCTTAATATTTTCTAAGACCCTTGGCCGGAGCCATAGGAAAGTGGGGAGGGCATTTGACTTCTATGCAACCAACTGATTCAATCTGTAGCACCATGTGGGGTCATCAGAGCCCCTCCAGGAGCGACCCCTAAGTAGCACAGAGCCAGGAGTAAGCCCTGAGCTCAACTGCATGTGACCCGAAAATTTAAAAGGGGGTCTCTTCATGCCTGTATTTCCAGATCCAGGTGTGATTGTGGATCTAGAGCAGGATAAGTGAGGGATGCTGGGCGGAGTCAGGCCCTTCCAGTGTTCGCAATTGGAGTGGCTGCATCCTGGTCTGCAGATGGTGGAGGAAGGGAAGATTCAAGCCTGGCCTCCACAGGGAGGCTCTGCGGGGTCACACACAGCATCCCCGCAGCCCAGGTCCATGGGTGATGGAGCATGCATCGGGCAACCTCTTCAGCTCTGGAGCACTCACCGTGCTACCCCTCTCCATGTGGGTGGTCTGAGCACATGCAGGGCCTCAGTTCAAGGGCACAGCGTGTGCGACCCCTTCACCCTTGGTCACTACTGTGGCGATGACTCTGAAGCACCTTCTGTGGAGCCTGGACATGCGCTCTCAGGGCTGCACTGACTTTGTTGTGCTCGTGTCCATCCATGTCCCAGTTCCATGTGTCCTGCGGGCACATTCCTGACTTCAGTGTCATGCATCCTCAGTCTGGGCACACCACCAGGCCACAATTGGTCAGACATGCTCTGTGCTAGGCACAGGGGTGGCACAGAGCAGAACTGCCAGGACCCCGTGCATGCGGTAGCATAGGGATTGAACTCGTGGCTTTGTGCTCACAAGATAGGTGTATTTAGGGCCAGAGCAGTGGCACAAGTGGTAGGGCGTTTGCCTTGTGCGTGCTAATATAGGTTCGATCCCCCTTTGTCCCATATGATCCCACAAGCCAGGTGTGATTTCTGATTGCACAGCCAGGAGTAATCCCTGAGCATCACTCGATATGGCCCAAAAAGCAAAAAAAAAAAAAAAAAAAAGGTGCATTTAGCCATTGGGCTGCCTCACCACCCTGCCCCATGTAGCATTTTTTGGGGGGGCCATACCTGGTGTCTCTTGGGTGCCACTCCCTGCTGGGCCAGGTATGTGCCGCCACCACCCCCCCCCCCCATCCTTCAGCCCTTTGAGCCATGTCCCTGCCCTTGGGATGAGATGAATGCTCAGTGTGCATCTTCCTTCAGTGGCACTCACACTTGGGGACCCTGCTGAGAGCTGGGGGCCAAGTTGAGCTTTGTCAGCTTGAGCATCTCATCCTCCTCACAGCCACCATGTGACCGAGGGACTGGGTTATAGAACTCGTCAGATTTCTGAGCCCTGGGTGTTTTTTATGTTCTTGTTTTAGTTTTTGGGTTTTGGGCCACACCCATTGATGCTCAGGGGTTACTCCTGGCTATGCGCTTAGAAATCGCTCCTGGCTCCAGGGACCATGCCAGGGATCGAACTGAGGTCCATCCTGGTTCAGCCGCGTACAAGGCAAGCACCCTGCCGCTGCACTATTGCTCCGGTCCCATCCCTGGGGGCTTTTGTTTTCAAAGAGCACACTGGTTGCCACAGAGTCTGGGTCCTCATACTCTCAGCCTGCATCTTTCTTCAGGGGCACTCACACTTGGGGATCCTGCTGAGAGCTGGGGGCCAAGATGAGCTTTGTCAGTTTGAGCATCTCACCCTCCTCACAGCCACCACGTGACCGAGGGACTGGGTTATAGAACTCGTCGGATTTCTGAGCTCAAATTTGGCACTTGGTGCTGCAGCTAACAAGATGCTGTAGAGGCACAGAGTGATAGCACAGCAGGGAGGCACTTGCCTTGCATACAGCCAACCCAGGTTTCATTATCTGACATCCCCTATAGTCCCCAGAACAGAGCTAAAAGGTGCTAGGAGAGAGTGACTTGGGTGACATAATTTTACACAGACAGTTTCACACTCAGTCTCTCCCATCCCCAGCCGTGACTGAGGCTCAGGCCATGCAAAGGCCTGGTTGGCTTGTGTCTGGGTGTCCTTTTCGTTGGTTCCATTCAGCCACCCAGAGTGGGCCCTTCTTTCCTTCCTTCTTTCCTTCCTCCTTCCTTTCCTCCTTCCTTCATTCACATTTTCTTCTCAGCTGGCCTCCCTGCACTCCCCGCATGTTTGCGCAGGAAGTCCCACCAGAACCTCAGACTAAACAGGAAGTGATTTGTTCATCTCCAGGGTACTAGGACGACTGAGGATGGACAGGAGAGGGAAGGGAAGTGGTTGATCTGGCAGCTGGTTGCTTGCCCTCTTTCGTGGCTTTGACACAAGAATCCTCAAATATTTTAAGTCCTCTCGGCCCTTGATGTTCGTGGGGAAGTTTGCCCTTCATCGACCTCAAAAAGTAGAAAATGAGAATGAACTTCTGGAGATAACTCTGCCTGGGCCTGCTCACCTTGATCCTTTATACCAGCCTCCTCTTTGGGAGACATTTAAACAATGGATCAAACATAGTTATTTCAGCATCTTTGGAAAATTTACCTTCTCTCTTTTTTTATTTTAGAGCCACATCCAACAGTGCTGGGGTTACACCTGACTCAGTGCTCAAGGATTTCCCCAGGCTGTGCTCAGGGAACTGTGTAATGCCAGGGATCGAACCCTAGCCTCCCATCTGCAAAGCTCTGGAGAAGATTGTATGATCCTAGGCTTTGAGCACAGGCCCACCTAACTTTTCAGGCACACTAGCATTGGTCACTTTACTGGCTGTGTCCTGCAGGCACAGGGGACATTTTCCTTGCCAAATGTGCAATTGGGAGGTAGGAGACAGTTTCTGCCTTGAGACTTGACTGGGCTCAGAGTAGGAAAGCCCCAGTGGTGGGTGTTGCTACTGTTCCCAGGCGTTTTGTGTTGGAGGCGATGACAGGAGTGGAAAGACCAGCGACTACTCTCATTTCTCCTGTCTGACGCACAGCTTGGCCCTGGAAGTAGAGGGGACCCTGGGTAGTGAGCCCGGTGTCACCTGGGCCCCTTTCAGCCTGCACCCTGCGCTCTGGCCTCATCTCCCTACGAGGTCAGCCCTCTTCGTGTGTGACACCTATTATCCAAATGAGACATTTGGAAAACTTCCTGTTTACCATGATCCAGGAAGTGGATAGTCATCTCACTGTTATTAAATAAACACAGCCGGCTTCTTATAAACACCTTTGTTCTCCAAATCGGTCGAGGTGTGACTTGGTGGCAGGCTGCCAGGGCCCTGTGATAGTCAGAGGCTCCAAAATGCAAAAATGAAGGAGTGGAGCCCAGTCTTGGTCATCCAGGGTCTCTCCAGTGGACCCCCCCCCACCCCCCCATGCACCAGGATCTGTGCTAATACGGAAGCGCCTGTTGGATACTCACTCGCACCCTCCCTGTTTCTGTTTTCTCTCCCGGACAGAAACCAAAGCCTAAGCCCCGGCCATCCATCACAAAAGCGACCTGGGAGAGTAACTATTTCGGGGTGCCCCTAACGACTGTGGTGACTCCAGAGAAGCCCATCCCTATTTTCATCGAGAGATGTATCGAATATATCGAAGCCACAGGTAAGAGTTGTCACCATCTACGGCTGACGGGTGGCCCTGGGTGTTGGGATGTGCCGGATTTGGCTTGTGGTTGGCGTGAGGCGCTGCCTCCTGGATGGGGGGAATCCCGGTTGGCCGACAGTGGTCAGAGCATGCACAGCAGTGTTCAGGGGCTCCCTACACAGGGTGCCCGAGCTGTTGATTTGCGTCCCTGCCCGTGGGTCTGTCCCTGTCCTGGTCTCTGCGCTCTCAGTGGCCAGTGATGGCTGTCGGCTGCCTGTCAGTGGGATGAACATGAGTGTGGGAGGTTCTCTCAATTGGTTGATTTTGGGGCCACACCCAGTGATGCCCAAGGCTGATTCCTGACTCTGCACTCGGGAACCAGTCCTGATGATTCTTGAGGGACCCTGTGGGGTGCTGGGGATCGAATCTGGGTCAGCCACTTGCAAGGCCAGCACCCAGCCCACTGTCCTACACTCCGGCCCTGGGCCTGTTTAAAGTGGGTTCAGGCTCTTTGGGGGGGGGGGGGAACGGACAGAGAAGATATGAGGGTTGGATCCCCTCTGGCCTCGCCCTTCGCCCCACTCCACATAGATTTCCTTTGAGGAGGGGGGATTAGCTACAGTCACAGACTGTAACAAACTGAGAGGTGTCCTCTCCCGACTTTGTATCATTTTTCTGGATGTGCTGGAGACCCAGGTTCTGTGCTCAGGACTCATTCCTGGCAGCGTTTGGGGTGCTGGGGCTTGAATCCAGATCAGCCACATGCAGAGCGAGGGCCTTACTTACCTTACCCTTAATATTGCCACCCAGTTCAGTCCTTCTTGACTCGTTTTGCTTTGTTTCTCGGTCGGAAGTGCCTCACAGGACTATTGGTACCAGATCTCGGTCCAATCTCTTTTGGCTTTTGCTGTGTTCTCAGTCTCTCCCTTGGTGCAGTGCTGTCTGCTCCTCTTCGTTGTCTCTAACGTCACCTGAAGTCAACCTCATCTGTGACTCCTGTCTGGACGGGGGGCTGTCCCAGAGGGCGGCGGGAAGTGGGCAGAGGGACTTCGGTGGGTGATTGGGTGATGGAAGGACCCCGAGGTCTGTTTCTTGGGACTTGAGCTGCACTCAGGAGTTCTACTTGAGAAGCCCCAGCTGCTCCCTCAGCCCTGGTCTCCTCCCACATCTAGTGCTTCCATGGTGAGCCTGTAGCTCCTTGCAGCCCTGGGGAGCAGAGACATGGAAGGAGATTGCTCTGCCGGGTCGGCCCTATGGTGACAGGCGGCCTGTGCTTATCTAGGTGCAGGAAACCCTGCCAGCCCTTGCAAGGCAGAGTCCCAGCATCTATCTGTCTGTCTTGTGCTCCTGCCCACCTGTTATGGCACAGAGTGAGGGGGGCATGGCTCATACAGGGTGGTAGGGGGAGGACCACTGGTGCGAACTCATCACCTGAAATGCACCTTTCCCAGGTCTGGGGTATGGCACAAGGGCAAAGTTCTGATCTTGCAGGCTTGAGGCTTCGGGTTGGATTCCCTTTGCTATGTTTCAGCTCCCGAGCCTCAGGGCATGGGGTCATCTCTGGTTCCGATCACAGGCAGGACATGAGAGCGAATATATAACAAAGTTCATTCTTTCCAGCTCCAACCCCCAGCAATCACAAGCATGAAGAACTGAAGTCTGTCTGTCACATGCCCATGCTGCTCCAGTGGCTGCCCACACACACATAGATGCACGCACTTTTTATTCCTGTTTTGAGGCTCAAAGTTTACTCCTGGCTCTTCATTCGGATCGTGCTCAGGTGTTCATAAGGGATGCCAGGGATCGAGCCCAGTTTGGCTGTGTGCAAGGCAACCCCCTCCCCACTGCCCTCTTCCCCCCATTTTTGTTGAGGTGACACAGTTCACGGTGCTATGACAGTTCATCCAGACATCTCCTGTCACTGGAATTCTGCCCTGTCCTGTCCTGTCCAGGATGCTTGTGGCATTTGAGTGCTCAGTGAGGGAGGGAGGGAGAGAGGGAGGGAGGAAGAGAGGTGGCTCTCAGAGTGGAGGGAGAACAGCGTGTGGCGTGCCCCCTTGCATGGTCCGAGCGACGACAGCACATTCGCTGCCTTGCGGTGACCAGGCTGTCGGAGCTGGTGGGCTCCACACCAACTTTCCTACCCCTGCCCACCCTCTGTCGACCCTGAAAGCCAAACAGCTTCCTGGAGCCCCAGCAACACAGCCAGAGGCAGCCAACCTGGGCATGGGCCCCCAGGCCTACAGAAGTGATCCCTGGGTACAGAGCCAGGAGTGAAAGCACCTGGGGTTGCAGGGCACAGTCCGCTGTTCGGTTCTGCCCATGACTAATCTTGCCCAAGTTGGGATGGGGCCTTTTCTCCCCACTATGTGGGTCACACTTGGGTCCTACTTGGGTTCACTGCCAAACGTGCTGGGGTTGTGTGGGGGCTGAACCAGGGCCTCCTGCAGTCTGCACTCCCACCCCAAGCTCTCTCCCCACTGAGAAGTTTCCAGGCCATACACTGAGGGTCTCAGCTCAGAGCCAGGCTTCTTCCAAGGGGGCTACAGCACAAAAGCCTCCACAAGCAGGAGCTCTGCACCCTTTCTGGGGCCCACTGACCTGCTGTATGGGGGCAGATGGTTCCCTTGTTTCCACCTTGCACCACTCTCATTGCATCCTGGTCCAGGGAGAGAGTACCGGGAGAGAGCCACCAGATTGGCAGGTGTGGGTTCTAGGCTCAGCCCTGTTACTGCTGGAGAGGATCCCCATAATCTTGATCAGAGGCTGTCCTAATCCTAGCACGTTCCCATTTGCTGCTTCAGCTCATTTGCTGTTGTGTGCCTGTGACCCAGTTTCCAAGAAATTATTCTGCCAGTCTTTGAACCCCAGATGTGTTGGGGACACTCTGCTACCTGATCATTGTTGGAGGCTCTCTTGGGGCCCACCAAAGATGCACAGCCCCTGGGTCTCCATGACTGCTCACTTAGGTTTTTTTGCTTTTTGGTTTTTTTGGGGGGGCCATACCTGTTTGATGCTCATGAGTTACTCCTGGCTATGTGCTCAGAAATCACCCCTGGCTTGGGGGGACCATATGGGATGCCAGGGGATGGAACTGCAGTCTGTCCTAGGCTAGTGCTTGCAAGGAAGGCACCTTACCTCTAGCGCTATCTCTCCAGCCCCATCACATTTAGTTTTTAAGTTAGCATATCCCTGCACCTTGTCCTTGTATTGTCCCTGGGGGGTGGGGATGGAAGCCTCTCACACACACAAAGTGAGGGGAGGCTTGGAGCTGGCTCAAGTGCTGGAACACAGGCCTGCCACATGCAGTGAAGCTGGTGTGCCCAGGGCATAACCCTGCGCTCTGTCTCCAGGGCTGGGCTGTTTCTTGTTTGGATCCCTTGGGCTCCCTCCGGCAGCCCCTGAGGCTCCACACAAGCCCCCCCCCCCTCGCCTAGTAGCTACTCTTAAGAGGTGAGAATCTGGGGCCGGTTAGGTAGCACTCAAGACCTCCGATCGATCCCCCAGTGTCCCATATGGTCCCCCCAAGCCAGGGGCAATTTCTGAGCCCTTAGCCAGGAGGAGCCCCTGAGCATCAAATGGGTGTGGCCCAAAAAGCCAAAAAAAAAAAAAAAAAAAAAAAAAGTTAAAAAAAAGAGGTGAGAGTCTGTTTCTGCCAAGACTTGGCCTCCCTCATGGGGCTTAGCAGCTATGTTCACACAAGCCCCAAGCCCTTACGTAAATGAGGGGACCCCCAGCCGCCCATGATCCACTAGCCAGAAGGAGAGTTGCCGCCATCACTGCATGTCCATGGTGCAGCTTGGCCCCAGGGGCTGTGAGCCCCCGACAGAAACCAGACACCAGAGGCCGCCAATTAGGGCCTGTTTATATATAGCTCTGGAAACCGCCAGCTCATCGGCAGGACAGGAAGCCAGCCAGTATTGCCTGCAGTGGTGGTACTTGATTGCAGAGGCTCACAGGAACCTCTTCCTGCTGATAGAAAAAGGGGCCTGGCCTGAGGGGCTGACAGTTTCCCTCATGTGTGCAGACCTCAGCACTAGCCACTTGTACAGTTGAACTCTATCGCTTATTTTGTAGCAAGTTGGTTTAATCTCCCCCTGAAAAAAAATAAAAGTCCATCTTTTCAGGAGAAAATAATCTAGGCAGGGGTCTTCAAACTACGGCCCGCGGGCCACATATTGTATTTATTTCCATTTTGTTTCTTCACTTCTAAATAAGATATATGCAGTGTGCATAGAAATTTGTTCATAATTTTTGTTTTTTATAATCTGACCCTCCAACAGTCTGAAGGACAGTGAACTGGCCCCCTGTTTAAAAAGTTTGAGGACTCCTGATCTAGAGGGTGGGCAGCCCCTCTTGCAAACCATAGTACAGCAGGTAAGGCACTTACTGGCCTTGCACTCAGCCCACCTGGGTTTGATCCCCAGCACCCCATCTGATCCCTGAGCACAGAGCTGGGAGTGAACTCAGTGCACAGCGGGAAACACAGAAACTTTCAGAGAAGAAAAGAATCAGAAACCCAAACCTTGGAACATTTTATCTGATAAATTCTGGCCTGGACACTATAAAAGTTCTTGTGGGCACACCACCCTGATCTTGAGGCTCTGCAGGGTCAGACAAGAGGAAACAGAGGGAGCTTCAGTGCAGCTGCCGGGCTCAGGCCCATTTCAGTATGAAATGTCAGACAGTGGGTCTGTGGGCACGGAGGCCCCTTGGATTCCCCTGATGTGCCTTAAACTCTCAGTGCCTTATCTCCCTCTGCTTCAAATCGAGAATCAAAGGAACAGCTTTTGGGGCACGGTCCCTCCACCACCACCACCACCACCACCCCGACTGTGCTCAGGAATCATTTCTGGTGGGGCTTCCCCTGGAGCAAGCACCTTATTACCCCTTACCCACTGGACAATCTCTAACCCTTGCTCTGCATTTTTTTCTTTGGAGCAGGGGGTGGGAGATAGCACCCTATGCATAGTACTCAGGTTACTTACTCCTGGCTCTACTCAGGAATCACTCTTGGTGATGCTGGGGGACCATGTGGGATGTCAGCTACGTGCAAGGCAAATGCTCCACCTGCTGTCCTATTATCGAGTTAGTCCCTGCTTGCTTTGCTTTTTGTTTTCCGGCAGCACTCTGGGGTTACTTCTGGGTCTGTGCTCAGAAATTGCTCCTGGCAGGCTCAGGAGGCCATATGGGATGGCGGGATTCAAACCACTGTCGGTCCTGGGTTGGCCACCCTACTGCTATGCTATCTCTCCAGCCCTTTGCTTTGCATTTTCAATGCTCAGGTTCAGTCCCTGACAATTCTTGGTTTCGAACATGACTGGGCATGGCCCAAAGTTAGTGCATTTATAAAGGCCTCTTTCCAGGCAGTCTGTTAACGGCCCCTTTGATCCAGCACCGTGTGTGAGGCTCGGCCCTGTCAAGGCCGCAAGTCCACCCGTTGTTCGTATGAACAGCCTGTCCATCCTGTTCCTTCTCAGTGCTCTATGCTATTTCGTCTCGCTGAGGGACACTTGGGCACTTTCCATTCCAGGGCTTCTGGAAGCAGCGTTACAGGACTCGGGAACTCCCAAGAGTGATAGTCAGTGAGGCTGAAAGCTGGAGCTGCAGGGGGTTTCTGTGGGCCCCTTCCCAGCTTTGTGTGGATGTGAGAGTATACAGCAACTTTATCCTTCTGCCAGGTTGCCGGACTGGGTGAACCTTGAATTCTTTTTTTTTTTTTTTTGGTTTTTGGATTTTGGGCCACACCCGGTGGTGCTCAGGGGTTACTCCTGGTCCTAGCAGGCACGGGGGGACCATATGGGACACCGGGATTCGAACCAACCACCTTAGGTCCTGGATCGGCTGCTTGCAAGGCAAACACCACTGTGCTCTCTCTCCGGGCCCAACCTTGAATTCTTGGGACGTGTGGGACTTTTCTTTGCAGGTCACCCTTTGGGTCGGGGTTGGCTATAGCTAGCACCGTCTTTTTTATTATTATTTTTGGTTTTAGTTTTTTGGGCCACACCCAGCAGTACTCAGGTGTTTCTCCTGGCTCTGTGCTCAGAAATCACTTCTGGCAGACTCGGGGGACTATACGGGAAGCCAGTAATTGAACCCAGGTTCGTCCTGGGTCGGCTACGTGCAAAACAAATGCCCCACCTCTGTGCTATCTCTCCGACCCCTAGCACCGTCTTCATAGCCCTTGGTCTCTGCTTGAGGGGCCGCCCAAAAGGCATTGCTTTTAAGGCATGGATGGTGGGATAGCTGGGCCTGTCACCTCCACCTCCCAGTCACTGCAGAGTGGAAGGCCCAGATGACGGGCCCGATCCTTGATTGCACTGTGCCATCTGAAAAAATCCTGTTGGGGGTCACCTCCTGATACCGCTCAGTGGGTGGTGACTGAGTGCTCCTGCCTCTCCTGGAGTGCAGCATCTTTGGGGAACTCACTGGCCACTAGCTGGGCACCAAAGCAGGTGCTGACATGGGGCATCCAGGGCACCAGGCGTGTGTGCACTGGGTGGGCCACCATGGGAGAAGCCACAGGTTCATGGGGATGGCAGACATGCACGTGTGCGGAGCTCCATGTACTGTTCCTATCACAGTGATGTGCACAGGAGGAGGCGCTTGGAGCCAGCGGCCTGGATTCTCGCTACCCTGAGCACAGTCCAACCTATAGTGATCCCGTTGGCTCCACTGTCAAATGAGCCTAATCCTGGTCCCTGGAATCTCCGGCTGCCTCAGTCTAGTGGAGACTTGATTCCTGGCGCCCAGCGGGCTGCCCGGGAGCAGCAATTGTATGGAGCTGGGCCTCTGGGCTGTTTTTCCCTGTGCCCTTTTTCCCCTGGATTTTGTCTGTCCCCTGTACAGGACACTTTGCCCTCAGAGCCCTGCCCAGTGACTCACTCCCCTCTCTGACCTCCCAGGGGCCTAGAGCAGGCGGGCAGGGGTCACACAAGGACTTTGAAGCCAGGTACAGGTGATTCAAATTCCAGCCCTGCCCCTTGGGGCGCCTCAGCTCCTCACCAGCCCCTCTTTAGAAAAAGCAGGCTTTGTGCTGCTTCTCGGCCTGGTCTCGGGGGACAGCGCCTTTCTCGTTCCTACTCTACTTGCCCCAACCTCCTGCCACTGGGAGGTGCTTGTGGGGGCTGCAGAGACTGTGGGGGGCTGCCTTGGACAGAATGCTTTGAATTTACAATGCTGGTGGGGGGAGCCAGGGCAGAATGGACACTGGAGATGATGGGGTGGGTGGAGGGCAGAGAGAGAGTGTGTCTGATGGAGAAGACGCAGGCCAAGGCAGAGGGTGTGAATGCTCCTGATATGCAGAGGAATCCTGCATCCAGCCTGGACCTGGAGGAGGGTGGGCTCAGCCATGTTCTCCCCAGCCTGTCCCGCCGCCTTCCAGCCACTGCACCCGGATCTCCTACTTCCTGTCTGGTCCACCGTGTCATTTCCTTCCCATCTGATAGTATTCTCCCCCCCCCCCCCCCCCCCCCCGCAAGCCTGGGTTCCAGCAGCGCCTTTGTCAAAGCTGGTTTCCCTGGCTGGAGCAGGGTGCTTGCCCAGGTTCCATCACTGGCATCCCAGGTGTGACTCCAAAACAAAACAAAAAATGTAGGTTTCCCCATTGACCCAGGATGAGGGGTCTTGCGTGCAGGCTCTGGCCGGAGAGGATGAGACTGGGGATGGAATGGCCTCCGCCTGTGTGCTCGTGGGATACTGCAGAGGGTGGACCCTTGCACTTGAACTCGGGGCCTTCCATGATGTACCCCCCAGGGGCCTCAGTCCGGGCCTTGGGTGGGTCCACATAGGGCCAGCAACTGGGTCAGTGGGAGTGGCAGGGAATTGAGGCCACAGGCAAGTGGACTGCAGAAGGAACCGTGGGAGACACCCGAGTCTTAGTTTACGCCTTTGGCCTTTGTGTAGCCCAGATCCCAGGAGGCTGGTGTGTGTGAAACGTAAACCACCAGACCCATCGGCAGCTCAATGCCACTTTCTCCACCAGAGCTGGGCGTGATTGTGCCCCAGTTTGCTTCTCTTTCATTCTGTCCTGGCTGGGATGCTTGGGCTATTTAAATTGGGTGGCCTACCAAGAGGTTTTTGAAAACACACACGTGCACACACACACTTTATGGTTTCAGTGAATCAGCTCAGTTGAAATCAGATCTTTATAGTTTATAGTTCAAGGGATCCTGATAGCTGTAGTTACATTCAGGGTCTCTGTTTGGTTTTCTGGGGAGTTGGGGGTGTGTATGCTGCCATCACAGGAAAAACTCTTCTTACAAAGAAGATGACCACAAGGTTGTCAGAGCCAGTATTTGGGCTGTGGCAGCAAAAGGATTTTGTAGGAATTTAATCTGTACAGAGGCATTTGACTTTCTGTGCTGGGCTCTGTCCATAGGGTGCCCCATCTCTGTAGAGTGCTCCATCTGTCCATAGGGTGACCCATATGTCCATCGGCACCTGTTCCCCTAGACCCTGAGATGGTCCCTCTGATGGCCAGAGCTGAACTGCATCAGTCCCTAAGTCTTTGGAGCCTGGAGAAGTGTAGTTGATGTATTTGTTGGCTTTTTGTTTGTTTTTGAGTGATAACTGGTAGTGCTCAGGGCCCACTCCTGCCTCTGTGCTGAGGGATTACTCCAGGTGGACCCAAGGGAACCCTGGGAGCTGGGGATGGAACCTGGGTTGACCCTATACAAGGCAAGTGCCCTACAAACAGTACTATCTGTGGGCCCCAAGTGGTGTCTTGTTAAATGGAAACCACATGAGTTATCATACTTACCTTCTTGGAAGAGAAAGTGAGACTGACCCGTGTAATTGGTAATTTCTGAGTATAGAGCCAGGAAGGAGTACATCCTGATCCTCATCTGGCATATCACACCCCCCTCCCCCCCCAAAAAAAAAACCCAAAAATGTGAATAGGATTCAGACCATCAGACCCGAGGTCGACATTCCATTCACCCTCTTCTCTCCTGGCCACCTCTCAGGGCTGGAGGCTGGGCAAGGGGGTGAACACAGGTCCAGCTTTTGTCATGACCTGCTGCTCCTGTGAGCGGCCTTCTGTGGTGGTCCAGGTGTCAGCCAGGTGTGGCCAGGTCAGTGCTCAGCAGCCCCAGGGGAGGTGGAGGGTCCTTTGGTGGGAGGTGCCCCAGGGCAGGTTGGGAGCTGTTCCCTGTATTCCTTGCTGGGTGTCGAGAGGGACATATGGGATTCAGGGAAATGGTATTGGGCTATGGCTGAGTAGACCTGGTTCCATTCTCAGCACCCAGTAGTAAAAGGTAGCCCACACAGAGCCGGGAATAAGCCCCGAGCTCCCCTGCTGTGACCCCAAAACCAAGAGAAAGGAAAGAGACATAGGTAAGGGTGGCGTGGCCCCAGCACAGTCCCCAGCATTGGCCAGGGCGTCCACACACGAGGATAGGCCCTTGTAAAATAAAACCCACAAGTTGTGAGATCACCCCACGCACCTTCTCTCTAACCCCACACAGAAGGGTCTGAAGCAGCAGGATAGCTTCCAGTCGGGAAGGGATGTCTTGGGGTCTGTGGCTTTTTGCTTATCTCTCCTTTGATAGGTAAGAGCCCACCTGGATCACTCTGCCCTCCCCGTCTCACACTGGTGGGTTTTGTTCTGGGATAAAAAAGAAAAGTCAGTTTTGTTTTTTTTTTTTTTTTTGGTTTTTGGGCCACATCCTGTGAGGCTCAGGGGTTACTCCTGGCTATGCGCTCAGAAGTTGCTCCTGGCTTCTTGGGGGACCATATGGGACGCCGGGGGATCGAACCGCGGTCCGTCCTAGGCTAGCGCAGGCAAGGCAGGCACCTTACCTCCAGCGCCACCACCCGGCCCCCGAAAAGTCAGTTTTGACTGGGCACGCAGAGAGACCACTGGGCGAAGGCTGGCTCCTGACTGGCTTGGTTCATTCACCTTTTGCCACATCCTTGATTCTTCAGACCTTGAAGAACCATATGTGCCTGTGGTTGGATACAGTGTGTGGGGCAACCTCAGAAACCTTGGGGTTTTATTTCACGGGTTTTCATCTCTATCGTTTGTCTAGACCACCGTTGTTAAGGACCCAGGGCCAGTCATGCCCTGTGCTTGGCCCATCACATTGGATGGGGGTCCCTGCACTTATACCCCAAACTCTCTCCTGACCCAGTGATGTGGATTTTGAGATTCAGCACCTTCCCACCAAAGGGAGATGGGCAGCAGCCATGCAGAGAGAGTGGGTTGGGTCTCCTCCCGGTGACCCTCTCAGGGACACCCCCCCCCCCAATGGCCCTCCCTGTCCTAGATCTCTTTGTCTGTTCAACTTGCTGTTTAGATTTGCAGTTGAATTTGGTTTCCAGTTGTTTCTTCTGCTTCAGGGCCTCAGACACATTTAGAAAGAGCTGCCCCACTCCCAGACCAGAGAATTCTTGACAGTCTAGCGTCGTTTTTTCCGCCTAGTACTTATGGTTATATTTTTATCTAAGATTTATTTTTTTGAAGGAGGGAACTTTATTTCAGATCTGACGTTTTTTATTGCACTATCTGTCTTCCTGCCACTTACTTGAAAACTTCATGGAATGCACACAAACTTCCTGTGGGGGGGGGTTGGGGCCCTTTAAGCACCCCTCTTCTCATCTGTCCACAGCTTGCAACACCATCTCCCAACTGCATGATAGTAATCACTGTGACTTCTTTTGTTTTTGTTTTTGAGCCATACCCACCCGCAGTGCTCAGGACTTAGTCCTGACTGCACTTAGGAATCACTCTTAGCAGTGCCGGGACGACCATTTGGGATGTCGGGGATCAAATCTAGGTCAACTGCGTGCAAGGCAGACACGCTTCAGCCCCGTGACTGTGACTTTATAGGTACACGCTTTGGAAGAGCCACTTGGCCTTTCGGGTTATTTGGTTTTGGTTTGGGTGACTCCTGGCTCTGTGTTCAGCGTGATCCCTAGCAGGACTCCTGGGACACTCTGGGGTGCTGGGTTGGCACCCTTCCCTGCACCATCCCTCTAACCCCTGACGTGTCTTTACCCTTAAAGCCCTTGTCACCTGCCGTGAGTGGCCTGAGACTGTTACTCTGAGGTGGCTTCCCTCGGTTGCGTTTGTCTGCCTGAGTCCCAGAAGTCCCTTTGTTCCATGTTCTGTGACTTTTTTTTCTATAGTCTGGGCTGTCTGATCTCCTTTGACTGTCAGACATTTTTTGTAAGTGCTTATGTGTGTATCTACACAGTTGACTTCACAGAAATCATGTGGTTTTGTTTCATTTTTTTTTCTTACTGGGTGTTTTTCTTTAAGTCATAAATATACATCTTACTACATCCAGCCTTTTTTGTTGTTGTTGTTTTGTTTTGGGGCTACACCCGGCGGCACTCAGAGGTTACTCCTGGCTATCTGCTCAGAAATAGCTCCTGGCAGGCATGGGGGACCATATGGGACGCTGGGATTCGAACCAACCACCTTAGGTCCTGAATCGGCTGCTTGCAAACGCCACTGTGCTATCTCTCCAGCCCTGCATCCAGTCTTTTTTGATGAATGTTCTTTGCAGTTGGGTTTCCTTTTGCCTATTTTTGCCGGTGATCTTCCCAAATATCTCTTACTGAGCCATTTTTAAATGTGCTATGCACCACTGTGTGCTGGGTCTTTTACAGACACTAAGGGCCAGAGTGATAATACAGTGGGGAGGCCGCTTGCCTGGCACGAGGCTGACTAGGCATCAATCGCCAGCATCCCACAAGGTCCCCTGACTGCCAGAAGTAAGCCCCGAGCACTGCCCGTTGTGGCCCAAAAAGGAAACAAAAAACTGCCATCACTTGTCTATGAACGCAGTGAGCCCTTCCTAGCTTCATGGTTTGTAGTGGGCCCATTGGGAGGGGGCCTTTGGCCAGCAGCAAATGCCCAGATCCTTGTATGGCGCATGTGGGCAGATGCCCAAGTCAGCCCCTGCTCGGAGCCGGTTCTGCTTTGCTGGATGAAGCAGGGACTGTTTAGAAACGGACTCGCTGGCCTGACACCATGACCCCAGTCGCTCGCCGTCACCTTCCCACGCTCCTGTTTCACCCCGACGGCCCTGAGTGCTTTGCTGTTCTTGGGGTTCAGGGTCACAGATGGCTCTAGTTAGTCAGATGGGATGTTTCTGCTGCTACTTCTTCAGCTTGCTTTAGTAGGATATTCTCGTTGGGTGATCCTCTCACTCCAGTTTGGCCACTTTAAACTAAGCTCAAAGAAACTTTAACTTGGGGCCGGAGAGATAGCATGGAGGTAAGGCATTTGCCTTGCATGCAAAAGGACAGTGGTTCGAAACCTGGCATCCCATATGGTCCCCTGAGCGCTGTCGGGTGTGACAAAAAAAAAAAAGAAAAGAAACTTTAACTTAAAGAAATTTGTATCAGATGCTTTAAAAAAAAATCTTGGGGCCAGAGAGATAGCATGGAGGTAGGGTGTTTGCCTCACATGCAGGACAGTGGTTCGAATCCCAGCATCCCATATGGTCACCCGAGCCTACCAGGAGCAATTTCTGAACTTAGAGCCAGGAGTGACCCCTGAGCGCCGCTTGGTGTGACCCAAAAAAAAAAAAAAAAACAAAAATCTGACATGCTTCTTATTTCTGCCTACTCACAAGAACGTCCTTGCTTTGTTTTTTGTTTTTGTTTTTGTTTTTGTTTTGGGGGGCCACACCCGGTGACGCTCAGGGGTTACTCCTGGCTATGCGCTCAGAAGTCGCTCCTGGCTTGGGGGACCATATGGGACACCAGGGGATCGAACCGCAGTCCGTCCAAGGCTAGCGCAGGCAAGGCAGGCACCTTTACCTCTAGCGCCACCGCCCGGCCCCAAGAACTTCCTTGCTAACGCAGGTGGGAAATAGCTGTGTGTGTGTGTGTGTGTGTGTGTGTGTGTGTGTGTGTGTGTGTGTGTGTGTGTGTGTGTGTGTGTGTGTGTGTGTGTGTGTGTGTGTGTGTGTGTGTGTGGTTGAAAATTACTGGATCTTGGCACCAGAGATCCAGAGATACGGGCACGGGTAAGAAGGCTCCTGCCTTGCACAACCCAGTCACATTCGGATACCTGCACCTGCCAGTGAGCCCTGCAAGAAGTGGTCCCTGGGAGCCGGAGAGATAGCATGGAGGTAAAGTGTTTGCTTTTCATGCAGAAGGTCGGTGGTTCAAATCCCAGCATCCCAAATGGTCCCCCCAAAGTTCCAGGAGTGATTTCTGAGCTTAGAGCCAGGAGTAACCCCTGAGTGCTGCTGGGTGTGACCCAAAAACAAAAACAAACAAAAAAAGTGATTCCTGAGCACCACTGGGTATGGCCTCAACCCTCTGTCCCCAAAATGGGGCATGATGTTGGAGAGGGACTGATGTCAGGGTCGCCAAGAGGGGGTAGCTCCTAGCCCCTGGTGACTTTTGTTTTTGTATTTGTTTTTTCGGGCCACACCCATTTGATGCTCAGGGGTTTCTCCTGGCTAAGCACTCAGAAATTGCCCCAGGCTTGGGGGGACCATATGGGACACTGGGGGGGGGGGTCCTTCCTTGGCTAGCATTTGCAAGGCAAACACCTTACCTCTAGTGCCACCTCGCCAGCCCCAACCCCTAGTGACTTTTATCAGTCAAATCTTTGTCCTTAGATACATCTTTTCCTGTGCAGACGTGTGTGTGTTTGTGTATCACATACGTGTGGCATGCACCGGCCCTCAGGTATGGCCCCAGGAGTCACTCATACCAGCTGACAAAGAAGGCTGGGGATAGGGCGAGCCAGAGCGATGGCCAGAACAGCAGGAGTGTTGCCTCACTGGATTTGAGCCCTGCAAGAAAAAGTGAGGTAGTTCTCTCGTATTAGTCCATCTCTAGGACTGATCCTGGCTCCATGGCCTGCCCCATCTCAGCACGTGTGTTTCTCTGGCTTACTGTTAGCTGGCCTGGGTGGACAGTTTCCCAGGAACATAGAGGGCCCAGAGGAGAGATTGCGCCCAGCATGCTCACTGGCAGTGTGCTGCTGCGGGTGTAGAAACAGAAGTAGATGTGGTCGTGAACAGATCCTCTGGGAATATCGACTAAAATCTGGACATTGGGGTGGCTGCCTCGCACAGGAGAGACTTGGGTTTGATCTCCCAATCCCCCCGATGATCCCTGAGTATCTCCAAGCTATGGCCCAGACCCCTGGAGCTGGGTAGATTTGGCTGAGCCCTGGGCCTATACAGGCAAGCCTGGTGGCTGGTCCTGGGAAAGGGGTTGGAGTTCTTCGTGGCCTTCCTAGCAGTAACAGGGCTCCCCTTAGCCAGCCCCAGTGATTCTGGGCCAACAGGTCGGCACGTGGTTCTGTGTGAGGGGCCACTGAGGCAGTGCTGGCGTCACCAGGGCCACTCCCATGGGGCTTGGGGGCCTCTTGAACTACACCTAGAGACCACGTGCTGCTGGGGACAGGACAGGGCTTGTCTGCAAGTGACACTTGAGCCGGACCCCTGTGCTCCCTCCCCGAAGCTCAGGTCATTCCCTGCCTGGCCTGGTTTCGTGTGGTTACTCGCATGTCACACAGCTCCACACTGCCCTACCGTTACGTCCCGTGCTGGCTTGTCCCTCCTAAAACAGCATGGAATGTCCCAGGCTGACAGCACAGCTTCACCGGCCACTGCTCCGACCCGCCTTCCTAGCCTCTCTCCCACCCTGCCTTCCCTGAAATTCTTGACCTGGACCCGACTGGTCATGGAGCTGACAGTGGCTGACAGCTGTCCTGGACAGGTCACGGCGGTGCTGTTGTACCCAAGCTGCCTGGTGCACCCCTTTCATGACTGTGGGGCTCGGCCTGTTGTCTAAGTGGACACCCCTAGCAGTGCCACATGGCCTAACCCTTCTCAGCCCAGCCCACAGTGGGGACCAAAGGGCTTGACTCAGTGCCTCCATGCGGGCGTCTGCTCTGCCCTGCTCCAGCTCCCCACCTCCATTGTGGTTTTTACTGGCTTGTTTGGAGCATACCATGGCATTGCTTGGGAGTTACTCCCACCTCTGTGTTTGGGGGACACTCTTCTGCCAGAGTCCAGGGGATCTTGTGGAGCCAGGGATCGAATCAAGGCTTTGGCGTGATTTGGCTCTTGGTCCAAACCTGGTGGTGCTCAGGCTCACTCCTGGCAGGCTCGGGGGACCTTATGGGTGCCAGGGATTAAACTCAGGTTGGCTGCACACACCCTTGTAGGTGGTTGAAGTGAGCTGAATGAGCGCCTCAGTGTCTAGGGGACACAACACAGGTGGCCGCGCTGTCATCACAGCTGGCTGGTCAATGGGTGGGGTAGCACTTGCCCATGGGCCCGGGTGTCCCCACCACTGCACTGTCCCGGTCAGAGCCACCCGGGCCACCCCGCCCTCAGGGACACTTGCACCCTGGACCCAGATGGGCCTTCCTCAATAGGTCCAGAGTTCCTGGGGGATGGGGCAGGGCAGGGCTTTGTCACTGTGTCGTCACATGACTGGGTGTCTGAATGGACATTCGAGGCTCCCCTCAAGGGTTCCATTCAGCCAGCACAGGGGCAGGGGGAGCCCTGGGCATAGGAAGGAGCAGGCGGGAGGGAGGGAGGAGATCAGCCCTGAACTCCAACAGACCAGACACAGACACCCCGAGACAATGTGGAAAGAGCTCATCTCACAGGCTGGAAGGGGATGGGACAGAACCTGCAGGTGTGAGCAGGACTGAGGCCAGGCTGGTGCTCCCTGATCCCTGAGCCTTGGTGCTCCATACTGCCTCCGCTGGGCCATCTAGCTCATTCCACACTATAGCATGAGCCCAAAGGACACAGTCACTTGGCTGGTCTCAGTCTCTACAACTGGACACAGAGGCACCATCGGAGGTGTGGGCTGGGCTTTGACCTCAGGACTTATTAGGATGAATTGGGTCCTGCCTGGTTCTCTACCCGACTGGGCGGCTCGAAACCTAAACCAGGGGAACCTGTAGACGGTTCCTGGCCACCATGGATGCTGAGCACTGTCCGTGTGTGGGGTCTGACCTGGTGCCCAAGCCTGGTGTTGTCCTCCCACTTACAGGCTAAGGCCAGTAGGCCCTTTCAGGTTCTGGGACAAGAATGGGTCCTAGGCAGGTCCCGCTTCCATCTACTTGGCTTTCAGAACCTCCCCTCAGGTCACTCGGGAGAGACAGTGCTTGTTCTCACTGCGGTGACCAGAGATGAAGACACAGCACTACATCCTACTTACTGCTCCCCGGGGCATATCTTGACAGAGCTCAGCCCGAGCCTGACGATTCCATTTGCACTAGATGTGTCTTTTGTCGAGGGGTAGGGCAGGGAAGGAAGCCAGAGTTCAGTGGGGTGGGAAAAATGCTTTGGAGGTAGAAGACCACTAGCAGTGACCTCCAGGCAATGAGCTAGGAGCAGCCCCTGAGCACCTTTGGGGCTCAAAAATATACTCTATTTTTGTAAATAGCTAAAAATAAATAAAAACGAAGAAGTAGGGGCCGGAGAAATAGCACAGTGGTAATTCATTTGCCTTGCAAGCGACCAACCCAGGACAGACAGTGGTTCAAATCCTGAGATCCCATATGGTCCCCCATGTCTGCCAGGAGCAATATTGAGTACAGAGCCAAGAGTAACCCTGGAGCGCTGCCAGGTGTGACCCAAAAACAGAAAGGGGGGAAAAAAACAGAAGTAATTAATAGAACTGACTGGTGCATAGAGACAATGGAATAATACTTGGCTATAAGAAAAGACAAGTTTAGGGGCCGGAGAGATAGCATGGAGGTAAGGCATTTGCCTTGCATACAGAAGGGTGGTGGTTCGAATCCCGGCATCCCATATGGTCCCCCAAGCCTGCCAGGAGCAATTTCTGAGCTTAAAGCCAAGAGTAACCCCTGAACAATGCTGGGTGTCACCCAAAAACTAAAAAAAAGACAAGACAAGTTTGTGCCTTCGGCTGCTGTAAGGATGTGTGGTCAGCTCTGGAGAGGACCCGCTGCTCTCCCATGATTTAGATTTCAGGAGCCCCCTCAATAGAGCTCTGGTCCCTCGCACGTGCCGGCAGCAGCTCTACCCAGCCTGTTGGCTCACCCCAGCAGGCCCCAAGCTCCGTGAGAGTGACGGCTTCATTTCGTCCTGGTTCTCCTGGCCCTCACGCTAACAGTTTAATAGGCGCTGTTAGGGCTCGAGCACTCCAGCAAGGCTTTCTGTGCATAATTGCCATATTTATGCTGCTCTGAATTGATGAGAAAGCGATAGAATGGAGGTGTGTGGTTTCCCAGGCTGTGGTCTTTGTAGGGGTCCCGTGGAACTCAGTCCCTCCCTTTCCTTCCATGTCTGGATGTGCAAGCAGCTTGCTCTCCCCTACTCCATGCAGTCTTCAAGCAAAGTATTCCCTACTGCCAGGCGGGCCCATTTCTGCCTCCAACAGGCATGCATGTGCGCACATACACACATACACACACACACACACACACACACACACACACACACACACACACACACACACACACACACACACTTTCTATCGCTCACTCCAGGCTGGCAGTCAGAGATAGCAGCAGCCTACGGGCCTGTGACTCGGCATTTCTAGTGGATTCCCTCCGGCCCAGTGCCCTGATCGAAACAGCAGGCCCTGGCGAACTGCCTAGAGGGCCCCGCCGCCAAGAAGTGGTGAAGCTCACTGCTCAGCGTGATCCTGCCCTGGCAGCCAGACCAGAAATAGTCTGGGTGGGAGCCCAGATCCCCGCCACAGTTCCGCCAAGCTACCCAGAGCAGCCCTGCCTTGGCCTCGCCTCACTTCTCTTCACCTCTCCTCTCCTCTTCTCTGCAGCAGGACGCGGGCTGGACAGGCCTCCTGCATGCCAGACGCAATGACCTGGCTCAGGCTCAGAGAGCTGGAGTGTGGCAAGTGGGAGGCCCTGGCTCCACCTTGAGCTGGCGAGTCACCCCAGCAACTCCACATCCCCCCACCCCACCCCCCGTCTGACCCCAAAGCCAAGCCTTCCCCGTGCACACACGAGGCAGATACGGCCCGTGACGCCCAGTGCCTCGTCTCATATATGGCGTGTCTCCCACTAGGGGTAGGGAGCTGCCTTCTGGCACCCCAGACCAAGTCAAGAGCCCAGCACCGCAGCCACAGGAATTTAGCAGAGCCCCCAATTTATTAAGCCTGCATGAGGACCAAGGCTCCTCTGACGCCCCATCTTAGGTAAAGACACTGGAGTGAGAATTCAGTGGTGGATTCAGAGTAGTCCTGGGCACGGAGCTTGGTACAGGGCTGCAACTTGGAACCTTGCATGTGCTGGGCTTCCAGAAGAATGGTGTTCCCCGCAGCTGTGGTTGAGTCTGGGCCAGAGGGCTCGCCTCCTCACTCTTCTGATTTCTGTCTCAGGCCCAGCTGGCTGGCTATCGGTCAGTACAGTTTCAGCTTCTGGGGATGCTCAGACCCCAAGCCTGAGGCCCACCGTTGCCCTATGCCTTTTATCTTCTCAGTGGTTTTGGTGGTTTGGTTCTTCTATTAGGGCTTTTTATTGGGGAGTTTAGAAAGGCCCTCCAGTGCTCTGGAGAACCGGGGCTCCCTCCAATCACTTCTCCACCCAGTGGTTGACAGTTGAAGGACAGGTGCTGCGGGTTTCACACCCAGTGATGCCCCCTGCCTTGCTACCTCTGACTCTCTGTGTTGGCTTTTGGTTGACACCAGCTGTGGCTGGGCTACTCCCAGCTCTGTGCTCAGGGAACCAGGTAGGGAAGTCCAGGCCTTCTGCAGGGGCCCTGGGTCATTAGCGCGGGGGGACCTACTGGCTGTGGGGGGGGGAAGCAGGACACCCTGACATTCATTCGTGTGCATGTGTGCGCGTAGCAGGGGACCTGTGTGCTGTTCTCTCTGGGGGCCATGAGCTGCCCCTCTGCCAGCACCATATGCCCACCAAGTCACACTTGGGCACTCCCCCTGCTGGCAAGAGTCTCCTGCAGCTGCTCTCTGGGCCAGTGTGAGCCCATCTGTGGGGCTCCCCACCCCCCAGCTCTCAGAGTACAGCAGGGTCCAGACCTCTTTTATGGCTGATGACAGCAGACCAGGGCGCCCAGTCACCCAGATGCAAGAGCCATATGACGCCCCAGACTTGGTGTGAGATTCTTCCTCCTCCAGCCCTCCTAGACTGGCCTGTGGAGCACAGAGCTGTGGGTGGGGTCTGGCCCTGCCAGAAACGAGTCTAGCCAGCCAACAAAGATGCTCAGGGGCCAGAGACCCAGAAACCTCTAAAGGCACCCTGAGGCCTGGGGGAAGGGGCATGGAGATCAGGGGGACCCTGGAAAGGCACTGTAAGAGGCAGGAAACTAGAGGGATGGGCACAGGCCACCAGGGCCGGGCTCTACTCTCAGTCTCTCCTGGGGCCTGTGGGGTGAGGTGAAAGCCTGCCTGGACCAACCCTCGGGGAAGCTCTAGGGGCACTCGGGGGAGTCTCCCAGAGAGAGGCCGTATCCCTGCAGAGGTCACCGCAGCCACCCGCCCATGCATGTCTTAGGCCTCTGCCTGCAGATGGGCTTGTCACAGCCAGGCCTTTGCGCGGGCCCTGCCCACAGGAAGAGCCACTGTCTGTTGGAACTTGTTGGGGTGTAGCGAGCAGAACAAGCCAGGGGCAGCACGTGCTTCCCCCCAGCTAGTCCTGGCTGCCACCAGAGGGGCTTCCTCTGTCCCAGTGTCCACAGTTCCCCTCCCACCCTGAAACCACTGGGCAGGGCCAGGGGACAGCTCCCCTCTGAGGGCCAGAAGTACCTTGTGACCTCCCCGAGAATGTTCAGTCTAGAGCCAATGGCCCACAGGTCCTGCAGGCAGGTCTGATGGGTAGCCGGGAAGGAAGCACCGAGGGGTTTGGGTGATGTTAGTGTGGAGGGGTTTTGTGGGCAGTGCCCAGACCCTCCAGTTTCCCTGACCACAGAGGCAATGGGAGGAAGCAGGGAACCAGTGAGGGGTTGATAGGAAAGAAAGGGGGGCACAGGAGTGGCCAGGGGGGCTCAGTGCAGCTCATCTACCCTACCCTCCCGTGGCACCTATTATCTCAACCTCCCTCCTAGAAACTGGGGTTCCTGGTGAGCTGAGGGCTCGGGGAGTGGACAGCCAGGATCCCTCTCCATCACCACAGGCACCCCTAGCACCTCTGAGTGTGGCCTCGAAACCAGTGACCCAGCTTTCCCACGGGTCACTCCTGCCAGTGCTCAGGGGACTGACTGTGGTGCTGGGGATCTAAACCAGGTGCAAGGTGCAAGTGCCTTCTCCACGTGCTTTATTATGCAAGGAACAGGGCAGCTCCCAAGACTCCAGCGTGGTTTGCAGAGATTTCTGGCCGGAAACTGCTGGGGCCTGAGTGATGGTAGTTCAGGGGGCTGGGGCGGAGCGGAGTAAGTCAGGATCTCAGGGTGATGTCTGGAGAGTGTGGGTGTTTGTCCTGCTGTTCCTGTCTTCGCTCTCGCTTCTTCCTCTGCTGTCCACACAGACTTCGGCCTGCTGGTAAGTCGTGACCGGCCAGAGCCAGTGGTGCATTCCCAAAATGATGCCAGGCACGGGGCAGAACCATGGCCCTGCTATTTTCAAATGGGATTTCGTAAAATAAACATGCAGGCAGCTTACAGGAAATACTGAGTTGATGATTAATTGCTGCTGGGAGCTAGCCTTGCACCTTCAGATGCTCCTATGTTGGGGAGCATCAGTCTTGGCCAGGTGTCACCCCCCCTCTACTGCCCAGGAATGAGGGGGGCTCAGGGGAGAGGTGGAGTTCAGGTGGGGAGGGCACCTCAGTTGCCTGTTCAGGGCCCTGGGCATGGGCTGGTCTCGTCAGGGTGGCACATGGCCCTAGGCCAGCCCCCGCATCTGTCCCTAGGAATCAGGAATTGTCCAGCCCCGGCCAAGCCTCCGAGGACACTGGAAATGGTGTTGCCAGTGTTGCCCCCACTCACCCTCGGCTGGCCCTGCCATGCTGAGTCATGTTTCTGTGGCGCTACCTGGGCTGCAAACCTGGAGGGAGTTTAAACATGTCTGGGACCAGTTTAAGAAAGTCATGAGCAAAGGGCTCATTGTTCCCGGGCACCCCAGGGCGAGACCCTGTGTGAAGGTACCATCTGGTTTTCTGACCCCTGGCCCCTGGGGGTTGGCTAAGTCCTTACTTCCCAGAGTGCCTCGAGCCTGGGGTCTCGGTCGAGCATGTCACTTCTGGGGTGGTACTGTGGCAGGGCCTCAGCATGGTGGATGAATGTTGACTGTCTTCCAGAGTATTCTGGAAGGCCTGGAACTTGGCCCCTTGACCTCTGAGCTGTGTTGTTTGGGTTCAGGACACCCAAATAGTGACCCATTATCTGAAAGGAGCCTTCCCTGTTTCCTGGCCTGTGCCACCCTCATGGAGTCCACCCAGCACAGTGCTGTCATGGCGGGGGGTGGAGTGGGGGTCCTGGTTCTGCTCCATTAACCCCCTGCCCCTGGGGTAAAGGCCTGTGAGCCATTAGCAGCTTTTAAGCCCCTGGATCGATGATGCTTGCCTCCCTGCTGTCCCGCGCTCTTGCCACCCTCATGGCCCTCGACCTGTGCTGAGGCCCCCGGAGGCTAAATTACTTCAGGCTGTGATCTGTTCCCTTGCCCACCCGTCCCCAAGCAAGTCTGCAGAGGGCCTGTGCCAGTGAGACTCAGCTCCTTTTCCCCATGACGCAGAGACCTCAGCTCCCACCAGGGCTGGAGGTTGGACTCACTGAGGGTTAGTGCTAGAAGTTCCAGAAGGCTGACCGAGTTCAAGGTAAAAACTTGCCAAGGGAAAAAAAAAACATGCCAAGGGGCCCAAGCCACGGTACAGCAGGCATTGTGGGTGCTGCCCTTGCCCACAGCCGATTCAGGTTTGATACCCAGCACCTCATCTGGTCCCTGACTGTGGCCCCAGAACAAAAAGGAAATTGAGCTCATGTGGTAAAAGCAACGGGGACCCCCAGTAGCTTCTGAGATTCCCAAGTATGTGTCTCCCCACAGGACTGAGCACTGAAGGCATCTACCGGGTGAGCGGGAACAAGTCGGAGATGGAGAGTCTGCAGAGGCAGTTTGACCAAGGTATAGCCAAGGGGCAGGCGGGATGGGGGGCCAGTGGAGGGGACATGGGACCATGTGGGTTTCAGACCCCAGCATGGAGCCCTCATGGGGTTGAGAGAGAGAGAGACAAAAATATGAGGGCCAGAGAAATAGCATGGAGGTAAGGCCTTTTATGCAGAAGGACGGCGGTTCGAATCCCGGCATCCCATATGGTCCCCCGAGCATGCCAGGAGTGATTTCTGAACGTGGAGCCGGGTGTGACCCAAAAACCGGGAAAAAAAAAAAAAAGAGAGAGAGAGAGAAAGAGGAAAGACACTCACATTCACATACTGCACACTCCTGCACACGTGTGCTCCATCTCTAGCAGCTAGGAGAGTTCTTGGGGGACATAAGAGAGAAGGAGATATCCCATTTCACCAGGACCCAGAACGGGGGGAGGGGTTTGCAGCATAGTCACTATGGGCCTCAAACACAGCCTACCAGATTGGGGTCCCTAGGATACCCCAAGCCCCATCTGGAGTGATTCCTGAGTGCAGAACCAGGAATCAACCCTGAGCACCCCTGGGTGTGGCCCCAAAACCAAAGAATCAGTTTTTCCCCCACAAGCCAGAAGCAGCGCTCCTGAGAGGATCCATTTCCCACCAGGAATGCGCTTGAACATGTAAACAGAAACCAGAGCTGAAGTGGGGGGGGGCCTGTGGGAGAGAGAGGGGGACAGGCTGGGCTAAGAGCTGGAGGGGGATCCTCCCTAGCTGTGTCTGTGCTCACCCCACACCCCGCTTCCCTTCAGATCACAACCTGGACTTAGCCGAGAAGGACTTCACCGTGAACACGGTGGCCGGCGCCATGAAGAGCTTCTTCTCGGAGCTGCCTGAGCCCCTGGTCCCCTATGGCATGCAGAGTGACCTGGTGGAGGCGCACAGTGAGTGGGGTGTGGCCACATGGGGGGGCTGCACCTCTCCCCTCCTGCCCATCTGTCAATGACGCGCGTTAGCATGTGCCTGGCCCAGCCAGATGGCTGCTGGGGTCGCGTCTGTCGCACTGGCCCCCTATTTCTGCCCCCTGGGGTGTTCGTACTATGGCTGTCTCACAGGCGGGAGGTGGGGGGCTAAGTCCCCAGACACTTGCCTTGTCTGGGCCTGCCAGCTTCAAGGGCCTTGGAGCAGCATAACCCACTCACTGATGGGCCCATCCAGGGAAAAAGCCCCAGAACTGGGACAATACTGCAGGCACTCCTGCCCTGTCCAACCTCTCCAACTAGCCCTGGCCACAGGCCCTCAGAAACGGGACCAGCAAGGGTGGCTCTTGGAACAGCAGAGGCTCTGTGAGACTAGAGCTTGGATTCTGTCGCCATTTGTCTGGTCTTGGCGCCACCTAATGGCCTTGGGAGTCCCAGCACCGCCCTGCCCATTGTTTCTGGGCCCTCAGCATCTTTGTGTGAGGGGCTGGGGCAGAAGAGGTGCTATGAGGAGGACTCACCGCCAGTTCTGCGCCCACTCCTCTACTGGCTTCTCTGGGCCTGGACAAGGGGAGGTTCCTGCTTCCCACTGTACCCCAAGGCTCGTCTGCTGCCTTCCATGACCTGGACTGGGCGGTGGGTTGCATATCACTGACTTGGAAGCCCCTCTCCTGAACAAGGGATGCCCTTTGGGTCCGAGGATCCTGGTCCAGAGACACATACACACACACCCCGAGCAGTGGTTCTTGCCTGGCTGGCTTTCCATGGTGACGCTGCGAGGCTGGATGTGGCTTCCTGTCCCCTCAGTACAAACAGCGATATCACTGGCACCCAGGGTGCTGGGCCTACCCTGCCCCTCCTGCGGCAGCTGCATCCTGCAGGCAGAAGGGCTTCCCTGGACGAGGCAGCCAGTAGGCTCTTGAGTTCAGGTGGAATTGTGGGCTTTGAATTTCTGGCTCATCATCTCATGCTCACACCCCCAGCCTTAGGGAGTGTCCCAGAATTGCTGTCAGGGTGATTTGGGGGGAGTTCCTCCGGGGGGGGGGGGGGTCCAGGCTCTCCGTGGTTGGCTGGACAGGTGGCCGCACTCCTGCTCAGGGGGCCCAGGTAGATGGCTTCGCCTGGACTCTGTGCCCCAGGCACCACAACCTTGCCATGTGAGCCGTGACCACTGCCCCCTCCCGGTGCCCCAGAAATCAACGACCGTGAGCAGAAGCTCCATGCACTGAGGGACGTGCTGCGCCGCTTCCCACGTGAGAACCACGAGGTCTTCAAGTACGTCATCTCGCACCTCAACAGGTATGGCCAAGCTTCTGCTGCCTACTGGGGGGGGGGGTGGAGGGTGCTGTCACAGCAGGGGGGGGCCTTGACGAATGCCCCTGTGCCCCCAGGGTCAGCCACAACAACAAAGTGAACCTCATGACCAGCGAGAACCTGTCCATCTGCTTCTGGCCCACACTCATGCGGCCCGATTTCAGCACCATGGATGCGCTGACAGCCACACGCACCTACCAGACCATCATCGAGCTCTTCATCCAGCAGTGCCCCTTCTTCTTCTACAACCGGCCCATTGGCGAGCCCCCTGGCGCTGCGCCCAGCTCGCCCTCGGCCCTGGCGGCTGCCGTGCCCTTCCTCACCTCCACACCACTGCCCGGACCGCCCTCCCCGCCCCAGTCCCCGCCACCCACCCCACAGTCCCCACTGCAGCCACTGCTGCCCGCCCAGCTGCAAGCCGAGCACACGCTGTGAGTGCGTCGGGAGCTCGGCACGACACTGACGCGACGCTCATGCTCGCACCTGCGCCACGGACCCGGGCCACCTCGGAGTGACGCCCCCTTCCCTGGCAGGATTAGGACTGAAGGACCCGCCCGCTGGACAGACACAGCGAAGGCGAGAGAAGAGCGAGCGAGAGAGCAAGCAAGCATGCACGCTTCCTGGTGGGTCTGGTCTCTCTCCCACCCGGGCACCGCGTGTCTGACCACCTTTGGGGGACACTGGGGTCACGCTGTGCCACCCCCAGGAACACTGCTGAGGGTCAGAACACAGGGGCAGGGGCAGCTTGGTGCCTGGATCCAGGAGTTGCTGTCCCCAAGCTCATCAAACAGGAACACTGGAAGGAAGGAAAGGAGGAAGGAACCACAGACCTCAGGAGTCAGCCCGGGGGACGGGGGTGCCAGCAACAGACTGGGGTGCTGGACTGGGGGGGGGGGGAGTTGGGGCTCCCGGCCAGCTGTCTGCGGAACACTACTGCTGCGTGTGCGTGTGTGCGCGCCCGCACCCCTGCAGGCAGGGTCTGCCCGCAAGCCAGGAGGTTGCGGGGTTGCCTGGCGAACAGGGCTTGGGGTTAGGGTGGGGTGTGGGACGAATCATTTCCTTTGGAGAAGGGGCAGGGGGAGAGGAGCCCTGCGGTATGGGGTCAGCTGCAGGCTCCCCCTTCCAGCCTATCCCCCAGCCTGCCCTGCCCCCTAGCTTTCCCTGCTCCAGCTGTGGCAATGTAGGGGCGGGTGAGGGGCCGCCAGCCTGTGGGGGCTCTTTGCACTTTAAGCAGCAGCACCTGCAGCGTGTCCCCAGACCCCCGGCACCCCCAAGGCTGCGTGCTGCGTCCTGTGGATAGTCCCATCTCTGGCTCTCCAAACCGCCCATCAGGTGCTTGGAAAACGGGGCTCCCCTCCCCAGTTTGGCAGGGTCCTCAGGTCCAGTTGGGCCTGGCATGGTAGATCCTGGATCTGCGTGTTGGGACGGGAGGCCAGTCCACCCGCTCCAGAGAAGCTCAGCCCCACTTCCCAAACTGTGCAGGTGATTTGGGGGTTCTGGTCCAGTCGGTCCCGCTCAGTCTGAGTTGGCATTGTTTGGTGGCGGGCACCCCCTGGCCTGGCCCGGCTGCACATCTCAGAGGCTGGAGTGACCCTGGCAGATTGTCCTGAGGGGTAGCCGGTGCTCAGGGCCTGACACACAAGGTCGGAGTGGCCCATAATCACGGCGTGTTTTGGGGGTGCTGAGGATTGGGGGCTGCCCTGCCCTGAAACAGCACACAGCAGAGGAGGGAGGCAGCACCCTCCAGGGGACCTACACTATTTGGGGGACCACCTGCTAGAGAATGGGCCCTTGGGGGTCCCCTCGCTGGCTCCATCTTCCCAGGTGCAGTGGGCCCTGGCAGGCCCCCAGATGTGCCTGCACTCAAAGGAAGGATCAGGACCATCACCCAGGTGGACCCCAGGGGTCCCTGGCCGCTGCATCGTCCCGTGTCACCAAGACAGGGCGTAAGTTATTGTTTGCATAAAAGAATCATGTCCCCCGTGTACATTTAAGAAAAAGAAATGTCTGGATTGTCTGGGAATAAAATGTTTGAAAATTTGGAATAGTGCTGCTGCCAGCTTATTTTTCTGGTACTTGTATCTCCACCTGTTAAATGCTCTTTCTATATGTTGAATTAACAAATCTTTTGCGTTTTCTGAGAAGCAACATGAATGGTATTGAAATGTGTTCGTCGTATGGCCGTGTGCCCACAACTCTTGTTTTCGCAGCAAAAGTGGAGAACTGTAGAAAGAAAGTCTGACAATGATTTCTTTGTATTTTTCGGGACTTAAACCCTGGACCTCTAGCTTGGTGTTTAGGAATGTTTGCTTCGTTTTCAGACTTTTTGTTTTTCTTTTTTCTATTTTCCTTTTTTCTTTCTCTTTCTTTTCTTCTTTTTTATTTCCCCACATCCTGCGGGTTCAAGGCTCGTCCGGTGGGTTGTGCGTGTGTTGGGCTGAGCCCAGGCATCTCACAGAGGTGTTTTCGTTTGGTTTTGTTTTTGAAAATCATGTATTTGCTACCAAGTATTGTACTTGTCTCAATGGGAACGGTGTAAAGAACTGAAAGGCCTTATGTGACATGTATCATAGATAATAAATCAATCTTGTACAAAACACCCCGAGAAGTGAAGCTTTCCCCGCCCCAGACGCCCCCCCCTCCGCCCTTTTGCCAGCAGAGGGGTGACCAGCCCCCACCGCCTATGGGACTGGTGAGGCATCCGCACTCCCACTGTGGGCTATTTCCTTGACACCTGCCCCGAAGTGCAGCACCATTGCCTAGAGTCTAGGACCTAGACTGTCACCTGCCAGGCATAGATTCTGGGGAATCCCCAGGACAGGGGACAGCTCTTCCCTGCAGAGTTCACTGTTCGGCGCCTGTGTCAGTCTCCCCTACAGGACACCTCCAGCCTCATTTCAATCCCCAGCATCCCATGGTTCAATTCTAGAAGCCCCTGATCATTTACTGGGGTGACCCGCTAGCCCAGTTCACCAAGAATGTCCTGAGTTCCCAAAACAAAGTAAAATAACTCAAGGCTGAATATGCCTGCAACGATAGGGCCGTGTGTGGCTTTGAACCCCAATTTCACCCATCATGGGTGGCCTGATGGCTCCCAGCATCACCAGGCATGGCCCAAAACAAAGGACTGGAGGCCAGGGCAAGGGCTCACAGGAAGACGGTGCTGACCCTACGGTGGGGGTGCAGGTGACCTCATGAGGGAGTCCCAGAAGGTGCCCGACCTCATCCATGACTGCCCCTATTTCTCCTCATCTGCCACATGCTCGTGGCTGCCCTGACCCCCTCCAAGCCGGAGACCCCCAAAGGCTGCCCCAGTGTCTCCAGGCAGCCCAGCTGGTGTCCTGGGCTTCCTGGTTTTCCAAAAACTGGGCCACCTATACCCTGTACCTCCTGATGCCTTCTGGGGCTTCACCGGGAAAGTCGTCGCTTTTCCTGTCCCCTCTGTGGCACTCAAAAGAGGCCCCAATCGCCCCCCCTCAGACTGAGCTGGGTTGAGGAATGTGAATTCCCCAGGGGTCTTCAAACTACGGCCTGTGGGCCACATATTGTATTTGTTTCCGTTTTGTTTCTTCACTTCAAAATAAGATAAATGCAGTGTGCATAGGAATTTGTTCATAGTTTTTATTTTCACTATAGTCCGGTCCTTCAACGGTCTGAGGGACAGTGAACTGGTCCCCTGTTTAAAAAATTTGAGGACCACTGCCCCAGACCATGTTTTGAACTGTTTGGGCACCACACCTGTGGTGTGGGGCTACTCCCAGCCATGCTCAGGGGACCATGCGGACATGGAGCCCCGGCCTCTCTTAGGGACTGCACACATGGCCCCCCATTCCCACCTGCCGATGTGGGTCGGCATCACAAGAGACATGATTCAGGGGTTCAAGCGGCTGACCTTGGTGTCCCAGTAATAAACTTGTGTCCCAGTTCCACAGTGGGTCCCCCATCCTTCCTGTGTTTCCATAGCATCCACTCTGTCACACCCTGAGACACAGCTGCAGGTTATGTGCAGTTAAACAGGGTGTTGGGAGGTCAGGGAGGATGGGGGTCGCTAGGGGCCTGGTTGCTCATGGGGATGG
This sequence comes from Suncus etruscus, assembly GCF_024139225.1. Lineage (NCBI taxonomy): Eukaryota > Metazoa > Chordata > Mammalia > Eulipotyphla > Soricidae > Suncus > Suncus etruscus. The sequence goes on from NC_064861.1 coordinate 90,441,748, forward strand.
CCTGAAAGTCATCTCAGAGGAGGTGATGTCACAGCAGTGGTGATCAAGGGAGGTGAGTGGGGCAGGGGCAGCTTTGTACCAGGGCCAAACACTTAACCAGAAGCCCAAAGTCAGGACCAAGGTCAATAGAATGGAGAGCTGGTACAGGTAGCTGACCTGTCTTTGATCCCCAGCACCACACCACACGTGGTCCCCACACCCTGTCAAGGGTCACTGTTGAACACAGAATCACGAGTAGCCCCTGAGCACCAGGATGGGGTGGCTCCCAAAAAATCCTAAGAGGGGACCAGAGCAATAGCACAGCGAAGGGGTGCTTGCCTTAATCGAGGCCTACCTGGGTTCCTGACCAGCATCCCGAGCCTTCGAGGAGCGGTTTCTGAGCACAGAGCCAAGAGTACTCCTGAGTGCCTCTGGGTCTGGCCCCAAAATTAAAAAACATAGGGGCCAGAGAGATAGCATGGAGATATGGCATTCGCCTTGCATGCAGGTTGGTGGTTTGAATCCTGGCATCCCATATGGTCCCCTGAGCCTGCCAGGAGTAACCCCTGAGTGCGGCCGGGTGTGACCCAAAAACCAAAAATTATTTATTTTTTTGGTTTTTGGGTCACACCCGGCCGCACTCAGGGGTTACTCCTGTCTCTATGCTCAGAAATCACTCCTGGCAGGCTCAGGGGACCATATGGGACAGCGGGATTTGAACCACTAACCTTCTGCATGAGAGGCAAACGCCTTACCTTCATGCTATTTCTCCGCCCCCAAAAAATAAATAAAATTCTGGAGACCGGAGCCATAGCACAGCAGTAGGGCATTAGCCTTGCACGCAGCCAATACAGGATGGACCCCGGTTCGATTCCCAGCATCCCATATGGCCCCCTGAGCCTACCAGGAGTGACCCCTGAGCACTTCTGGGTATGGCCCAAAAAATCAAAAAAAGGGAGGAGGGGAGGGAATACAAAAAAAAAAAAATTAAAAAAAGGGGGCCGGAGAGATAGTACAGCAGTGGGGCATTTGCCTTGAATGCAGCCGACCTGGGAGGGACCCAGTTTGATTCCCAACATCCCATATGGTCTCCCAGCCTGCCAGGAGTGATGTCTTAGTGCAGAGCCAGGAGTAGCCCCTGAGCACTGCTGGGTGGGGCCAGAAACCAATCAAACAAAGTTTAAATATATATATATATATAAATTTATGAAATTCTAAGTGGGAGAAGAGGCAGGCTTTCCTGTGGAGATGATGGTTCGCTCAATGGATGGGCTGGAACCCAAATTCGTCTGGATGGGGGCCCCCAAAAAAATTCCAACCTATTAAGAGTGTGGCAAATCTGTGTATGTGGGGTCATGGGTTCCATCCCCAGCACCCCCGAACAGCAAAACTTCCCAGTGAAAACAGAATTAGTGACTGTGCCTGCCCAATGCAAAGGGAATGGAGCAAGACGCAGCCCCAAAACTGAGGGAACTAAGGGGAACTCACACAAAGCGGGGACAGTAGCAAGAGGTGGGGTGACAATGTCTCTCAGCTCAGAGGCTGCTCTGGGCCACGGGCCCTGGGGCGGAGCGTGGTGATGTTCAGTCCGGCCACCAGGGGACAGCAGAGCGCCGCCCTGCCCACCCGGGGCTGGAAACTAGGTTGGTGGCATTTCTGGGTGAGCACAGAAAAGCCTGGTTGGAAGGTTCTGGAGACCGAGTCCCCCATTATCCAAGTGCCCCCCCATTTATTTATTCAGTCACAGGAGCCTCGCAGGCCAATCTGGAGGGCTCTGAGGACCCACAGTTTGAACAGGGAAGAGACTGGCCACCATTGACCAGAGCAGAAAAGAAACCAGAGGCTGGAGTAACCCCTGAGCACCCTCGAATGTGGCCCAGAAACCAAGAAAAAGAAAGAGGTCAAATTAATGGGGTGCCAAGGAGATACAGGTCATAGGGACTCTGCCCCATGTGAGGGGCCACGAGATGGAAGTGTCACAAGAAAATATCAAATCCACAATTTGGTGCGGGAGGAATAGCACAGCTGGGAGGGCTTTTGCCTTGTGCATGCAGGCGACCGAGTTTGACTCCTGGCATCCCGTGTGGTCCCCTGACTATCATCACAGCCAGGAGTCGTTCCTGAGTGCAAAGCCAGAAGTAAACCCCTGAACACGGCCAGGTGTGACCCAAAAGATGAACCCACCTCCCAAAAAAAGACAATTTGGAGGGACTAGAGGGAGTATATGGGGAAAGTCACTGGCCATGCACACTGTTAATCCTACTCGATCTAGCACAATGGGGGCCGGAAAGATGGTACAGCGGTATGCGGCCAACCCTAGATGGGCCCCTGTTCGATTCCTGGCATCTCATATAGTCCCCTGAGCCTGCCAGGAGCCAAAGTAACCCCTGTGCACCGCCGAGTGTGACCCAAAAGCCAAAAAGTAATTCCTAAACACCACCAGATGTAGAGAAGAAACCAAGTAGCAGAGGAACTACTTCAGGGCCCACATGTGTGCAAATGTGGGAACCAGAAGCTGGATCGGCTCTCAGATGCAGGAGACCCCCATATGGTGCTGCGGACCCCTGAGTACTTGCCCACCAGCCCCCAAGGCTGGCTGAGTCTCCTCTGCTTCTGCAGTTCGGGGTGTTCAGGACTGTGCCACTGAGTCGCTTTCGCCTACAGCCTTCAGTTCCCACCACCTTCTACCTTCCCTCCCTGTGGGTCCTCACGGCCCTGGTTCTGTCCCTGGAGTGACGCTCCTGCCCTTCCTCAGGGTGACCCTGGCCCAAGTCACCTTTGTGACCCTCACAATCAGTGCACCCACACTAGGACAAAGTCTGAACTATGGGGGGTGCTGCGTCCCAACCTCCACAATCTCTATTGCTCTATTCTTGGTGCTTTCTGGTGCTTTCCTGGCTCTCAGAAGAAGATTGGGGGGCGGGCAGAAGGGCTGAGGTGCAGAGATTGGGTACAGGCAGGGTGCTGAGAAGGAAGGCAGGGTGGGGGTACTAAGTAATTCAGTGTTTCCAGGGACCAGAGTGATAGCACAGTGGGGAGAGGATTTGGCTACATATGGCCACATATGGCCAATATAGGTTTGATCCCCGGCATCCCATATAGTCTCCCTTAAGCTTGCCAGAAATGATTCTTTATCCCCCCTCTGGTTTTTGGGCCACACCCGGTGACGCTCCGAGGTTACTCCTGCCTATGCACTCAGAAATCGCTCCTGGCTTGGGGGACCATATGGGACATGGGGGATTGAACCGAGGTCAGTCCTAGGTTAGCACATGCAAGACAGATGTCCTACCGCTTGCACCATCGATCCGGCCCCCAGAAGTGATTTTTGAGCACAGAGCCAAGAGTAACCCCTGAGTACCATTGGGCATGGCTCGTTAACAAACAAACAAATAAAACAAAACAAAATCAGGTTGCTTCCTCGCCCCCCAGCAAACCTGGCTTGAGCCTACCTGCAAACCAGGCTTCAGCTCAGTGTCTTCCCTGGGATTCTGCAGGGCTGTGGAAATGATGTGCTTTCCCCAGGGCCGGAGGGGTGATCCAGGGGGCTGCATCCTGAGTTGCTGATCTTACCTGGGACCCCAGGCGGCAAATCGCATCCCTGTATACCGAGTGAACAGTGACATATTCTGCTCTGTGTTTTGGGGGCACCTTCCTGAGACTCGCTCCCTGACACCCGAGGTGGCATGAGAGGGCACAATTGGACCTGGAAGGGGCCAGAGAGATAGCACAGCAGTAGGGTGTTTGCCTTGCACGCAGCAGACCCAGGATTGACGGTGGTGGTTCGAATCCTGGCGTACCATATGGTCCCCCGATTCTGCCAGGGGCAATTTCTGAGCACAGAGCCAGGAGTAACCCCTGAGCACTGCCAGTGTGACCCAAAATAAAACAAAATAATTGGGCCAGGAAATGAGAGGTCACAGGGGCTCTGAGCTAGAGACCTGACGCAGGTGACACTCTCCAAGGCCAGGAGTGGACTGGAGGGTCTCCTCCTCCCTGAGTCCTTTTTCTCCTCAAAACTTCCTGCCTGAGATGGAGCCCACATATGCAAACATGTGTGACACAAAAACATATGCACAATGCCTCATAGAAACATCTACCCACATACATGTACTCATCACATCCACACATTTGTTCAGATGCTCACACACCACACCCACACATCTGTACAGGTATGGACACAGGCAGTCATGCAAACACATACACTCATGCAGTCTTGCATGCACATCACAACATATGGATGCAAATGCATTGCATCCATGAAAATTTGTTCAGCCACTCATAAGCACATAGACATGGACTCCCGCACATCCAGACCCGTCTGCATACAGACATTCATGTCACAATTCCCAATCATAGAGTTTGTTTTTCTTTGAGGCCAAATCTAGCAGTGCTCAGGGCTTACCCCTGACAGGCTTGGGGAACCCTATGGGATGCCAGGGATTGAATCCAGTCAACCTCATGCCCTCCCCAGTGTGCTCTGCCTCCCCAGCTCCAATCATCATGGGTTTTATGCCATGTTTTTTTTTCTTTATTTGGTTTTGGGGCACATCCGGCGGCACTCAAGTTACTCCTGACTCTGCTCTCAGAAATCGCTCCTGGCAGGCTCAGGGGGATCATATGGGATGCCAGAAATCGAACCCGGGTCGGCCTTGTGCAAGGCAAATGCCCTCCCCACTGTGCTATTGCCCTGGCCCCTATGCCAAAAGTTTTGTAAAACAATGAGCGACCACTATTATATGATTTTTGGGGGAGGGTGCAGATTTGATCCCACACCCTCAGGGTCTCTGTGCTCAGGAGTGACCCCTGGAGGTGCTCCAGGGATGGTATGTTTTGCTGGGGATTGAACCTGATTGTAGCCATTGTAGCTGAAAGGGCTGCACCCAGGACACTGGCCTCCCCTCCACCTTGTCTCTCCAACTGTCTTGTTTATTTGTTTGTTTGTTTTTGGGCCACACCCAGTGACGCTTGGGTTACTGCTGCCTATGCGCTCAGAAATCGCTCCTGGCTCAGGGGGACCATATGGGACACCAGGGGATCTAGCCTCGATCCATCCTAGGTTACCGTGTGCAAAGCCCTACCGATTGTGCCACCGCTCCAGCCCCCAGCTGTCTTTATTGTACCAGACTTAACAGGGCACAGAAGCCAGGAGGTAGTGTAGTAGTACCCAGCACCCCCCAAAATAGCCCTTTCTAGGTTTCCAGTTTCCATCTGGAGCACATCATCTCTCCCCAATGGGGCTCTGCCCCATTGAACTATCCACCCCACGGGTGGAGACAGAAAGGCAGAGATTCGGGCCCGGAGAGATAGCACAGCAGTGTTTGCCTTGCAAGCAGCTGATCCAGGACCCAAGGTGGTTGATTCGAATCCCGGTGTCCCATAGGGTCCCTCGTGCCTGCCAGGAGCTATTTCTGAGCAGACAGCCAGGAGTAACCCCTCAGCACTGCCGGGTGTGGCCCAAAAACCAAAGGAAAAAAAAAAAAAAAAGAGATTCACTCAGTGAGCTGGGGGACTAGGACCAGGACCCTCGCCAAACTCTGACCCTGTCCAGTTAACACCCGCAGGCATGCATGGAGGTGTGGGTACCCTAGGGGGCAGACTTGATCCTAGCAGGAAACTGTTGTTGTTATTTTGGTTTGGTTTTTTGGACCACACCTGGTGATGCTCAGGGGTTACTCCTGGCCTTGCGCTCAGAAATTGGTCCTGGCTTGGGGGACCATATGGGATGCTGGGGGATCGAACCGCCATCCGTCCTAGGTTAGCGCGTGCAAGGCAAATACCCTACCACTTGCACCACCACTCCGGCCCTGTTGTTACTATTTTTACTTTGGTTTGGGCACTACAATCTTGCAGTGCTTTTTTTTATTTGGTGTTTGGGAGGATCATGCAGTGCCTTGAATTGAACCCCAACTGTTACACTCGCTTGGTTCTATTTATTTATTTACTTATTGTTTGGGGGAGGCACACCAAACAGTGCTCATGGGTTACTCCTGGCTCTGTGCTCAAGGGTCACTCCTGGCAGTGCTCAGAGGACCCTAGGGGATGCCAAGGATCGAATCCGGTGCAAGGCAAACAACCTCCCCACTGTGCTATCGCTCTGACTGTTCCCTGCTTTATATGGATATCAGACATGGGAGGCATATCTTCCCAGACAGTGCCCCAGGAACGTGAAGTCGGTGAAGTTTTTGCCCGAGTCTGGGCCGTGATTTTGGTGTTCAGGGGCTCTTGAGGGATCTGGGATTAGACTTGGGGGCCTGCTGTGTTTGGTGGGGAAAAGTGAGAGGGTTAGGGCTCCGTTTGAACCACACAACCTGGACCCATGGGGTTTAGAAATTATGCCAGTGGGGCTGGAATGATAGCACAGAGACAAGGTATTTGTCTTGCATGCGGCTGTCACAGGTCGGACCCGGGTTCGATCCCCAGCATCCCATATGGTCCCCTGAGCCTGCCAGGAGTGATTTCTGACTGCAGAGCACCGCCAGGTGTGGCCCCAAAACCAAAAAGAAAAAAAATGAAATGATGCCGGATGCAGACACTCCAGAGGTGGGAAGGGGCCAGACCCCAAAGGCTGCCGTGCACTGAGGGGCCTCGAACTCTCTCAGGACCTCCTGTGCTGGGAGCCCCGGTGGTCTAAGTCTGGGGGGGGGGCGGGTGTGGGGCGGAGCTCCTGGAGGCCCCACCCCCGCCGTCCGCGTTGCTTCGGGGCTGAGCTGCACGGCTGCGGGGAGCGCGGAGCGCCAGATCCCGCACCCCGAGGTCTATGGGGGCGCCCCTCCGCGCCGCCCGGCCGGCCCCACGCCGCGCCCGGAGCCCGCTCCGCCACCAGGTAACCAGACTCGGGGTTTTCTGCGCCCGGAGGTTGCCAGGAGGCCTGGGGCATTGAGGGGTCCTGCAGGGATCAGGGCGTGTGTGTTTGAAGGGGTGCGTGAACCCCGTTATCCCGGGGATGGATGCTCGGAGACATGGGACGCCAAGATCTTGGGCATGGGGTACCCCCAAAACTGGGGAGGCTGGGCGGAGTGAGGGGAAGGTGAGATCCGGGAAAGCTCCATCCAGCTTGCAAAACCCACCTGAGCAGGTGCCGGACTCCTGGGCCCTGAGTGTCGCTCCTTCCCGGAGGGCTTCTTGGTGGCGGAGGGTCCAGGCGCTGGGAACTCCGGGCGGGAGGAACTTGGTGGCCGCGGGTAATCGGTGGCCTGGACACTTGGGGCCCCCCGACGTCCCTTCTGGGGGTCCCCGGGCCGGAGTGAGGCCTCGCCCCCTGTCCCTTGCGCCTTGGCCCGGACGCGCAGAGCAGGTGCGGGGACCCGGACTGGCTTTTGGGGAGCGTCTAGACTCGACTCCGGGGACTCCGGGGGACCCCAGAGAGGGACGATCCCCAGCCCCGGAGAGGCGCCTGCCCCCCTGTCCGCCTTGGGCATGCTTGGCACGCAGCGCGGCCCGGCGGATCCGTATGCGCGCCGCGTGCGCCCATTGGTATGCGGGAGCCGGCCTGGCGCGGGCGTGCTGGCGGGCGGCGTGGGGGAGGCGGCGGCGGGGCACGTTCGCGCCCGGAGCACCCGGGCCGGCTGGGTGGGGAAACTGAGGCACTCTCCAGTTTCTCTCTGGCATCCTCCGGCCTCTCCCAGCGCCTTGCCGGCATCCTCCATCTATCCCGCGCGTGCCTCAGTTTCCCTGCTCGCTCCTGGCCCCCCGCGCGCCCCGATCGCTCGCTCCTCCGGACTCCTTCCTTCCCGCTTGCAGGAGACGCGGGGGTCGAGCCCCGCAGGCCGCTGCGAGCCCACCTGAGCCGGTCCCCCGCGGCGATGGAGACCCACTATCCCGGGAGCGTACCCAAAGGCGGCGCCGGAGGCAGCGTCCCGTGGGATTTTCTGCCCGGATTGGGGGGCAAGACCCCGCCGGGAGCCTGGTGAGAAAGCGGACCCCCTCGAACCCTAGATCCGACCCCCAGTGAGCGCCTGGAGAGGGGGGGATCCACACTCTGCTCTGTCCCGGCCCCTAGACCCATGCGCAAAATTCATTCCCAGCATGTTTTAATGTTTTATTTATTTTGGTTTTGGGGTCACACCCGGCGGCGCTCAGGGTTCCTCCTGGCTCTGCGCTCAGAAATCGCCCCTGGCAGGCCCAAGGGACCATGTGGGATGCGGGGATTCGAACCACCGTCCTCCTGCATGCAAAGCAAACGCCCTACCGCTGTGCTATCTCTCCGGCCCCTGTTTTAATATTTTTGAGGGTCCCTACCTAGCTGGGTTCAGGGATCCTGCGTTGGCGGGGATCGAACTCGGGGTCCCCGCCTTTTGAGCGGCCTCACAGACCCTTTTTCCTCCATAAACCTGCACCCCCCACCCCCTACGCGCGCTCCCTTTAGCCTAGAATTCACACCCCACTCACTGGACCTGTCTGTCCCCAAGACTGATGGGGACAGAAATTCCCCCCACTGGGCTTCCACCCCAACCTCCAGGGATGAATCCCCACGGCGGGATTTGCCCCTAACTCACCGACAAGACCCCCAAAAAACACACCTCTCCAAACCTGGTGGAGAGAAAGGAATGTGCGCCCCCATTCCGACTGACCACTCCTCCACGCCGCCCGCCCAGCCTGCAGGCGCAGCGCAAGGAGAAGTCGCGCAACGCGGCCCGCTCGCGGCGCGGGAAGGAGAACCTGGAATTCTTCGAGCTGGCCAAGCTGCTCCCGCTGCCCGGAGCCATTTCCAGCCAGCTGGACAAGGCGTCCATCGTGCGCCTTAGCGTCACCTACCTCCGCCTGCGTCGCTTCGCCGCGCTCGGGTCCCCTCCCTGGGGGCTGCGGGCCGCGGGGCCTCCGGCCGGGCTCGGTGAGTGACTGGGGTTTGGGTTATGGGGAGGAGTGGAGCGGGCAGGCGCCCCAGTCCTGTGATCCTGGAAAGAACGTCTCCAAAATCTTGGGAGCGAGCCCTACCGAGAGAGAGAAGCGCAGGGCCTAGCTCAGGCCTCAGTTTACCCATCTGTGGAGTGGACTCAGGAGGGACACCGGCCACCCCCAGGGATTAATCAGACCAGGAGCCCGCGGTGGGATCAGGACTCAGCGCCCCGGCTGAGCCACCCGCAAATCGCAGCCTCTATGGGGTGGGCCCAGATCCCACGCACACCCACTGGGGATGTCGAGGTGGGAAAAGGGGACTGGGGTGTGGGGAAATGATGAAGCCAGGGATGCAGCAGGGACCCTGAGGATCCCACCTGGCCCCTCTTTAGCACCTCCCAGGGGCAATGCATCTTGAGATGGAGGCCTGGAGGTGGGACTGAGGAAGCCGCAGATCCGGGTTCGATCCCCTCCCCTGATAGTCCCCAGCGCCTCCCAGGGTGACCCCTGAGCACTGTACCACTGACTAGTTTTGTTTTTTTTTTTGGTTTTTGGGCCACACCCGTTTGACGCTCAGGGGTTACTCCTGGCTATGTGCTCAGAAATCGCCCCTGGCTTGGGTGGACCATATGGGACGCCGGGGGATCGAACTGCGGTCCTTCCTTGGCTAGCGCTTGCAAGGCAGACACCTTACCTCCAGCGCCACCTACCCGGCCCCGACTAGTTTTGTTTTTTGAGCCACACTCAGAGGTGCTCAGGAGTTGTTCCTGGCTCTGCACTCAAAAATCACTCCTGGCAGGCTCCGGGACCATATGGGATGCCGGGAATCGAACTCCTGTCCGTCCTGGGTTGGCTGCCTATAAGGCAGACTCCCTACCGCTGTGTACCACTGACTTGGATGGTAACTTTTGAGGGGGGGTTGGAATCCAGATTTCCTACTCCCCCAGGGAGACTCTAGGAAATCAGGAGCGGAAAACTAACCAGAGAATGACAGGAGATCCACCCAGAATCTGCAAAGACCCTGGTGGAGCCCAAGCACAGGTTTGGTCCCCGACATCCCCTGGGGTCCCCTGAGCTTGCCAGGAGTCATTCATGAGCACAAAGCCAAGAGTCAGCCCTAAGCACTGCTGGGTGTGGCTCCCCCAAAAATAGAAAAGAAAGGATGAAAGAAATTGCAAAGGCAGAGAAACGCACAGCAGAGATAGAAACGATCCATTCTGATAATTCCAACTATTATTGCTGGATCCCAGTAAATGCTCGGTTATTATTTTCTGTCTATTATTTACCAGGACAGAGCGAATTGTGTTTCCCTCCACCCAGATACCCCTCTTTTTTCCCCCAAGAAGGGGTGTCCTTGGGACGGGGGTGGGGGGACTTCCAATTCCCCTCCTGCCCTGGTCTCAGGAGAGGAGGGGGAGAGAAAATAGCATTGATTAAACTCGCAATAAATCACCATTTAAATTTAAATAATCCGGCTTCCCAGGCGGTAATTAGCTGAATTGACTGGCGCCTGGAGAATGCGGCATTAACGGTTGATTACTGTCATTACCTCAAACAACTGTGCAAGGCCGGGATAAACATCTTGTCTATTGTCCCCGAGCTTGGGGGAGCAGAAAAGGTGGGGTGCTGTCAGCCCCCCTGCATTGCCTAGCTGGCAGTTGGGGGAATAGAGGCTTGCTGGATTTTGTCATCGGCACCCACTGTCTGCCCGGCGAATGGGGGGTCAGTACGGAGGCTGGACAATGGAGGAAGAGATCAAGCAAACTTCCTGGCTGCCTTCCTCTGTCCCCCCCCTCCAACCTGGGAAGTGGGGGGCCTCGCCCACGCTCCCAACCAGATCCAAGCACCTGCTTTAGTAGTCCAGAGGGGAAACTGAGGACAGCATCTGTGCAGCCGTCCCAGCACACACCCCTCTTCACTTCTCTTGTTTTTGTTTTTGTTTTTGGGTCACACCCAGCAATGCTCAGGGACTACTCCTGGCTCTACACTCAGAAGTTACTCCTGCCAGGCTCGGGGGGCCATATGGGATGTCGGGATTCCAACCACCGTCCTTCTGCATGCAAGGCAAACACCCTACCTCCATGCTATCTCATCAGGCCCCCTTCTTCACTTTCCCCTGGGGAGGTGCGTCACAAACACTGCAGTCATTTTAGGGAAGACCAGGCTGAGACCTGCTTGCCACCCCCGGGTTCAATCCTGAGCATCAGGGTACCCTGAGAACCACTTGAGCAAGTCCTGAACCCAGAGCTGAGAGCAGCCACTGAGTACAGTGGGCGTGGCCCCAATTCTAAAATAATAATAATCATAATAATAGACTTTTTCCATTCTACTTCCTTCCCTTTATTTCCCCTAGAAACTTGTTCTACTTCAAAAAATAATAATAATAGGGGACCAGGGCCCGGAGAGATAGCACAGCGGCGTTTGCCTTGCAAGCAGCCGATCCAGGACCAAAGGTGGTTGGTGGTTCGAATCCCGGTGTCCCATATGGAGCTATTTCTGAGCAGATAGCCAGGAGTAACCCCTGAGCACTGCCGGGTGTGGCTCAAAAACAAAACAAAACAAAACAAAACAAAAAAATAATAATAATAATAATAGGGGACCAGAGTGATAGCAGAGCAGCAGGGCGTTTGCCTTGCATAGGACAGATCTGGGTTCAATTCTTGGCATCCCATATGGTTCCCGAACCCTGCAAGGAGCGTGTTCTGAGCACAGAGCCAGGAGTGACCCCTGAGTGCTGCCAGGTGTGACCCAAAAATCATAAAAAAAAAAAGTCTGCGTCAGATGTAATATATACAAGTTAACTTGTTTTCAGCCAGCCTGGAGAGATGGTTTTCTGACTCCCCATTTTACTGAAATAGAAGTGAAGACACCCCCAGAGGCCAGGCGTTTGCCGGATGTCACACAGCTGTGACTCTAAGTTGGGGTGCAGGACTGGTCTCCCCCTAGACTCAGTGTGGGTCCTTCCTTGAAGCTTTCTTTTTTCTTTATTTGTTTTTGTTTTTGGACCACACCTGGAGGCACTCAGGGGTTACCCCTGGCTCTGTGCTCAGAAATCACTCCTGGCAGGCTCAGGGGACCCTATGGGATGTCAGGGATCAAACCTAGGTGAGCTTCGTACAAAGCAAACACCCTCTCCACTATACTATCACTCTGGTCCCTGCTTTGCAGCTTTCTGCCTCTTTCTGGGCCTCACCCTCCTGTCGGTAAACCAGGACCACAAAAGTAGTCCATGGAGGGGTTAGGGTGCTTGCAAGCCACCCCAGCTTGATCCCCTGCATTGCATTAGGGCCCCCAAGCCTTACCAGTGTGTCAGAGCACAGAGCCGGGAGTCAGTTCAGACTCCCAGAGTGGCCCCTCGCCCCCACCATTCCCCCTGCCCTGAGGAGCTGGCTCATGGGTCAGAATGAAATTTGGGCTTCCCAAATGGGCCCGTCCCTGATTTCCAGTAAAGCAAAGCCAGCACTTCTCACCACCCTGAGCTCAGTTGTTCCCTGGCTCCTTTGTTTCCTGTTCATTTTCCTGAGTCAACCTAGGTGGCAGTTGTGTTGGGGGGCTGAAGCATGGCACTCAGGAGGGAGTGGGGCTGACTCCTTGGACCCCCAGGTCAGGCTGGTCTCCCCAACAGGTGTCCTTGGAGCTGTGAGAACAGCCGAGGTGGGGGCCGCAATGATAGGACAGTGGAGAGGGCACTTGCCTTGCATGTGGCTGACCAGGTTCGATCCTTTGGCATCCCTAAGCCCTGCCAGGAATGGTCCCTGAGTGCAGAGCCAGGAGTAACCCTTGAGTGCTGTCTGGTGTGGCCCCACCAAAAATAAGAATAAACAGCCAAGGCACTGGGGCGGACAGAAAGCAGCTTCAAGGGGTGGAGGCGGGCAGGGGCTTAGCTTGCGGGGTTTAGGGACACACACACACAGAGCAGCAGGTGGATGATGGTTTCTATGAGCACTTCTACAACACTCCCGAGCTGTTCAGGAGGTTGAGAAAGGGGAAGTGGGGACCAGGGAAGCCTGTTGAGGAGCTGAGGAGGGGATCAAGGATGTATGGGTGAGGAGTGATGTGAGAGATAGTCCTGAGCCTTCCTGGGCATGTCCTCTGGTTCCTGATGTCACCATGGCAACAGGCAGGGGTCATAAAAGATGTTCTTCCGGGCCCGGAGAGATAGCACAGTGGCGTTTGCCTTGCAAGCAGCCGATCCAGGACCAAAGGTAGTTGGTTCGAATCCCTGTATCCCATATGCCCCCCCCCACCCCCCACCCCCGTGCCTGCCAGGAGCTATTTCTGAGCAGACAGCCAGGAGTCTGCCGGGTGTGGCCCTAAAACAAAAACAAAAAACAAAAACAAAACAACAAAAAAAAAAGATGTTCTTCCCCCCTTTATTTGTTGGTGGGGGTTCGAGCAGTGCTGAGGGCCTAGTGCTCATCATCACTCCTGGCAGAGCTCAGATACCTCTAGGGAGTGAACAGGATCAAACCCAGGTCAGCTGCATGCAACTGTGACTGTACCATCTCTCAGCCCCTCAGAGATCAATCCTGGTGGACTTTGGGGGACTCTGAGTGGTGGTATCAGGGACAGAATTGGGGTAGACCACGTGAAAGGCAAGTGCCTTACCTTCTGTATTACCTCCCTGACCCTTGGAGGTGGCATTTCACCGACTATTGAGCTTTTTCACTAAATCCGCTTCATAGACAAGTTCAAGTTCAAAAGTGAGGCAAGGAGGGCCAGAGTGATAGCACAGTGGTAAGGCATTTGCCTTGCAGGAGGTCAACACAGGGTGGACCCGAGTCCCATCCCCGGCATCCCATATGGTCCCCTGAGCCTGCCAAGAGCAACTTCTGAGTGCAGAGCCAGGAGTAACCCCTGAGCATCACCCAGTGTGGCCTCAAAACAAAAAAAGTGAGGCAAGGGCCCTGAGGCACAGGAGGGAGGGCCTTTGCCTTGTCTGTGGCCAGCCCAGTTTCGAACCCTGGCATCCATATGGTCCCCAGAGTCCCCAAGGAATGATCTCTGTGTTTAAAGCCACAAGAAGCCTTGAGCACCATTGGATGTGGTCCCCACAACTAAAAAAAAAAAAAAAGTGAGGGCCCGGAGAGATAGCACAGCGGCGTTTGCCTTGCAAGCAGCCGATCCAGGACCAAAGGTGGTTGGTTCAAATCCCGGTGTCCCATATGGTCCCCCGTGCCTGCCAGGAGCTATTTCTGAGCAGACAGCCAGGAGTAACCCCTGAGCACCGCCGGGTGTGACCCCCCCCCCCAAAAAAAAAAGTGAGGTTTAGGATTAGGGGTGATCGCTCCCCAAACACCCCCCGGGAAACTCAGTGTACAACTTCCAAAACAGCAAATCCGTCAGAATGGCTGAGGCTGAGGACAGAGGGGAGTCCTTGAACCCTGAGAGCAGCTTCCAAGCTTCTGCCCCTTGGGGGACCCCCGTGATGATGCCCAAGGCCCCCGGATAGATATCTACCTGTCATCAGCTCTGGAAACCTCAGCAAATGTGTGCTGGGTTAGAGATGGATCTGGGCCACTGTGGCGGAGTCAGCAGGGCCTGGGGCAAGCGTTGGGGGCTCGGAATGCTCCTCAGGGCGTGGTGGGGGAGATATAGGGCTCAGGTCCCAGGGGTCAGCGCCCGAAGGGGGTGGGGACCGCCAGCGGCTGAGCGCCCCTCGCCTCCCCGCTGCAAGCGCCCATTAACACGGCTCAAATTGCAGCCTTCCTTCCCGCCTGACCCGGGCTGATCCCGGGAGGGGAAAATGAAGGAATTAGCAGAAATGACGGAAAATTGCGACAATTAGCGGGAGCCATTGTTCCCGCCTGTCATCTGGCTGGATCGCTGCTGGTCTGTCCCGGGGGAGGGGTTTCCACTCACACCCTGCTCCCCAGTTTCTTTTTTATTATTTTTTGGGGTTTTGGGTCACTCCCAGCGGTGCTCAGGGGTTGCTCCCGGCTTTGCGCTCAGAAATCGCTCCTGGCAGGCTCGGGGAACCATATGGGATGCGTGGGATCAAACTCGGGTCCATCCCGGGTCGGCCACATGCAAGGCAAATGCCCGATGGACTCCCCAGTTTCTTTCCTGGAGCCGGGAAAAAGGTGAATTTCTAGGGAAGGGGCGTGGCTTGTTGCACGAATGGGCGGGACGTCCTGGTTACTGGGCGTGGCCTCTCCAGAACGAGGCTGGAGGGGCGGGGCTTTCCGCCTGGACTTTGCAAAGTCTAGAAATAATTTGACTTGTGTTCCAAGTTCCAGGCACCTGCCGCGTCCCTTCTTTCTCCTCGGCTGGCAGAATGTCCCTCCTGCCCACGAGGGGGGCAACTTGGGGTCCAGAGAGATGGAGGGGTTGGTCCCCAGAACACAGCCAGACAGAGGGACAGAGCCTCCAGGCTGCTGCCAAACCAGGACCTTGAGCCAGGCAGGGCCACGTGCTGGGGCACCCAGCTGGTCCCAGGGCTCATCTTCTAGCTGCCATCTGAGTATTGCACCCTTGGGGGAATGCTCTACAGCATCTGGGAAGGATTCTAGGATGTGGGTCCAGCTGCTGCTGATGGAAATGATGGGGAGCTGACCCTTCTCATTCCTCTGCTGCTTCAGTCTGTCTTTCGCCCTTTTCCTGTCTTCCTTCCTTCATAGCTTGCTTTATCTCATTCTAAATTCTTTTTTTCTTTGCCATAACCTGCGGTTCTCAGGGGACACTATAGGATGCCAGGGATTGAACCCGGGTCGTCCCAAAGGCATTCCTGGCTGTACCATCATTCCTATTCTTAGAATTCAGGGCACAAAAATTGTTACTAATTTCTTTTTTCTGGGGGGGGGCACACCCATTTGATGCTCAGGAGTTATTCCTGGCTAAACGCTCAGAAATTGCCCCTGGTTTGGGGGGACCACATGGGACGCCGGGGGATGGAACCTTGGTCCTTCCTTGGCTAGCACTTGCAAGGCAGACCTTACCTCTAGAGCCACCTCACCAGCCCCTCATTTCTTTTTTTAAAACTATTGATTGAGGGGCCGGAGAGATAGCATGGAGGTAAGGCGTTTGCCTTTCATGCAGGAGGTCATCGGTTCGAATCCCGGCATCCCATATGGTCCCCCTTGCCTGCCAGGAGCAATTTCTGAGTGTGGAGCCAGGAGTAACACCTGAGCACTGCCGGGTGTGACCCAAAAACCACACACAAAAAAATTATTGATTGATTGGTCTTTGGGCCTCACCCAGCAGTGCTCAGTGGCTACTCCTGGCTCTACACTCAGAAATCACCCCTAGCAGGCTGGGGGACCATATAAGATGATGGGAATCAAACCGGGTCCCTCCTGGGTCAGCCCTATGCGAGGCAAAAAGCCTTACCATTGTGCTATCTCTCCGGCCCCATGTTGCTAATTTCTTTTTTGTTGTTGCTGTTGCTAATTTCTTTTTTTTTTATTATTTTTTTTTTTTGTTTTTTTGGGCCACACCCGGCGATGCTCAGGGGTTACTCCTGGCTGTCTGCTCAGAAATAGCTCCTGGCAGGCACGGGGGACCCTATGGGACACCGGGATTCGAACCAACCACCTTTGGTCCTGGATCGGCTGCTTGCAAGGCAAACGCCGCTGTGCTATCTCTCCGGGCCCGTTGCTAATTTCTTATTGTTGATATATATGCCCTGCCTGGAAAGCAGGGCCAGACTATCACAGTCACTTCTGTGTCCCTCCAGCTGCCATTAGCACAGGGCCTTGGTGTGTTGTTGATGCTCAGCCACTGAAAGAATGAATGAATAAATGAACGACTTAATGGTTCCCTTTCTGAACCCCTGAAGCTTCTTTTGGGGGCCATACCTTGTAGTGCTCAAGGCTTACTTACTTCCTGGCTCTGTGCTCAGGGATCACTCCTGGCTGTGCTCAGTGGACCATATAGGGTGCCAGGCAACGAACTCTGGTCAACTGCATGCCCTGTGAAGCAAGGTAGTTTTTGTTGAAAACTTATTTAGAGAGGAAGAGAGCGGGATATGTTTGAGAGAAAACAGGCTTCTCCAGAGTGAAAAAAGCTAAGAGACAAAGAGACAAAGAAGATATGTATTTAAGGACACAGTTGTGTCCCCTTAAATCTGTCTGATTCAGGGGCCAGAGAGGTAGCACAGTGGCGTTTGCCTTGCAAGCAGCTGACCCAAGACCGAAGGTGGTTGGTTTGAATCCCGTCGTCTATATGGTCCCCCGTGCCCGCCAGGAGCGATTTCTGAGCAGATAGCCAGGAGTAACCCCTGAGCATCGCCGGGTGTGGCCCAAATTCCCCCCAAATCTGTCTGATTCAGAGGCTAGAGAGATAGCACAGCGATAGGGCATTTGCCTTGTATGCAGCTGATCCAGGACAGTGGTTCGAATCCCGGCATCCCATATGGTCTCCTGAGCCTGCCAAGAGCGATTTCTGAGTGCAGAGCCAGGAGTGACCCCTGAGCATCACTAGGTGTGGCCCCAAAACAAACAAATCTGTCTGATTAATATCTATTCGGGGCGCCCCTGATGTTACCCCTGAATGGCTTGTTTTTTGGAGGGAAGGAGAAAATTTGCGGCCTGACTCCCTGAAGCTCGGCCCACTGGCCCAGGGCTCAGGCCGACCAGCAGCCCCATGTCCCCCCCTGTGCCCCCAGCCCCAGGCCGCCGCGGTCCCCTGGCGCTGGTCTCAGAAATCTTCGAGCATCACCTGGGCGGCCACATCCTGCAGGTGAGTCCGTGTCTCCTGCTCCTCGCCGCCACCTCGTGGCCGCGTCTCAGAACTGCACCCTTTCCCCAGGTCCGTCCCCACGGGATTGGGGGCATTGATAAGGGGAGGCGGGGTGCCCCTCCTGCCTGCCCCCTCCCAAGGGCCACCAAAGCCTCCGACCACCGGCAAAATCAGCCGAAGTGGAATTTGCAGCCCACCCCTTATTGCCTGCCGGACGCCCACTGCCCCATCTCCCCATTCCAGTCCCTGGATGGCTTCGTGTTCGCCCTGAGCCAGGATGGGAAGTTCCTTTACATCTCAGAGACCGTCTCCATCTACCTGGGACTCTCGCAGGTGAGGGGCCCCACGTGGACCCGCTTTTACAAGAATTTCTGGGAAAGTTGGAGAGTTAAGTGTGTTGGTGTAGGGACCAGGACCAGCTGGTCTTGTGTGTGTGTGTGTGTGTGTGTGTGTGTGTGTGTGTGTGTGTGTGTGTGTGTGTTTTTAAATTGGTGTTTGATTTGGGGCCACACCTGGCTTTGTAATGAGAAGTAAAACCTGGCAGTGTGCAAAGGACTATGTATGATGCTGGGAGGTTGAATTATTATTATTATTATTATTATTATTATTATTTTGGGTTTTTGGGCCACACCTGGTGGTGCTCAGGGGTTACTCCTGGCTGTCTGCTCAGAAATAGCTCCTGGGGCATGGAGAGATAGCACAGCGGCATTTGCCTTGCAAGCAGCTGATACAGGACCAAAGGTGGTTGGTTCGAATCCCGGTGTCCCATATGGTCCCCCAAGCCTGCCAGGAGCTATTTCTGAGCAGATAGCCAGGAGTAACCCCTGAGCACCGCCAGGTGTGGCCCAAAAACCAAAAAAAAAAAAAAAAAAGAAATAGCTCGGGGCCGGGTAGGTGGCGCTGGAGGTAAGGTGTCTGCCTTGCAAGCGCTAGCCAAGGAAGGACTGCGGTTCGATCCCCCGGCGTCCCATATGGTCCCCCCAAGCCAGGGGCGATTTCTGAGCACATAGCCAGGAGTAACCCCTGAGCGTCAAACGGGTGTGGCCCAAAAACCAAAAAAAAAAAAGAAATAGCTCCTGGCAGGCACAGGGGACCATATGGGACACCGGGATTCGAACCAACCACCTTTGGTCCTGGATCGGCTGCTTGCAAGGTAAACACCGCTGTGCTATCTCTCCGAGCCCTGAATTATTATTTTTAAGACTTGATTGATTGATTGGTTTTTGGGCCACACCCCACTATGCTCAGGGGTTACTCCTGGCTCTGTACTCAGGAATTACTTCTGGTTGTGCCTGGGGGGGGGGGGGACCCTATGGGATGCCAAAGATTGAACCCAGATTGGACACATGAAGGACCAACACCTAACCCACTATGCTATCTCTCCAGCCCCTGGAATTTTTATTTGTATCCATATATTTTATTGTTTTGGGGCCACAGGCAGCAGTGCTCAAGGGAGGCCCTAATTGGGGCCTAGGCGAGGTCGTGGATAGATGGGCTGGGGCACACGCTTTACATCCAGGGGGCTTAGGTTCTATCTGCAGCACCGCAGGATTCCCTAAGCACTATCAGACGTGATCACCCCAAAAAAACAAAGGAGTCTAACTCAGTCTGGGGAGAGCTGGAGCAATAGAGCAGTCTTTTTTTTTTTTTTTTTTTTTTTTTTAGTTTTTGGGCCACACCCGGCAGTGCTCAGGGTTACTCCTGGCTGTCTGCTCAGAAATAGCTCCTGGCAGGCACGGGGGACCATATGGGACACCGGGATTCGAACCAACCACCTTTGGTCCTGGATCGGCTGCTTGCAAGGCAAATGCCGCTGTGCTATCTCTCCGGGCCCAATAGAGCAGTCTTTTACTTTGCACGTGTTCAACCCGGTTCAATCTTAGGCATCCCATACGGTCCCTCGAGCACGGCTAGGAGTATTTCTTGAATGCAGAGCTAGGACTACAGGTGTGACCCCAAAACAGACAAAAAGAGAAGCTGTCTTGCAGGTGAGTGCTGCGCGCGCACCTCACCGACCCTGCATTTTCCTCCCCGGCCGCAGGTGGAGCTGACGGGCAGCAGCGTCTTCGATTACATCCACCCCGGGGACCACTCGGAGGTGCTGGAGCAACTGGGGCTGCGGGGGGCGACCCCGGGGCCCCCCACTCCGCCCTCCGTCCCGTCGTCTTCCTCCTCCTCCAACTCTTCCTCCTCGCTGGCGGACACCCTTGAGATAGGTAATTATTTCCTGAAGAATAAAAGCCTGGGATAGATGAGGTGCCCGGGACCCCTCGTTTTGCTGGAGTGATGCTGAGGGCGGTTCCATGAAATGAATCCGACTTGAGACAGCGAGACTTGACGCCCTAAGATTCTCTTCCCTCGCTAAGATCGCCTGGATCCCCAAGATTCAAGTTTTATAGAAATGCCCCTTTGGCTGCTAAGAGGTGGTTAGGTGTCTAGGAGTGCCAGGGCAACGAAGATTGGCAAAGAATCAGGTCCACTTAGGGCAGGAGTGAGTGACAGCACAGCAGGGAGGGTGTTGGTCTTGCATGAAGCTGACCCCGGTTCGATCCCTGGCATCCCATAGGGTCCCTCTAGCCAGCCAGGAGTGATCCTTGAGCACAGAAGTAAGCCCTGAGCACCGCTGGGTGTGGCCCAAACAACAAACAAAAAAGAATAACACCCATTTGGAGGCCGGAGAGATAGCATGGAGGTAGGGTATTTGCTTTGTATGCAGAAGGACGGTGGTTCTTCGCATATGGTCCTCCAAGCCTGCCAGGAGCGATTTCTGAGCATAAAGCCAGGAGTAACCCTGAGCACTGCCGGGTGTGACCCCAAAACAAACAAAGAAACAAAAACAAGAATAACACTCACTTATGGAGCATTTGCTGTTTGATGTCCCGTTACGTGTGTGTGATTACAGTGAATCCTAAGACACACAGACCAGACATCAGGTCAGCGTCCCAGAGGAAGAAATACAGGCACTGACAGGTTAAATGTCTTTTTTTTTTTTTTTTTTTTTGGTTTTTGGTTTTTGGGTCACACCCGGCAATGCTCAGGGGTTACTCCTGGCTGTCTGCTCAGAAATAGCTCCTGGCAGGCACGGAGGACCATATGGGACACCGGGATTCGAACCAACCACCTTTGGTCCTGGATCGGTTGCTTGCAAGGCAAACGCCGCTGTGCTATCTCTCCGGGCCCGGGTTAAATGTCTTAATCTGGCTCCATAAGGCCTTGAGTCAGATCTCAGCCTGGCTGTTGCTTTTGGGTCTTTTTGTCTGTTTGGGGTGCCACACCCTGCAGTTCTCAGGGGTTACTTCTAGCTCTGCATTCTGAAATTACTTCCAGCAAGCTCAGGGGAACATATGGGATTGAACCCGGGTCAGCTGTGTGCAAGGCAAAGGCCCTCCCCACTGTGCTATCACTCCAGCCCCAAAAAGTTTTTGATAGGGATTTGCTTTTTTGTCTTTTTTTTTTTTTTTAGTTTTTGGGTCACACCTGGTAGGGGGTTACTCAGGGGGGTTACTCCTGGCTATGCGCTCAGAAATCGCCCCTGGCTTGGGGGACCATATGGAACGCTGGGGGATCAAACCACCATGGTCTGTCCTAAGATAGTGCATGGAAGGCAAACACCCTACTACTTGTACCACCACTCCAGTCCCTCTTTTATTTTTTTTGAACATACCCTGTGGTGCTCAGGAATCTCTCCTGGTGGGCTTGGGGAACCATATGAGATGCCGGAGATCAAACCCGGGTCGGCCATGTGCCAGGTCAGCACCTTCCCCACTGTGCTATAGCTCCAGCTCCAGATCTGACCTGATGATAGAGCCTGAAGCCTGAGCCCTTGGCCTACAGCTAGTTCTGTGCTGGCATGCCTGATGACACAGGAGTGACCATGAATTTTCCAAGTTCCTAGTCAGACAGGACAGGACTGCCCTGTCTCTAAAGTGAACCCCACTCCCCCAAGTGGACAGGCCTAATGGGAGGTTGAAAACACTTGAGCTAGCCTCCAGATCAGGGTAGGCTTCCTGGAAAAGGTGATCATGTTTTCAGCAGCTCTGGTCCAAATTTTAGGCATCCTTGAGAGGCCAGGTCCGAATCCCCGTGTGCCTGTGGCTGGGACACATCTATTGTCCAGTAGAGTCCTCAGGGGCAGGTGACCTGTGCTCCCTCGGCCCACACCCCTTCCTCTTCCCTGCACCCCAGAGTCCAGCCCGGCAGAGGCACCCCGCTGCGCTCAGGCTCAGGAGCGCTCCTTCTTCGTCCGCATGAAGTCCACGCTCACCAAGAGAGGGCTGCACCTCAAGGCTTCGGGGTACAAGGTGGGTGCTGGAGCCCGCCCCACTCCCCGACTCCTGACTCCCTGAACCCCCAACCCACGCGAGACCCACTTCACCTTGCCCGCCCGCAGGTCATCCATGTGACTGGCCGCCTCCGGGCACGAGCGCTGGGCCTGGTGGCCCTGGGTCACGCGCTGCCACCAGCACCGCTGGCTGAGCTGCCTCTGCACGGCCACACGGTCGTCTTCCGCCTCAGCCTGGGGCTCACCATCCTTGCCTGTGAGAGCAGGTACCGGGGTAGGGGGTGGTGGGGGGCCCTGAAACCTGGGATGTGGTGCGGGAGTACCAGGAGATGGAGGAGCAAAGACCGACACCCACCCTTTCCATATCCAACCTTTCTTTTATCTGTTTTTAACATTTTTTTAAATGTTTTTATTTTTTTCGGCCACACCTGTTTGATGCTCAGGGGTTACTCCTGGCTAAGTGCTCAGAAATTGCCCCTGGCTTGGGGGGACCATATGGGATGCCAGGGGATCGAACCACGGTCCTTCCTTGGCTAGCGCTTGCAAGGCAGACACCTTACCTCTAGTGCCACCTCTCCGGCCCCTTTTTTAACATTTTTTTAAACATTTATTTATTTAGGTGCTTGAGCCACACCTGGCAGCACTCAGGGGTTACTCTGGGCTCTGCACTCAGAAATCACTCCTGGCAGGGTCAGGGACCATATGGGATGTCAAGAATCAAACCTGAGTCTGTCCTGGTCAGCCACATGCAAGGCAAAAGCCCTTCTGCTGTGCCTTCGCTCAGGCCCCTCCAACTTTTTTCTTTTCTTCAATTTTTGGGCCACACTCCATAGTGCTCAGGGCTGACTCCTGGCTCTGTGCGCAGGAATCACTCCTAGCAGTGCTTGGGGGGCCCTATGGGGTGCCAAGAATTGAGTCTGGGTAGGCTTCACACAATGCAAGCGCCCAACTTATTTTGCTATCACTCCAGCCCACCTTTCACTTTTTTAACTCGGGGTAATCCCAGTTCTGTGCTGGAGGATCATGTGCTGCTAGGGGTCGAACCCAGGGTTCTCCTGTGCAAAGCTCTTTGAATCATGTCCCCAGCCTCCTCTCTGGCCGCTGGCCTGCAGCACCCAACTGGGGTGATGAAATTTAGGGAACCCCTAAATGCTTAGGGTGTCTGTCTGTACCTATCCATCAGGGCAACTCCTCACACCAGATAGACTTTTATTTTTTGGTTTTTGGCTACACCAAGTGGTGCTCAGAAATTACTCCTGGCAGACTCGGGGGACCCTCTAGGATGCTGGAGATTGAATCCAGGTCAGTCGTGTGTTTGTGCAAGGCAAACGCCCTCCCCACAGTGCTCTGGCCCCAGGACACATTTCTTACAAATCCATTACACACACGGTGAAACTGAGGCCCCATCGAGGATTTGAACCCCAGATGGCTGAGATCCAACCCTCTTTTCCCCCACCCTGTGGCCCTGGGTCCCGGGTTCCCTCGCCCCTTCCCCATGCCCCCCATCCTTAGGATCAGCGACCACATGGATCTGGGGCCCTCTGAGCTCGTGGGGCGCAGCTGTTACCAGTTTGTTCATGGGCAGGACGCAGCCAGGATCCGGCAGAGCCACCTGGACCGTGAGACCCCCGACTGGTGCCCCGCATGCTCTGCACCCCAAGCCCTCCCTCACAGCCAGGGCTAGCCTGGTGCCCAGCTCAGACACGGGGCGGGAAGAATTGTGGGGGTCTCGATGGCTCCCTGTGGAAGTTCAGGGCCCTACATGAGGTGCTGTCTTGCTCCTTTCTCTCTGCCCCGTCCCTCTGTCCATCTCTGGGGGGGACAGTGCTGGACAAGGGCCAGGTGACCACCGGCTACTACCGCTGGCTACAGCGCTCGGGCGGCTTCGTGTGGCTGCAGTCCGTGGCCACCGTGGCCGTGAGCGGGAAGAGCCCGGGGGAACGCCATGTGCTGTGGGTCAGTCATGTGCTCAGGTGAGGTCCTTGTCGGGAGTTTGGGGAGCAGGGGAGGGTCCGACTCTGGGGTTTAGGATACAGGTTGAGATCTGGACTTGATTCTGGGGGTGTCAGGCAGGTTTTGCCTGAGAGAGTCGTAGCAGAGCATACCTGGCTGTGCTCAGGAGGTACTCTAGAAACAGTGCTCTGGCATGACTTCTAGCAGGGCAGAGTGGGGGGGGGATTGGGATGGGGTTCAAATCGGGGCATCCTGGGACCAGAGAGATAGAACAGCGGTAGGGTGTTTGCTTTTATGTGGCCAACCCTGGATGAACCTGGCATCCCATCTGATGCTGGCATCCCATTTGGTTCCCCGGGCCTGCCAGGAGCGATTTCTGAGCAGAGAGCCAGGAGGAACCCCTGAGCACTACTGGGTATGGCCCAAAAACAAATCCAAAACCAAACCCAGGCAATCCTTTATGCAGAATTCACATTCAGCACTTCTCTGGGTTAGAAGCCAAGTTAGAGGATTAACGAGGTACAGTGCTGTGGAACCCAGTGCTTCAGAGCATGCCAGGACGCCCACCCCTCCAGGACTAGGGGTGTTTCCTGCTGGGAGTAGATGGGATTCCCCAGGCCTGTCTTGTTCCCCCAGCCAACCTGAGGATGGCCAGACGCCCTTGGACGCCTTCCAGCTGCCAGCCAGCGTGGCCCATGAGGATGTGTCCAGCCCAGAGCCAGAGACCCCAGGTGAGCCCCCGACTCGCAGTCCAGCCAGTTTGGGGCCTGAACCCACCAGCCACAGTCACTTCCGGTTGGGTTTAAAAGGAAGTTGGAACTTCAGTAATATGACCAGGCCCAGATCACATGATCTTACAGCATTTCCTTCCTGGGTAAAATTTTGGGGCTCTCTAATGACGCTGGGGCCAGGTCATTCTTTGTAAGGGGCACTGCCCTGTACTCTAGAGGGGTCTCAGCATTGTCCCCAACCTTTGCCCTCATTCTTTCCTGTCCCCCCTTTTTTGGTTTTTGGGTCACACCCAGCAGCGTTCAGGGGTTACTCCTGGCTCTATGCTCAGAAATTGCCCCTGGCAGGCTCAGGGGACCATATGGGATGACAAGATTCGAACCACCACACTGGAGGTAAGGTGCCTGCCTTGCCTGCGCTAGCCTAGGACGGACCGCGGTTCGATCCCCCGGCGCCCCATATGGTCCCCCAAGAAGCCAGGAGCAACTTCTGAGCGCATAGCCAGGAGTAACCCCTGAGCGTCACAGGGTGTGGCCCAAAAACAAAAAAAAAAAAAAAAAAAAAAGATTCGAACCACCAACCTTCTGCATGCAAGGCAAATGCCTTACCTCCATGCTATCTCTCCAGCTCCTATCCCCCCTTTTTTGGGGGTCCTTTGGGTTACTCCTGTGCTCAGAAATCGCTCCTGGCAGGTTCGGTGGACCATATGGGATTCCAAGAATCAAACTGGGGCCGATCCTGGGTTGGCTGTGTGCAAGGCAAACTCTCTACGGCTGTGCAATCTCTCCGGCCCCTCCTGACCCATTTTTTGTTTTTGATTTTGGGTCACACCTGGCAGGCTCAGGGATTACTCCTGTCTCTGTGCTCAGGGGACCATATGGGGTAACAGAGATTGAACCTGGCTGGCCATATGCAAGGCAAATGCCCTCCTCGATGTGCTATTGCTCCAGCCCCCCACCCCAAGACCTCAATGTCATGGACATGGTCAGTTCCAATCGCCCAAGTGCAGGCAGAGCTCTGCCCGGGTGGACAGAGGGGGAGATCCCTGAAGGGCGCCCTCAGAGTCTTCTTCTTCCAGAGCCTCCCGTGGGAGGGAAGCCGGCAGCCCCCCAGGAGGAGGACCAGAGTCCCCAGCCCCGGGGCAAACGCATCAAAGCAGAGCCCAGCCCGGGGGACCCACCAGGCCCGGACGACAGCAGCGAGGAGGATCTTCCAGGTGCCCCAACCCTGCTGCGGCCCGAGTCCACGTCGGTCATCCGGGCCCTGAAGCAGGACCTGGTGCAGCCGTGGGGGCTGGCACCTCCCGGGGCGCCCCCGCCGCCCCTGCTCCACGCCGGCTTCCTGGCCCCGGTGGTGCGCGGCCTGTGCACGCCGGGCGCCATCCGCTACGGCCCCACCGAGCTGGGGCTCATGTACCCCCACCTGCAGCGACCGGGCCCGGGCCTCCCCGAGGCCTTCTACCCGGCCCTGGCCCTGCCCTACGCCGGGCCGCCAGGCACCAGGGCACCGCGCAAGGGGGACTGAGGACTCGGGGGGCCTGATGTGAGAATTAAACCTGTCCGGTCTGGGGTTCAGTCTCGGGGCACCCGAAACCGCACGTCTCCTCCTCCTCCTTGGGGCCTCCCCCGGACAACACCACGCCTCGACCACTCAGACCGGCCAGGGGCAGCTTTAATGTCTCAGGCCCGTGCTCACTCCGGGGGCGGCCGCCCCCCGTCGTCCGGGCCCTCGGCGGGCGCCGTCCCATCGTCCTCGGGCACCAGCTCCACGTCCAGCTCCAGCTGGCCCATGTAGAGGCCCACAGCACAGGCCCAGAGCAACCCCGCGGCCAGCACGGCTGCCACGCCCGCCGCCGCGCCGCCCAGGGACAGCTGCATGGGGCCCCGCAGCGCAGCCAGGCCCACCACGTACGAGGCGCCGCCCCACACCACGCACAGGCCGCCCAGGAGGAAGAAACCTGCGGGAGAGGGAGAGAGGGCCAGGAGGGCCTGTTAGGGGTTGCAGGAAGGCGTGGGCGGGGCCAGGGGCAGGACCAAGGAGAGGCGGGACAAGGACCTGGGCGGGGCCAAGGGCAGGACCAATAGGAGGCAGACAAGGACATGGGTGGGGTCGGGCAGAACCAAAGAGAGGTGGGACAGGGGTATGGGCGGGGCCAAGGGCAGAACCAATGAGAGGCTGAACAAGGCATGGGCGGGGATCAAGAGCAGGACCAATGAGAGGTGGGATAAGTGGGCAGGATCAGGACCAATGAGAGGCAGGACAAGAAAATGGGTGGGGCCAGAACCAATGAGAGGTGGGACAATGACTTGGGCGGGGCCAAGGGCAAGACCAATGAGTGGTGGGACAAGGACCAAAGAGAGGCGGCACAAGGACCTGGGCGGGGCCAAGGGCAGGACCAATGAGAGGCGGGACAAAGACATGCGTGGGGCAAGGACCAATGAGAGGCGGGACAAAGACATGCGTGGGGCAAGGACCAATGAGAGGCGGGAAAAGGACCTGGGTGGGGGCAAGGTCAGAACCAAGGAGAGGTGGGACTGAGACATGGGGGCAGGATCAATGAGAAGTAGGACAGGATCTGAGAAGGGGCCAAAATAGGACCAATGAAAGGCAGGACAAGGGTCTGGGCGGGGCCAGGGCAGGACCGATGAGGCGAGACAGGGACATGGGCGGAGTCAATGACAGGACCATAATAGGTGGAACAAGTGTATGGGTGGAGTCAGGGGCAGGACCAATAAGAGGCGGGACATGGGTCTGGGCGGGCCAAAGGCAGGACCAATGGGAGGCAGACAAGGACCTGGGCGGGGTCAGGGACAGAACCAATGAGAGGCGAGACAAAGGCATGGGCGGGGCCAAGAGCAGGACCAAGAAGAGGTGAGACAATGATGTAGGTGGAACTAAGAGCAGGACCAATGGGAAGTGGGACAGGGACATGGGTGGGGCCAAGGGCAGGACCAATGGGAGGCAGGACAAGGGCCTGGGTGGGGTCAAGGGCAGGACCAATGAGAGGTGGGACAAGAAAACGGGTGGGGCCAGGACC
Source organism: Suncus etruscus (assembly GCF_024139225.1). Lineage (NCBI taxonomy): Eukaryota > Metazoa > Chordata > Mammalia > Eulipotyphla > Soricidae > Suncus > Suncus etruscus. The sequence continues at coordinate 90,469,242 of NC_064861.1, forward strand.
AATGAGAGGTGGGACAATACTTGGGCAGGACCAATGAGAGGTGGAACAATGATATGGGTGGGGCCAAGGGTAGAACCAATGAGAGGCGGGACAGGGACATGGGCGGGGGTCAGTGGCAGGACCAATGAGAGGTGGGACAGGATCTGAGAGGGGCCAAGGCAGGACAAGTGCATGGGCGGGGCCAGTGCAGAACCAATGAGGTGGAAAAAGAACCTGAGCGTGGTCAAGGACAAGACCAATAGGAGGCAAGACAAAGACATGGGCGGAGCCAATGGCAGGACCAATGAGAGGTGGGACAAGAGTCTAGGCGGGGCCAGGGACGGGACCAATGAGACCTGCGGGACAATGATGTGGGTGTGGACAGGGTGTGGCCAAAAGCAGGTGTGAAAGGGTGCAGTAGGGTCTGGGGCAGTGGTCGGCAACCTGCAGCTTGCGAGCCACATGTGGCTCTTTCCACTTTGAATTTGGCTCTTCTGTGTGCCGGGCGGCCGCTCCAGGAGTCAGGACTCTGCTCCTAGCCTCTGCCAGTGCGCACCCTGTGTGGCTCTCAAAATAAATTTCAATCATGGTTTTGGCGAGATTTGGCTCAGTTGAATAAAAAGGTTGCCGACCACTGGAGCCTCTGGGGGAAGAAGGACCCTAGAAGGGTGCGGGTGGAAAGATCACATCGGGAAGGGGACCAGGCCGCCCCACCCTGCCCTGGCGCCCATGGGGCTGACAGACAGCACAAGTGAGGGGACCAGAAGATGTCCCAGCAGGACACTGTACTCACCGTAGGCGGCTTCCCGGCCCATGTCGCTCTGCATGAAGGAGATGACCCCAATGCCTGAGGCCAGGAGGCCATTTCGGAACCAGGAGAGGAAGGCTGGAAGGGGACAGGACGTGCAGGCGATGAGCCCCAAAGCTGCCCCTCAGCACACATCCCCAAGTCTCTGCCTCATCCTGGAGGGTCCCCACCTTGCCCTACCCCACCCTCAGCTCTTCATTCCTGAAGACTCATGCAGAATTCTGGCGAACAGAACAATCTAGGCCCCAACATGCAGAAACAAAACCTGGAGACAGAAGCCAGGAAGGGTAGTCTAGCAGGGAGAGCGCCCGTCTTCCCACAGCAGGCCCCATTTCCATCCCAGGCATCCCATATGGTCCCCAGAGCCCCTCTAGGCGTGATTCCTGTGCATAGAGCCAGGAGTAAGGCCTGAGCACCAGAGGGCCTGGTTTAAAATGAAGAAACTGAGGGTAGGAAGACACTTTCCATCCCCAGCTGGATCCCTCCCCAGCTCTCCAAGTCCACGGAGCATCCCCTTGACAGATCTCCAACTCCAGCGTCTGCAACTTTCCCTGCTGTCACTCACTCGCATCAAGGCGAGTCTCTAAGGCGGCCTATGTGGGGTCCCCCATTTCCTCTCCCCCCTTCACCCAGACTCAGATCCTCTGCTGGATCCCCTCGCCGTCCAACCAGCCGCTTGCACCTCTTCTACTGGCTGCTGCCCCGTCCAATGGGGAGCTCCCCCCCTTTCCTGCGGGGATCCCGCTCCCGCCTCCTCCCGCCCGCCGGGCCCCGCGCCAACGCGATCGGACCTCCTGGGCTAGCAGCAAACCCATCGGATGGGATGCAGGCGGGCTGGATGGCGCGCCCAAGGTCGCCTGTCCGGGCTCCACCCTCCTGCCTCCTCCCGCAGCCCCGGCCCGCACAGGCGCCTCCTCTCCCAGGACCGCACCGCACCACACCGCGCATCGCGGGGTCCTATCGTAGCCGAAGCTCCGCCGCCACCCCCGGGACGTCCCGGCCGGCCGAACCCCGGCCCCGAACCAACCTGTCTCATGCGCCTTCCGGAGGAGCCAGGCGTCCGCGCGGTCCAGCTCGGACATCGGCGGCGGCGAAGACCCGGCGCGCGGACTGTGGCCGGGGGCGAAGGACCCCCGGGTGCCCCCGCTCCGGGGCCGCGGAGGCGGCAGCAGCGGCCCCCGGAAGCGGAGCCGGGCCAGGCGGGCGGCCCGAGCCCACCACCAGCCGCCTCCCATGGTTCGCACTACGGCCACCGCGCCCCGGCAGCCGCCCATAGGCCGGGCCGCGCGTCACTCAAGGCTCCGCGCGCTCTTATTGGTCCGTCCTGTGCCACTCACTGGCCATGCGCACGGGCCATTGGTCGGAAGGGCGCTGGCTCCCGCCTCTCGCATCCGTGCCGGCACTGAGTCCCGCCTCCTAAGGCTGCTGGACTACGAGTACCAGCGTGCTTTGCCCCCCCAAGCGAAGGTCGAGCTTGGGAAGGCAGCCACGCGGCGTCTGCTGGGACTTGTAGTTTTTGTTAATGTTTGGTACGTGGTTGGGGCTCAAATCCAGGGCTTTATACCTGCGAGGCACATGCTCTGCCGCTGAACTACTTCCCTAACAAGCTTAATCATTTAAAATCCTGGGACCGGAGAGATAGCACAGGGCGTTGCCTTGCACGCAGCTGATCCAGGACAAATAGATGGTGGTTCGAATCCCGGCATTCCATATGGTCCCCCAAGCCTGCCAGGAGCGATTTCTGAGTGCAGAGCCAGGAGTAACCCCTGAGCGCCTCTGGGTGTGAACCCCCCAAACCAAATTAATAATAATAATGATAATAATAATAACAACAATAACAATAATATATTTTAAATCCTGTGTCCATTAAGACAGAACTTGGGATGCTTAGTATAGAGGCTTTGCAAAATCTGAAGAAACCCAGAGGAGAAAGTAAAATTCACCATTAACGGGTTGTTTCTGTTAATTAGAATAATGCCATCCAGTCTTTTTTTTTTTTTTTCTCCAGTCTTCTTTCGTTGCAGGTATTTTTTGTTTGTTTTTTTTTTTTGTTTGTTTGTTTTTTTGGTTTTGGGCCACACCCGGTGATGCTCCTGGCTATGCGCTCAGAAGTCGCTCCTGGCTTGGGGGACCATATGGGACGCCGGGGGATCGAACTGCGGTCCATCCTAGGCTAGCGCAGGCAAGGCAGGCACCTTACCTCTAGCGCCACCGCCCGGCCCCTCGTTGCAGGTATTAAAGAAGGCTACAGAGCTGCTGGTGTGATAGCACAGCGGAGCAGGTGGAGCATTTGCCTTGTACCTGGCCAAGCCAGGTTCTATCCCCTGGATACTTTATGGTCTCCTGAGACTGCCAAGAATGTTTCCTGAGCACCACTGGGTGTGATCCCAACGCAACGCAACGCAACGCAAGAAATAAATAAATAAATAAATAAATAAATAAATAAATAAATAAATAAATAAAATGAGGGGGCGGAGTGACAACACAGCAGTAGGGTGTTTGCCTTGCTGACCTGCTGACCCGAGATGCACCTGGTTTTGATCCCTGGCATCCCTTATGGTCCCCCAAGCCTGCCAGGAGTGATAGCACCGGGGATAGGGCATTTGCTTTGCATGCAGCCAACCCGGTCTGATCCCCTATGTCTCCCAAACCTGCAAGAAGCAATTTCTGAGTGCAGAGTCCGGAGTGCTGCTGGATGTGGCCCTCAAAGCAAAATATAATGATAAAATAAGGCTAATGAGAGAACCTAACAGGAGATCTAAGTGCCATCCCCAGTACCACATATCTCAAGAAGCACCAGAAAGAAAGTTAAATCTACTGCAACGATGCAAAGGTGGATTTGTTTTGTTTTATTTAGGGAATTCACACAGCAGTGCTTAGAGGCTGCCCCCAACTCTGTGCATAGGGCAAAGAAATGCCCCTCAGTAGCAAGGATCAAACCCTGATTTCTCTCACGCAAAGCCTGCAATCAACCATGGAGCTATCTCTCTTTCAGTAAAACTTTTATTTCTTTATTACTTTGAGCCATACTTCACTCTGTTCAGGACTTTCTCCTGTCAGTGCTCCAGGAAACATATGTGGTTCAGAGGTCGCCTTGTGCAAAGTAAATGCTCTCCCTGCTGTACTATCTCTCCAGCCCCCCAAAGCAGATTTTGATCAGGCGCAGGCTGGTCGCCCCTGGACCAACAGTGGGAATCAAGGACATAACCAACTGCGGGGCAGGACGTTTTTGGGGGGTGGAGGGCAGTGGGAAGATGGGTTATGCCCCCACAAACCCTGCCACCACAGGCGCTGTCCTTCAGGTGCTCAATATTTGCTTTCCAGGGAAAGCCACACCTGCCAATGCCTAGGGGTTCCTCCTGGCTCTGCATTTTAGAATTATTCCTGGTGGTGCTCAAGAGAGTCCACACTGGGGATCAAACCCGGTGTGCCTGTGCGCCAGGCAAGTGCCCTCCCTGCTACACTATTGCTCAGGTCCCCCTTTACACCTTTTCTCTGAGCGCTTGTTGAATGTCTCTTCTCCCGTCTCTTGATTTGTGGGGTTTCCAGGGCCGTAGCTCACTCATCCCTCATCCTAAGTAGCCCAGGAATGTACTAGGGGTTCCCCAGAACTAATTGCATCCAGAAAGATACATTAACTGTTACTTGTTTTCTTGCTGCTACAAAGCCCAAAAGAGAAGAAAAGGGGGGCCGCCCGGAGCGATGGTGCAAGCAGTTAGGTGTCTGCCTTGCCGGTACTAGCCTAGGACGGACCTCGTGGTTCGATCCCCCGACGTCCCATATGGTTCCCCAAGCCAGGCACGATTTCTGAGCGCAAAGCCAGGAGTAACTCCTGAGTGTCACCGGGTGTGGCCCAAAAACAAAAACAAACAAACAAACAAACAAAAAAAAAAAGAGAGAGAAGAAAGGCCCTTTGTGGTTTCAGAGGGAAACACTTGCAGTCTCCTGCAGCCCCCCCCCCCCCCCCCCGGTAATCTTTTGGATGGAGCAAAGATTTTCAATTCAATCAAGCAGTAGGTGCCTTTTTCTTTTTCCAGTGTTGGGAGACGGACATCGGACCATACAAAGTCCAGTACAGGCCACTCCTCTGGCTGGTTCTTTTTTTTTTTTTTTTTTTCCTTTCTTTTTTGTTTTTTGGGTCACACCCGGCAGCACTCAGGGGTTACTCTTGGCTCTACGCTCAGAAATCGCTCCTGGCAGGCTCAGGGGACCATATGGGATGCTGGGATTCGAACCACCGTCCTTCTGCATGCAAGGCAAATGCCCTATCTCCATGCTATCTCTCTGGCTGGGTCTTTTTTTTTTTTTTTTTTTGTATGTTTCCCACCAAACCAAGGGGTGTCTGCTGGGGAGGGTGCTCCTTACATATAGGACCTGTGCTCAAGTCAGCTGAGTGGTTTCTGGGAATATTGTTCTTTTTCCTGCCCAGACACTGTGGCTGCTAAAAAATCTCCTTGGCACAGGTGGGGTTTGAACTCACAGCCTTATTATAACTTCGCAGCAGCCACTGAGCCGTCTGTTCTCCATACTGGGAATTTTCACCCTGGTGACAATACAGGTGTTTGTTGTCTGTCAGTTTGTGGGCCATACTTGGAGATGCTCAGGTTTTACTCCAGGCTCTGTGCTCAAGGAATCACTCTAAGAAGTGTTTTACCCTGAGATTATCTCTCTATTTGCCCCCAGAAATTCACTGTGGATTAGAGCTGTATATTTCTGTTTGATTGTTTTGGGGGCCACAACTGCTGATACTCAGGGCTTACTCGTGGCTCTGCATTCAGGGATCACTCCTGGCGGTGACTAGGTGACCATATGAGATGCAGGAAGTGGGGGAATTGAACCCCAGTGGTCTTCGCAAGGCAAATATCCTAACCAGTCCTATGGCTCTGGCCCTGGGACATTTCTTAACTAGGTTAGCTCAAGGCGCTGCTGATTTCTGAAATGAGAGACAGCCACTTTCAATGCCAGAGCAGGAAGTCCTGCTAACTCCGGACTTGCAAAGGGTCTTGGATCAGATCAGATCAGATGAGAACAAGTTGGCCGGGTTAATTATTTGCTAAGTGACAGAAGTAACCATATTTGTTTCCGGCTTTCCCTTCACACAGGCCAGGATTGAGGTTGCACAGAGGTTTGTAAGTCACTGATTATCAATTACAGCATCTGGCCCAGGTCCAATTATGGTCCTTCTTCCTCACTTCAGATTGCACTGGGTGCTCAGAACCTCCTCTCCCCCTCCTGTGCTCCTCCCTACAGACTCCTCTACATGGGGCTGTAGACTCAGGAGCATTTGGGGGAAGGCCCAGGTCCTCTAAAAGAGAGGCCAGAACTGGAGAGATGGTACAGGAACTAAAGCGCTTGCCTTCATGTGGCCAATCCCAGTTGGATCCCCAGCACCGAATCCCTGAGCTCAGAAGCAGGAGTAAGTCCTATGCTCCATCAGGTGTGGCCCAAATTATCACCCTCCTTAAAAAATAAATAAAAGAGGCCAGTGATAGCACAGTGGTAGGGCGTTTTGCCTTGCACGTGGCTGGCCCAGGATGAACCGGGTTCAATCCCCTGGCATCCCAGAAGGTCCCCAGAACCAGGAGCGATTTTTTGTTTAGTTTTGTTTTTGGGCCACATCTGGCGGTGCTCAGGGGTTACTCCTGGCTGGCTGCTTAGAAATAGCTCCTGGTAGGCACGGGGGACATATGGGACGCCAGAATTTGAACCAACCACCTTAGATCCTGGGTCGGCTGCTTGCCAGGCAAACGCCGCTGTGCTAGCTCTGGCCCCTTGGTTTCATTCTTGGCGCTCCCAGCCCTTTCTCTCTAACTGGTCTGAACCTACACAATTACCCTCTTCCTCCTCTGACAGTTCCGACAGGAGGTAGTGAGAGGGCTCCACTTCCATTGCAGGGGTGTCTTGAGGAGCTGCTGGGGAGAGCCTTTCCTCAGACAACCCCCAAACTTTCCGCTTCCTAGAGTAGGAGGAATGAAGGAAGCCTGGTCCCAGGATGGGTGGCCTTGTGATGATGGGGTGCATCAGGGTCATTCTTGAATTTTTCTCCCATCTCTGACCCTCACACACACCCTTTTCCCTTTTTTTTTTTTGTTTTTTGTTTTTTTGGGCCACACCCGGGGGTGCTCAGGGGTTCCTCCTGGCTGTCTGCTCAGAAATAGCTCCTGACAGGCATGGGGGACCATATGGGACACCGGGATTCGAACCAACCACCTTTGGTCCAGGATCGGCTGCTTGCAAGGCAAACGCTGGGCCCCCTTTTCCCTTTTTAAAAAATATTTGTTTGGGGGCCATACCCAGCAAGGCTGGAGGTGGCAAGTGGCTTGGTGCTCAGGAAACTCACGCAAAGATGCGCTGAAGCCCTGGAATCCCCGGCACTCCCCAGTTCTGGGGTCACTGGGGGACCAGACAGCAGAGCTGTCAGGATGGGTTCAGTGCCTGCAGAAGCTGAGGCCTCCTCTCACCCTCTGGCTCTTTCCCTGGCACAGACCTAGGTCCCCTACTCGGGCTGAGGAACCAGCTACGTTCACCTCTCCAATGTTACCAGGGGCCCCGGAGAGAACACAGATGGGCTCACTGGTCTCTTCTTCCCAATACGCCACACCCCGCTTTCCTTGGTTCCTGGGGCTAGGGCAGCTGGTGCCGCGGATGGAGGAGACACAGGCCTTCTAAAATAACTGCACCCTTTAATGGCAGTAATACGATTATTGGATTAAGAGACCATGGTGGGGAAAGGGCAGATGTTTCTGGAAGACAGCTGTGGCGTACAAAATGGGGAGGGTGTGGTATAGAGGCATGCGGCGATCATTGTAAAAATACAGTCCGTTATATACATATTTGCACCTTCAACTCTCTCAACTCTGAAATAGTATTTACACTTTTGTTACAATCCTGGTTAGGTAATGTGGTTGTTTTTTGTTTTGTTTTTCCTTTTTTTTTTTTTTAAAAGCTCTGCCTGATGGTGAAAGACACTTTCGGATGAATTCATTGTTCCTTCCATGAGGTTCTTAGGCTGCATATTCCAAGAGGAGGACTCCAACTCCTATTTCATACACAAATTTCTGTTTTTTTAAAAAAGCATTTTTTCCCCCTTACTACAAAAGAAAATTCCAAGGAGGGCAAAGAAACCCACTGCTGTGCGGAGCCTTCACGCCACTCACTTCAAGTGGCCTGGGCAGAAATCTATCTTGCTAATGATTGATTGCTAAGGACAAACCCAAGACAAACCAAAACGGACAATACGGTGGCCCAGACCGCCCTCCCCCCAAACCCGGGGACTGTTTTCCAGAAGAAGGGGCGTTGGTTGGTCTAGCAGCCTTGTTCACCTCCCTCCCTGAACAAGAAAACGGGAGGGGGGGCCCTGGCTGGCTCACCAGATTTCATTATTACGAGACGGGCCTGGAGTGAGGCAGCGGGATGGGACAAGGTGTGTGGGAAGGGGGGAGACTGCCCTCCAAGTGCAAACGTGCTGCACCCCAGAACCTTTCGAACGCTGGGGGGGAGGCAGGGAGGCTGAGGGCCCGTGCCCTGTCCTGTGCCCACTTCTATCCAGCTCAGCCTGCTGGGGAGCAGGACTGCAGCTCCCAGCGGCCCCCAAATTCTCGCCCCTGACCCAGGGGCCCCACGCTCTCCGGAAGGGCAGCCCCAGCTCCTCTCCCCGCTTTCTGAGGTGTCCACAAACGTCATTGTGAAGCCCCCCGAACCCAGGCGCTGGTGAGCCTCGGAGTGCCCCCAAACATGGACCCCTCTACCGGGTGCTTGGGGAGCGGCAGGTGGGGGGAACGGCCGCCGCTCTGGGATCGGATCCTTGAGCAGTTCCCGGGGCCACTGCCCCACCCACGGGGCAGCTAATACTGACTAGGACGGGCTCTGGCCCGAGGCACCGCAAACACCCCAGCTCCCCGTGGAGTGCTCGGGTGCTCGGGGCGGGCGGGGTCTTTCTCAGCACGCCGGGGCCACGGCAAGAGCCAGCCTAGGTGGTTCTGTAGTTTGGGCCTCGCAGAAAGCACTACCGGGAAGAAGAGGAGTCGGAAAGACAAGCACGTTCCCCGCCCGCCGCTGCCCTGCCCTGCCCTGCCCTGCCGGCTGGCAGGCGGGTGCCGGAGCCACCTCGGCCGGCCCAGCACTACTGGCAGAAGGGGGAGGCGGTGGGGTCGAAGCCTTTGAAGACATCCTTGAGGGACCCCGCGTCCTGCTCGGCCTCGCGGGCCGGGCTGTTGCCCGCGAAGGGGCTGCCCGCGCCCGTCTTGGGCGCCTGCTTCACGGTCCCGAAGAGGGTGGGCACCGGCAGGTTGTGCACCCCGGGCTGCGGCGGGGCGCCCTCGGCGGGCGGGGGTCCGGTGGTGCCGGCGGCGGCGGCGGGGGCCTTGGGCCGCGGCCGGTTGTAGCTGTTGTAGCGGTCCGTGGCGGGGGCCGCGGCTCCCTCGGGCTGCTCCAGCGCCGACTTGCGCACGAACGGGGGCTCCTTGGCCTTGGCGCCGGCGCTACCTCCGCCGCCGCCGCCCGACGGGCTCTTGCCGTTGCCGTCGGGGCCCTTGGGCTGGGCGCCCGCGTCGGCCGCGGGGTCCCCGGCCTTGCCGCCCGCGTTGCGAGTCCTGGGGTCGTACAGGCTGATGCCGCTCAGCACGCTGCTCTGGCCGCCGCCGCCGCCCGGGCCCAGCCCGCCGGCCGCCAGCACGCGGGGGTCGTAGGGCGCCGTGGCGGGCGGGGAGCCCTCCCGGCCGGGGCTGGCGCGGGGCGACGACGGGTCGGCGGGCCCCGGCTTGGCGGCGTCGGCCGGCTTCTGCAGCCGCGGGTCGCTGGGGCCCTTGCGCACGCGGGGGTCGCTGGGCTTGTCTGCGGGGCCGGCCGCGGGGCCCGTGGCGCTGACCGTCTTGAGGATGCGCGTCAGCAGCTCGAAGTCCGGCAGGCTGGAGCCCGCGGCGCCGGGGTCGGAGGCGGCGCCCGGGCCGGGGCCGGGGCGCGGGCGCGGGGCGGCCGGGGCGGCGGCGCCGCGGTGCAGCCGCGGGTCCAGGGCGGGCAGGGCCTGCAGCGCGGCGGGCACGGGCGGCGCGGCGTCCTGCTTGGGGATGGGCAGCGGGAGGAGGTCGTCGGGGCTCCAGAGCACGGTGCGCGCGAAGCCCGGCCGGCTCAGCGTCACGTCCTTCTTGATGTGGCTGAACTGCTGCAGCTGCGAGCGCGGGTCGCGCAGCGGCGGCCCGGGCAGCGGGTCCAGGGGGATGCTGACCGCCTTCTCGCGCAGCGCGCGCTCCCCGTCCTCCTCCTCGGCCGCCGCGCCCGGGCCGCCCGCGCCCTTGGCGCCGCCGCCGGGCCCCGCGGAGCCGGGGTGGCCGACGGCCGCGTCGGGCTTGGAGGCGGGCAGGGCGCGCGCCAGCCGCGGGTCGGAGGGGCCCGAGTCGGCGGGGCCCGGGCCGCCCGGGGCGTCGGCGTGGCGCGAGAGTCTGGGGTCGCGGCTGAGGCGGGGGTCGGCCAGCCGGCTGCCCGTGGGGTGCGCCTTGTGCAGGCGGGGGTCGCTCAGCTCCCCGCCGGGGGCGGCGCGGCCACAGGTCTGCTGGCGCAGGGTCCGGAGGATGGACGTGACGCTGCTGCCGCCCTCGTCGTCGTCACTCGAGTACCAGTTGCCCGTGTCGCCTGCGGGCGGGCACAGGGCGGCGTGAGCGCAAGGAACCGGCCGGGGCCCTCCCGCGCTTTCGGGGTCACCCCAGATCCTGGGGCTTCAGGACTGTGACACCGGGCTCACCCCGCTTTACTAGGCTGCCTCAGTGCCCACTCGTGTGTGTGTGTGTGTGTGTGTGTGTGTGTGTGGGTGGGTGGGTGGAGGGGCTTCCCAGAAAGCGTCAGAAGGGGCGCTGCGGGCATGTCCCCCTCAGTGCTTTCCACCCCACCCCTTCCCTTTTCTCTAGCCCCCCTCCCACCCGTTTTCCCCACACCACTTGCCTTCCTCGTTCTCCCGCTCCGGCTTGCCGCTCTCCGCCAGCCGCCTGGCTCTCTCCTCTTCCTCCTGTTGCTTCTGCTGGATCCGCAGGTACAAGGCCCGCTGGGCCGAAGGCAGGAAGTCGGGGACCGCGGCGCCCGACTTGGGCCGGCCTGGGGGGCCTCCATCAGGGAAGCTGTCAGGCTCCAGCGGGTGCTCGGGGAAAAGGTGCTCCCCTGGCTCCCCAGGCAGCTCCTCGTAGTGCCCATAGTCCTCTGCGGCAGGAAGAAGGGGACGGTCTGGGTCTGAAGGGCCCCCCTATCCTGTTCCAACAGAGCCTGATGCCTGCCCGCAACGCCCCTTCTGATGCTTTCTGGGAAGCTCCTAACAATAGTGGGAACCACCCCCACACACACACACACACACACACACACACACACACACACGGGAGTGGGCACTGCGGCAGCCTGGTAAAGCGGGGTGAGCCCCATATCTCAGTCCTGAAGCTCAGGATCTGGGTGACCCCAAAAGCGTGGGTGGACCCCGGGCAGTTCCTTGCACTCATGCCTCCCTGTGCCTGCAGGCGACATGGGCACCCCGAGGTGGGTGACCCTGTCACTGAGACAATGATGCGTAGAGGCACAGAGCGACACAGCGCAGAACGGCCAACTTCGGAGTTTAAGTGATCCCTGAGCAGGGCCAACTGTGGCCCAAACACCCTCCTACCCTCCAAAAGATAATAATGAAAATGGCAAAACCAGGGCTGGGAAAATCTAGCACGACTTGGTCTGGCTCTTCTTTTTTTTTTTTACTCTGCTTTCAGAAATCGCCCCTGGCTTGGGGACCATATGGGACGCTGGGGAATCGAACTGCAGTCCGGCCTAGGTCAGCGCATGCGAGGCAAATGCCCTATAGCTTGCGCCACTGCTCCAACCCCTTAGCCTGGTTCTTGCCCCAACAAACTCTGGCTCCTTGGAAGCTCCAAGTGCTGTGGGCTGAGCTGTGCCACCCAGGACCAAGGGACCCCATCGCCTCAGGCACCCCACCCCCACCCTCCATCCTCAGGGAAGTCGAGTAGCTGCTGCCTCCAATGCCCGGCTTGGGCCAAGAGGTACTTGGTCCCCACAGAGAGAAGCCAAGCCCCAACCCTCTTGCCACCCATGGTTTCGAAATTTCTGGGGTTTCCCTCAGACCCAGCTCTGCCCTCAGTTCCCAAAAAGGCTCTTCTCTCTCCAGGCAGCCCAGACCCGTGTGTTTTCCCAGGAACCTGCCCCCCCCCACCCGCTGGCCCTCACATGGCTGAACAGGCAGGCAAGTAGACAGGAAGCTTCTAGAAGGAGGCCACCCAGTGAAGGCCATGGCAGCTCAGCCCACACTGTCTCCCGCCCCCCACCCCACTTGCCGAGCTCCTCAAAGACCTTTCTCAGACAACAAACAGGCTGGACCCACAGATGAGGTGAGAACCGTGCCCACAGGCCCCAAGCCCCACAGCCCCCTCCGTACCTGTGTCTCCCAGGAGCGCGGGCTCCATCTCTAAGCCCTCCTGCTGCTGGTAGAAATTCTCGTAGAAGTTCTGGGCAGGTGGGATGGGGGGCATCATTCCCGAGTGCGGGGAGTCTCCAGGCCCATACGGCATCATGGGGGGACCTCCTGGGCCCATAGGGGGGCCGGGGTTCATGCTGGGGCCCATGGGCATGTCCGGGTGCATGTCCGGGTGCATGTCCGGGTGCATGTCGGGATGCATGTCAGGGTGCATGTCCGGGTGCATCGGGCCCATCGGTCCTGGAGGCCCCATGTTGGGCCCAGGGCCCATTGGTCCTGGGGGGCCACCCCCGGGCCCAGGGAACCTAGGAGGAAAGGGAGTCTGTGAGGGGGTGTCTGCACCCTATATCCCTCATTACACATCCAGCTTCTTGGCATAATCAATTTCTCAGTGTGCAACTTCTTCCCCCACTTGTCACACTCCAGTTTCTAGGCATTTACCCAGCACCCTACTCACCGCACCCCCAGCTTCTCGGCCAGTTGGCCCGTTGGCCGCACCACAATCTCAAACAAGGACGGGATCTTCTTGCTGTACATGTCCTGCTGCTGCGGGGACAGCGGCTCGTGCACTGGCATCTGTGGGGGCCCCGGGGGTGGGGGCGGTGGTGGTGGCGGTGGTCCGGGGGGCCCCTGCATGGGCCTGCCATTGGGCGAGGTGGGGGCCTGAGGGCCAGGAGGCCTCGGTGGCGTGGGCAGGAGGCCGACCCCAGGGGGCGGCTTGGGCAGCGGGTTGATGCCTTGTTTCTTCAGCTCCTCCACCTCCTTTTCGTCCTCAGCACCAGCCTCTGCGTCATCTGCTAGCATCTGGGGGGAGGGAACAACAGGCAGTGACCCCAAGGCCAGAACAGATGCGCCAAGTTTGCAGATGAGAAACGCGAAGCTCCCAGACGGGACTCGCCATCTCAGTGCTCTGTCCTGCCTTGATCTCATGAGTTATCGGTGTCCACAACCACTGGGCCTGGGAACTGGGCAGCTCCCAGGGTTGGCCTGGCACCACTCCTAGAAACTCATCATCACCAAACAAGCTTTCTCGGAGCTCCTGTGCTCGGGGTCCCCACAGGCTGCAACAGGCCACTGCACCTAGATTCAGGGGTGCCCCTCAGACACCCATGCTGTCCCTCATACTTCCCTGTTGGAAGGACTGTTGGGTCCTTTTCAGGAAGTACACTCCACACAGCTGCCCACACTGACTGCCTCCTCCAGGTGCTTCCAGGCCCTCTGCCTTCACACCTCTGACTTCAGACCCAGGCCTGGAACACCTGCTTGGAGCTCCTGAGGGGCTGCCCCCTCTTTCCAGCCCAGGGTCAGAAGCCCCACTGAGCCTTTGATCCCAGGAGTAAAAGGCAGGAGGAGGTGGCGGTGATACCACTTTAAGCAGAAATAAGCCAAGTAATAGCTTCCCAGCACTGTAGAGAACCTGGGCCTGCTGCGGAGAAAGCGGGTCTGGTGTGCTGGAGAGAAGTGTGAACACTCAAGTAGATCCGATTCCTGAGCAGAAGTGACCCTCCCAACAGAATCCCTGCTGTTCCCTGCACTGCAGCCAGGGGGCGCCGAACCTCTTCACAAGCCCAGGGCTCGGCCCGGGCCTGGAGAGATAGCACAGTGGCGTTTGCCTTGCAAGCAGCCGATCCAGAACCTAAGGTGGTTGGTTCGAATCCCGGTGTCCCATATGGTCCCCCGTGCCTGCCAGGAGCTATTTCTGAGCAGACAGCCAGGAGTAACCCCTGAGCATCGCCGGGTGTGGCCCAAAAACAAAAACAAAAACAAAAACAAGCCCTGGGCTCCCCCACCCACAGGCAAACTTCCTGGGCTCCCCCAGCCAGCCTTAGTTAGAGCCAAGCCCGTCATGCTGGGTGCAGGCTGCTGGATCCACCACACAAGACTACCGGCACCTCCAGCTCTGCCCCCAGGAGCCTCTGTCTCTGGGGCGTCTTGGGCACACCCGTAGGCAGCCTAGGAAACAAACCTGAAAGCGACACCTGAACCCTGGCCTAGAGGGCAGGCTCCCTAGGTTCAAGTGGGCCCTTCTAACCAGCCCTAATAGTGCCGCATTTCAGACCAAGCAGTGCCAGGAGGGGCCTCTCAAAAACAGGAGTCTTTTGAAGCTGGAGCAATATAGCCCCGTGAGGATGGTGTTTGTTTTACATGCTGTGTGATTCCTAAGTTGGATCCGCAGCATCCCCTGTGGTCCCCTGACTTGGCCAGGAGTAACTCCTGAGTACTGCCAGGTGTATCCCCAATACAAAAACAAACATAAGAAATGGAGTCTTGGGGCCGGGCGGTGGCGCTGGAGGTAAGGTGCCTGCCTTGCCTGCGCTAGCCTAGGACGGACCGAGGTTCGATCCCCCGGCGTCCCATATGGTCCCCAAGCCAGGAGTGACTTCTGAGTGCATAGCCAGGAGTAACCCCTGAGCGTCACCGGGTGTGACCCAAAAAAACAAAAAAAAAAAGAAATGGAGTCTTGGGCCCAGAGAGATAGCACAGCGGCGTTTACCTTGCAAGCAGCCGATCCAGGACCAAAGGTGGTTGGTTCAAATCCCGGTGTCCCATATGGTCCCCAGTGCCTGCCAGGAGCTATTTCTGAGCAGACAGCCAGGAGTAACCCCTGAGCACCGCCGGGTGTGACCCAAAAACCAAAAGCCAAAAAAAATAAATAAATAAAATAAAAAGAAAAAGAAGGGCCCGGAGAGATAGCACAGCGGTGTTTGCCTTGCAAGCAGCCAATCCAGGACCAAAGGTGGTTGGTTCAAATCCTGGTGTCTCATATGGTCCCCCGTGCCTGCCAGGAGCTATTTCTGAGCAGACGGGCCAGGAGTAACCCCTGAGCACCGCCGGGTGTGACCCAAAAACCAAAAAAAAAAAAAGAAAAAAGAAAAAAAAGAAATGGAGTCTTGGGGCCAAAGAGATACCATGGAGGTATGGTGTTTGCCTTGCATGCAGAAGGACGGTAGTTCAAATCCTGGCATCCTATATGGTCCCCTGAGCTGGCCAGGAGCAATTTCTGAGTGCAGAGCCAGGAGTAACCTCTGAGCGCTTCCGAGTGTGACCCAAACCCTCCCCCCCAGAAAAGGAAGAAAGGGAGTCATTTTGGGAGGGGGTCATACCCAGCAGTGCTCAGGGGTTACTCCTGGCTCTGCGCTCAGAAATCACTCCTGGCAGGCTCGGGGGACCATATGGAATGTGGGGATTTGAACCACCGACCTTCTGCATGCAAGGCAAACGCTTTATCTCCATGCTATATCTCCGGCCCAAGAAACGGAGTCTTAAAATTGGACCAGAAAGCAGAGTATTTGCCCACCTGCTGAGAGGAGGGGCACTTTGGTAATTACGGGGGCACCTATACATGAAACATGGCACCACAGCCCAACACCACAACAATGTAGACAAGTCCACAAAGGCCAGAACACCCACTGAGGTTACAGAGCAGAGCCCTCGCTGCCATGTGGTAGTGCTCTGGAAAAGCCCACAGGGATCCCGGGAAAGCCTAGGACAGAGAAGACACCAGGGCACGGTGACAGGAAGTACCTGCTCTCTCTGGACTGAAGGACAGCCACATGGCTCTGTGTTTACTAGCACAGAAAACCTTAGCAGAATAAGGGGGAAGAAGGCTACCAAGCACCCCACTGAGTTAACAACCCAAGACGTTCCAGTCTCTTCACGGGAGAACAAAGCGATCACAGGGTTTGCCAGCCTGAGAGGGCTGCATGGTTCCAGGGCACAGGTAGGAGTGACCCCAACAGAGAAAAGTAGCCTGAGCACTGCCAGGCGACACGCCGTCCCGTGAATGGGTGCAGCCCCCCCAGCCCCCGTACCTTATCCAGGAGCTCACGGGTCTCATCGGTGAGGGGGTCGTGGGAGAACATGCATTCGTCGCCGTTGATGCATTTCCCCGTCGTGTGGTACAGCTTGCATGGAAAGTCCCGTGCACGGTGCGTTAAGGCCAACACTGCATGCAAGGTTCCCCCGAGGGTGGTCTATGCCCTCCCCACCCCCCCACCGACTGCCTGTCTGGGGACAGGAGGGGAGGCCCGGGACGAGGGTCTGCCGAGCACGGATATCATGCATGTAGGGGCAGTTCTCAGCGCGCGCACAGAAGCCCGTGATGTAGAACTTGCACAGCTCACGTTTCTTGGGCAGCTCGATATCGTGGCTGAAATTGCAGTGGTCCCCCTGGAAGAGAGGCGGAGAAGCCGAGGTCAGGGGAGCAGGGGTCCCCGGGGCGTCACGCAAAGGGGGCACCACCTTGCCACTGGAGCAGCAGCATGAGGGGCTGGACCAGGAAGGGGCTTCCCGAAACCCCCAATGTGCCGGCCACTGTCTGCCTTTCCCCTCTCTTCCCCATCCAGGCCAGCCCAATGTGCTCGCAAACTACGAGTCATGCTAACACGACTGACTCCCGACGCCCTTTTAGCTCTTGTTGATGAGACAAAGCCCAGAGAGCTGGGCTGAATTCACTGCCTGAATTTCTTGTTTCAGGAGCCACCAGGAGTTGGGGGGTAGGGTGGAATATGGCGCCAGAGCCCTAGCATGTGAGGCCAGGGTCCAACCCTCAGGCTAAAAAAATAATAACAAAATAAAATAAAGGTGGGGCCTGAGCCATGGCACAGCAAGGAGGGCCTTTGCCTTTAAAATGGCTGACACGTGTGGCCCAAAAACCAAAAAAAAAAAAAAAAAAAAAAAAAGCCTGACACAGGTTCGATCCCACCACCCCATATGGTCCCCTGAGTACCCCCAGGTGTGATTTGCAAACAGAGTCAGGAGTCAACTTGACCATTGCAGATATTGCCTCCCAAAAGAACATAAAAAGAAATAATAATAAGTGCCTGAGGCCTCTGAACTCACTGAAAATTTTCAAGAAAAAACATTTCCAAGTCAGAGCAATAGTACAGCGAGGAGGGCAGAGGGCGCTCGCCTTGCCTGTGGCAGATCAAGGTTGGATCCTGGGTACCTCATACGGGGGAAATCCCTGAACACAGCCAGGTGTCAATTTTTTTTTTTTTTTGGTTTTTGGGCCACACCCGGCGATGCTCAGGGGTTACTCCTGGCTGTTCAGAAATAGCTCCTGGCAGGCACGGGGGACCATATGGGACGCCGGGATTCGAACCAACCACCTTAGGTCCTGGATCGGCTGCTTGCAAGGCAAACGCTGCTGTGCTATCTCTCCGGGCCCAGGTGTCAATTTTTAGCATCACCAGCGTGACCCCCAAATCAGGCAAGAGAGAAGAGCTCATGGGGTTGAGCACAGGTTTTACATTCAGGAGACCTGGGTTCAATCCCTAAGACTACCTAACGTGACCCTGGAGGAGCTTCTGAGTCCTGAAGAGTACGCCTGCCTCCCCCCTGCAAATCCCCAAGAAACAGACCACTCCCATGCACGCCGGCTGCCTTACCCACGTGCAGCGCCCTTCCACGAAGTACTTGCAGATGACTTTGCCCTTCTTGTCCGACTGCTGGTGGGGCTTGTCATGGTCATTCCTCCGGTAGCTGCCACCACCATCCTGTCAGAGTCACCAATGTGTCAAGGGGGCAGAGGGGGCAGGTGAGGCAGGCCAATGTTGGGACGAAGGAAGGAGGACGGGGAAGGGAGGGGACACTCACGCCCATGTCCTCATCGTAGAAGTCGTCATCGTCATTCATGGAGCCCTTCACACCTACTCGGCTCCCACCTCGGCCCCGGCCCCGGCCCAGGCCTTTGCCTCGACCTCGGGAACCCCGGCCCCGGCCCCGGCTCAAGCCTGCAGAGACAGGTGGAGGTGAGGCCCTGCCTTGCCCTGTCCTGCACCTAAACCCCCATTTTCGCCCCCCTCCGCCCACACCCCACGTACCTCGGCCCCGGCCATCCTTGGAGCGGCGGTACTGGTTCAGCTCCTTGGAGTACTCGTCATAGTCGTCGTCACCCAGGGGCTCCTCACTCTCTCCATACTGGGACCCAGAGGGCAGGGGAGGAGGAAGATGGTGTCACCCGATGGAGTGGGGCCTCGAAACGGCAGCATTCACAGGGACCCACTGCCTCCCCGAGGGAACCCAGCCCAGAAGCGACAGGAAGGGCCTGTCACAGTTCCCTCACCCCCACGGCATGTTCTCGAATCAGGTTCCTGTGACATCTGCCAGGTGGGGCTCCAAGGCCTACCTCCATCTCATCCTCGTAGAAGTCCTCCTCGTCCTCCGGGTGGTCGCCTCCCGAGCCCCGGCCCCGGCCTCGGCTGCCCCGGCCCATTCCTCGGCCCCGAGACCCTCCTCGGCTTCCTCGGCCTCGGTAGCCCCGGCCCCGGCCTCGGCTGCCTGCAGGGAGAATTGGATGGTGCGTGAGCCTTGGGGAGCCTTGGGAGCCCCTGCAAAGAACACAGACCCAGTCCGCCGCCCAACCCTCATTAGTCCTGCAGGCCTCCTCCAGGTGACTCCTCTACCAGTCACTCGGGGACTGAGGGAGCAGCGAGGACACAGCCCGATCCCTCGACCACCCCCTGCAGCGGCACCACCTTGGCATCCGTCACTTGCTGAAGCCAAGGGCAGCTTCATGTCCTCGCCAGGACGCAGAAGCGAGGCCGACAGGGGGAGGGTCACCAGATGGGCTTTCAGAGAACAGGACGATTCCAGACTGACTCCTGGCTCGTGCTCAGAGATTACTCCAAGCAGGGCTCAGGGGGTGCTCTGGGATGCCCAGACTTAAAGCAGGGCTTGCGTGTCTTCTGTCAAGTCACCAATGCAGCCTCTTGAAGTGACCTGGCCGGTAACATTGTTGCTTCCATTTCCTTTCACTCTTGCCAGACTTTTAGAAACAGCCAGTCTGGGGCTATGGGGCCTCAACTCCCCAAAGAGCAAATCTCTCGCCAAAGCTGCTCCCAGCACAGGCCAGAGATACGGAACATGTGCCAGGCCTGCAGCAAATGGTGGTCTGACCCCGGGCACTGCCCACAATCTTAAATACTACTGGGTGTGGGCCCCACACCCTCGCTACACTCACACAAAATTAAAATATAATAATAATATGGGGTAGGGGCCAGAGAAATGGAATTGAGGTAGGGTGTTTGCCTCCTTGCAAGCAGAAGGTGGTTCGAATCCCGGCATCCCATATGATCCCCTGAGCCTGACAGGAGTGATTTCTGAGCAGAGAGCTAGGAGTAACCTCTGAGCACTGCCGGGTATGACTCAAACAACAACAACAACAACAACAACAAAAATAATAATAATTATAATAATAATATGGGGCAAAAAATAATAATAATAAAGGAGGATTTGAAGGGCTGGAGCAATAGCACAATGAGGAGGGCATTTGCCTTGCATTCAGCAGACCCAGGTTTAATCCTGGCATCCCACACTGTCCCCTCAAGCCTGCCAAGAGTGATTTCTGAACACATAGCCAAGAGTAACTCCTGAGCGCTCCTGGGTGTGGACCAAAAAACAAAAATACATACATACATACATACATACATACATACATACATACATACATAAAGTAGGATTTTAGTTTAAACTGAAAGGAGCACAGGCTCTGCATGCACCCAGATTCCATCTCAGCACTGCAGGGCCCCAAGCTGATCTGGTGTTACTAGGGAGTGATTTGATTTGATTAGGTGTGACCTGACCACTCCCTAAAAAAAACCAAAAAAACAAAAACAAAATGATTGGCAGAGGGCCGGAGAGATAGCATGGAGGTAAGGCGTTTGCCTTTCATGCAGGTCATTGGTTCCAATCCTGGCATCCCATATGGTTCCCCTGAGCCTGTCAGGAGCAATTTCTGAGGGTAGAGCCAGGAGTAACCCCTGAGCTAGGTTGTGACCCAAAAACCAAAAAAAGAAGAAGAAGACTGGCAGGGGGCCGAAGTGATAGCACAGCAGTAGAGCGTTTGCCTTGAACGGGACCAACCCAGGATGGACCTGGGTTGGATTCCCAACATCCCATATGTCCCCTGAACCTGCCAGGAGCAATTTCTGAACACAGAACCAGGAGTAACTCCTGACCATTGCCGGGTGTGGCCCCAACACAAAACAAACAAAAAAATGACTGGCAGAGAATAAGTAAAATGCTCAGCTAGAAGGTTCTGGAAGCCACCAGAGTTTCACAGAAGCCGGCGTGGGGCTGTGCTGACCACTCTCCATGGTTGCCCATCCCAGCCCTGCCGCCTCACCCCGGCCTCGGCCGCCTTCCTTGGCACGCCGGTACTGGTTGAGCTCCTTGGTGAAGTCATCATAGTCGTCCTTGGCCAGGTCCTCCTCCTCGTCGCCCTCGTAGTCGCCATACTGCTCGTTCTCATAGCTTTCGTACAGCCCATAGCCCTTGCTGTCCATCTTAGAGTAGCTCTTCTTGGGCAGCGGGGTGCCGTGAGATGGGGGGTACTGCTGGTGGGACTGACCGGAAAGCACATGAGTCCCTGCGGCCACGTGGGCTGGGCCTGCCTGGGATGCGCCTGGGGGGGGGACTGGGCCCAGCCCAGTAGGACATAAGCAGAAGGGGACACGTTCTGGAAGGGGATGGACACACGCCTGCACAGCCTTGGCACACAGGAGCGGAGGGCAGGGCAGCCCTGCGGAGGAAGGGGGGTCAAGGGTGAGGGGCAGCCTCTCCCCAGGCAGCACCTTCCAGGGACCCTTGCAAGCCAATGGTCAGTGGGCACTGCAGAAAGGCGCATGAAATGCTCCCAGTGACAGAGAAAGGGAGTGTGGGTGTGAGAGTACCTTAGAGGTCAGCACCTTAGTCCCACACTGTGTGCCCTGCCCACCTCAGGAGCCAGGTGGATGATTAGGGGAGCAGCTAGGGGGCAGCAGACACCCAGAACAGCTGTTCTGGTTCAGTGACCTCCTAGGGCACATCTTTCAGTGCAGACAGGATGACCTTTCAGATAAGTGGCTCCACTTCCCTTGGGCCACACATCCAGGGAAGGTCAGTGTGCAGGGGACGGCGCTCTGGGGAAGGGACACCTGGGAACAGTGCCCAGAGTGACACCTGGCTGCCTCCAAGGCCTCAGCTCGAAGTGGCTAGGCCTGCCGGGGTGCATGGGACTCACCGAGGCATATGGGGGGCTGTACTCCCGGTATTTTCGGTGGCCCTTCTCGCTGGGGCTGAAATCCGAGTCGTCAGAGAAGTCGGAGAAGTCATCGCTGGAGGAAGCGTGGCGCTGTGGGGGACAGGGGACCATTGGGTGCTACAGGGTCCTCCTCGCCAGCTGGTGAAGATGCTGCGAGGGCTCTGTGCCAAGTGCTTGAATAGAAGTGCCTCGCCCAGGGGCTCCCGGGCAGGACCCACCTTGTGCTTGGATTTCCTCCTCTTCTTGGACCTCCGCTTCTCCTTCTCCCGCTCCTTCTTGCGCTTGCGCTTCAGCCTCCGGTGAGACTTTTCCTCATCCGAGTCACTGTGGTGCTTCTCCCCCTTTTCCTTCCGGCTCCTCTCAGGGCCTCCGGAGGTGTCCTGGGTCTCCTCAGCCCCGTCATCTTCCAGTTCCCCTTCTTCCAACTCACCATCTTCCCTGCAAACCAACCCGGCACTCAGGGGTGGGCAAGGGCCCGACTGAAGGGAGTCCAAGAGAAGCCCGGGTCCTGCCTCCAGCATCCCTGCACCCTGGGGTCGGCGTCTGCTCTGGGTGAGATAGCAATCTCCTCAGGTGCTGGGGTGAATGACCTGGGTGCTAAGTGCCACCTGTAGGTACCCAGGCAGCATTCCCCCTAAGCACCCTTCCCCCTAAAGGCGGGGGCATGGCCATGTGGAAGGGTCCCCGGCATTGAGGGGGTGGCTGTGCGAAGCAGACAGTCCTGCAGAGAGCTGGATGCCCCCCACCAGAAGGCCAGGCACTTGGATCTGCAGACAAGCTCTGGGACAATTCGGGGTCCAGCCACCTGCTCTGGGCCAGGAACTTGGGGCCACTCAGCTAGAGAAAGAGCTCCCACATGTTCTCTGTGCTGGCCCTTGTGGCCCATTTGAGCTACATCCCCTTCCACACTTTCCGACGAAGACGCCTCCCAGCACATTCAGAGAATGTGGTACCCATGGGGGTAGCAGAGTGGCACCCCAGAACCTGCAAGGTATGGAATCCAGGAGTGGGAGTGGGATCAGGGATCAAGGAGGGAGGGAAGGAAACGCTGGACAGACTCCAGCTGGTCAGCCAGACCCATGACACAGTCCTCACAGCAGGGGCTGCCTTCCAGCAGGAAGAGGGGCCAGAAAGGCAGGCAGGGCAGTGGGGATGCCTGACACACGTGCGCAACCTGGGTGCCAGCGCTCGCACCACAGGCTACAGCTGTTGTGTGCCCCAAAAAACAAAACTTGAGAAAAAGAAAAAGTAGCAAAACAGAATGAGAGCACTATTTCAAAGCTCAGAGAGCTCCTGACAGCCATAGCAAAGAGTGAGAACTGGGGCCAGAACCAAAGAGCAAAGCCGCGACCTCAGAATCTGAAAGGCTGGGCAGGGGTGAGAAGCTGCCCAGTGGGGATTGCTCACTGCCCCCACGCACTTGCCCCATCCTAAGCACACCCATCATTCTCTTTGTTGGCCTGGGGATGGGCCCCCAAGTCAAAGAGGCCTTCAAGAGGGCCTTTCTATGAGCCCTCATTCCCAATTAAGGGGCCCGGAGAGATAGCACAGTGGCGTTTGCCTTGCAAGCAGCCGATCCAGGACCAAAGGTGGTTGGTTCGAATCCCGGTGTCCCATATGGTCCCCCGTGCTTGCCAGGAGCTATTTCTGAGCAGACAGCCAGGAGGAACCCCTGAGCACTGCCGGCTGTGACCCAAAAACCAAAAACCAAAAAAGAGAGAGAGAGAGAGAGAGAGAGAGAGAGAGAGAGAGAGAGAGAGAGAGAGAGAGAGAGAGAGAGAGAGAGAGAGAGAGAGAGAGAGCTCAGGGGGCCAAGGGGCCAAGGGGTCCAGCCTGCAACTGACACTGCGGAGGTCAAGAGTGGCTCTCAGGCCCAGAATGTGGGATGTGAAAAGGGAGATTGCAGCAGACAACGCACAGGGTACAGGAGTCCAGAGAAGGTGCCGAGGCCCAGGCCCGCTCCCCAGGAAGTCAAGCAGGCTTTCCTGACAAGTGAGGGTCCCCTCCTCGGGTACAGAGGAGTGAAAGTATGGGAACACAGCTCCCCTTGCACAAGCTTCCCCTATGGGAAAAACTGGTGTGGCCCGATGGGTCCCGGGCACAGAGCAGGGAGACCCCAAGAAGCCAAAGCCCCCCACCAGCCAGCACAGAGGGGAACTGGGTGCCACCAGCCCTCGACTGCCTGCCAGACCCAGGAACTTGGACAGAACTGAGCTGCATTGCTGCCTCGTGCCCTGGTGCCAATTGGCCATATCCCTGACAAGCTCTCAGGACACAGGGAGCCTTCCCCACTCGGCCCTCAAGATCCAAAGGCTCCAGACCAAGCAAGTTACCAGACAAGCCACTGCCCTGGCCCAGGGTCGGTCGCTCTGGAGAATGAGGATGACGCAGAGGGATCCTAACAGCTCTGGACCGAGGAAACCCACAACCTACAACCTACCAAGGAGGACCAGAGCGATGACAACTTTGTTTCCCTGGGACCACACATTCCTGCAATGGGAGCTCAGGCCCTAGACTGTGACCCCCCCAGAAAAGTGGGGGAGCCCACCATGCTGATCATTTCTCTCCTTGCCAAATCCTCTGAAGACAGGAGGCAGAAGCCCAGGGGTCTGCCCTACAGAGACGAGAGTCCCAGCCTACCTTTGCCGGCAGGACAGAGGTCAACAAGGGCAGGAGTTGACCTAGTGCCATGTGGGCACAGGCCAACACCTCCCCCCCAGCTTCCAGGGAATGTTAAGTCCTCACGGGCAGAGCTGGGCACCCCTTCTAAGGAGTGACTGCTGGACTGATGCCACAGGGCACAGACCCAGCAAAGGGACGCATTATTGACATCAATGGGGCAAAGAAATGTTATGGTCAAGAAGCTGCAGGGAGGGTTCTGGCCTTAGATGTAGCCAACCCGGGTTCCGTCCCCGGTGCCCCAGATGGGCCCCAAGCACCGTCAGGAGTTACTTCCTGAGCACCACCAAGGTTTGGCCTCCAAAACAAAAAAGAAATGTCACATTTAGGGTTAGAGAGATAGTACACGTGCAGCCAACCCTGGTTCATCGCACAGGGGTCCCCAACACTGCCAGGAGTGTCTCCTAAGCACCACTGGGTGTGGCAAAAGAAAAGAAAAAAAAAGTAAAAAGAAATTTAAAAAAATAAAGAACTTGTTTTCAAGTCAGGGGACCCCACCCACCAGGCAAGTTTGGAGCAGGAGGCTCCTTTTGCAGAGGAAGTAAACCTGGCTGACTCTTCCTCTTCTCTAACCTCTGCGCTTGGTAGAAGTTAGCAACCTGACCTTGGTTTTCCCATCTGCAAAATGGGGAGGAAGCAGGGAGATAACAGGGGCAGGGAGTAAGGGGCAGAAGGGCCAGGCAGGCACAAGTTCCAAACAGTTTCAAGAACCTGGGCTGAGGTGCAGCGAGACCACAGTTGGAGAGGTCACTTGCCTCACACATGGCCAACTTGGATTCGATCCCTGGCACTCCATATGGTCTCCGAGTGCCGGAAGAGTGATCCCTGAGTGCAGAGCTAGGAGTGAGCCTCAAGCAGCACCGGGTGTGGCCCCAAAATCGAACAAAAATTTCTCAGTAAGGTAAGTCAAAACCTGGGCCGGAGAGATAGCACAGTGGCATTTGCCTTGCAAGCAGCTGACCCAGGGCACCCAGGGCCTAAGGTGATTGGTTTGCCTTGCAAGCAGCCGATCCAGGACCTAAGATGGTTGGTTCGAATTCTGGTGTCCCATACGATCCCCTGTGCCTGCCAGGAGCTATTTCTGAGCCAGGAGTAACCCCTGAGCACAGCCGGCTGTGGCCCAAAAACCAAAAAAAAAAAAAAGAAGATAAGTCAAAAAAACCACCTAGAGCCAGTAAGAACACGCTCCTCCAGGGGGAACCCCAGGACTGCCGGGGTGTTTACTTGGTAGTTTTCTCGACGAACTACAGCCAGCGCCCCTTTGGAGCTGAGGGGGACATGGCTACCGACACACTTCTCTGACCGATAGGTTACCATCTGCTCCCCATAAAGCCTGGTCAAGATGGACCAACAGACATGCCTTCTCCCTAAACTGGGTGTTGGACGGGGTGGGCCAGTAGGGACCAGGGTAGGGAGAGCCGTGGGAAGAAAGGATAAAGTTTGTAAAATAAACGAGCGAGGCCTGCCAACTCCCAAATCCTGCTGACAGTTCAGTGGAAGCTGCAGGCTGTTAGGATTTGGGGTTCAGAGACCAGAAGACAGACACACAGAGAGGGGCACGTGGGGGGGAGGGGCAGAGGGAAGGAGGAAGACAGCAAAGAAAGCCACAACCCAGATGCCAACTCCTGAGCCCTTGGCTGTTACCTGGAGACCATGAGAACTGTGACAAGAGGCACTTAGGTTACTGGGGAGGTCGTGGGTTATGGCCATTTACTGCCCCAACTCTCTGCAAATAGCCCCGGGTAGGCTCTGAATGACCCATTAACTAGGAACAGACTGATAAAAATTACAAGGTGGCTCTGCCAGGCCACCCACCTCCCTTCGAGGCAGGTCCAGGCACACACCCCCAGGGCCAGTGGACACCCGGAGCCCTAGGTCCAGGCACACACCCCCAGGGCCAGTGGACACCTGGAGCCCTTCCTTCAATTTTGGAGGGGAGCCCTCACTGAGGGATTTTCAGAGGCAGGACATTGTCAAGCTCAGTAACCCTCTGGGCCCTGCACATGCTTTTCAGTGTCCAGACTACCAAGGTTCATCAACCAGAGAGCAAGAGCAAGGGGGCTTGGTGTGGCCCCTCAACATTCTCAGAGGTCAGCACCACAGGCTCTGTGACATCGCCCTGTTCGTTACCACGGCCACGGGTCCACTCTGGGCACCAGCCAGGCGGCTAGCACCACCTTGCCACGGGAGTAGAAAACCCAGACGGGCCCTGAACCCCTGACTGCTCTCGCTTCCATGTGTGTGTTACCAGAACCAGACCTGGAACTGTCAAAAGCCAGGAGTGGGGAGATGGGAGAGAGCTGAGCTGCCTGGGATAGTAAGTAATCAGTCATTTCGCTGGGCCAGGTTACAGCTTTGAGGTTACACTTCTAAGGATTCCCAAGTTGGAGGTTCCTGCCGAACAATGCAGGGGTGAGACTGGGATTTGCATCCACATATAAGGGGCATGGGGAGATATTCTGTAGATTCGGGGTACAAACCTGGCCCTTGAGAATCCCAGCTTCACTCCCTCAAGCATCACCAGCTGTAGCCCAAACCCCCCAAAAAAAAAAAACTTGAAAAAGAAAAGGAGACAACCTGTGGGTACCCACCCAAGGCAGGAGATTAAGGCTCAAGACCTGCCAGGCCTACACAGGCCTGGCCTTGAGCAATGCGGACCCTACTCCTATCCTGAGCACCACCTGAGCACAGAGGCAGGAGTACACCCTGAGCACCACCAGGGGTGCTCCCAATCCGCCCTGTCCCCTAAAGTGACTTTCCCAGGCCGGGAGGGGACTCCATGGCTCAAGCACCAACTCCAATTGCAACCTCACATTCGATCCAGATCTGGACGCAGCTGCCAAGCGCAATCCTGGCACCACCTAACCCGGAAGGAAGTGAGCCTGTGAGCACGGTGTGGCCGGGTGAGCCTGGGCCGAGGCAGGATGTGGAGCCCCGGCTCCACCCCCTCCTACGCCTTCAGCCAGGGAGGGCCTGGAGAGAACTAAACTGGTTTTCCAGTGGTTGGGTGCAACATGGAAGAAGCCACCCACCCACCCCGCCCCACCCCCACCCCCTGGGGCTGACCCTCTTGGTGGGGAAGTCACAGATGGGGGGGGCATTTGGGGGTCTCAGAAGGCCAGAGAGCAGCAAGAAAACTCCTTTCCTAACACCTCCCTTCTCTGCAGCTCCCAGAAACACAGCCCCAGTCTCAGGAAGCAGCTAGCGCCCCCACTTAGCAGACATCTGAAACCCAAGGTCTGGCCCCAGGCTTCTATTCTGCACACACACACACACACACACACACACACACACACACACACACACACACACACACACACACACACACACACACACACACACACACCCAGGGAAATTATCTGAAAGAGAGTAATCTACTCTACAGGCCAAAGGACAAAAAGACTCACACCCTGAAATCAAGAACTGAGCCAGGAAGAGGGAAGGGGCCAGGATCTTCAACTGCCCGGAAACAGTGTTCCAAGAAAGGCCGCAGTGCAGTCCTAAGGCGGGGCAGTGGGCAAATTCCTGGAATGCTCCTGGGGTTTCAGCTTCAGCAGGCAGGGAGGCAGCAAGGGGTGGAGGAGGCCACTGGGGGCTGGGTGAATTCTCAGTAGAATTCCCCAAGATCATGAAATCCAGAGCTGAGAGCCAGGGAAAACTGCCGAGGAGTCAGCCAGACACTATCCCCACAGCCAGGTCAGTCCTTCCAAACTCTCCAACTCAAGACTTGGAGAGTTAAAGGAGGAAGAGCCACAAGAGTTATCTCTGGTGGCAGGAAAGAGCCACCTTTCTCCTCACACAGCCATTCCAGACAGATGAGTCGCCCTTCCGGGAAGAGAAGGCAGCCCTGGCCCTGCCCCCACAACCAGGCCCTTGATAAAAAATATTCCTCAGCTCCAAGTTCCTCCCCTATGAACAGGCAAACCTGACAGCCTTGCTTAAGTCGGACTGTGGTCCTCAGCCCGAAGAGCGGGTTTCTCTTGGTCCTGAAGGAAAAGTCTAACCCACAACCTGTGGAGACTTGTATAAGACGACTCTGTGTTCCTGATTTCCTACTGAACGAACCTGATCTCATTCCCTGGACATTCAACCAAGATAAATCACACCCTTTTCATTTGAAGGGAGGCTGGGGCGGGGGAGCCAGGGATTAAACCTGGGCTCACAGGACAAACATGGACTTGAACCCTTTCAGCCATTTTGTCAGCCCTCATCACTTCCTCTTGAAAGACGAAGCCTGAGAGACAATACAGAATGGGGAGGGTGCTGGCCTTGTACATGGCTGACCCAAGTTTGATTCCTGACATTGTCTCTGGTCCCCCCTGAGGACCAGCAGGAGTGATCCATGAGCACAGAAGGAGTAAGTCCTGACCACTGCCAGGTGCAGCCCCAAGACAAAAAAAAGCACCAAGTTCTTGTTATAAATAAACCAACTTCTCAACAACTGTAAGGCTCTATACACAACAATTTACTTGACTTCAACCACTTATACTTGGGGAGAAGTGAGGCTGGCAGGAAACCCCCCCCCCTTTCTCTGCTAAACACACTTTTGGGACAGGGGTGTGTGTGTGTTGGGGACTGAAACAAGACCCTCTGAAGCCAGGACCCCACACACGGCCAATTCCCTACTGCTGAGCCATACCCCAGCCCTAAACCCACCACTCTTGTCCGCTTCATCCCAGTCTCCCTTTTCTTTGTAAAAAAAAAAAAAAACTGATGGGTGCCAGTGGGGCTAGCTGCCGCTGAGGCTCTCAGCTGCTATCTCGTTCACCCAGAATCTGTCCACAGCTACCCAGTAGGCCACAGGGTGACCAACAAGAGCCTCCGATGTGGCTGAGGAGTCATGGTCAGTCCCTGTTGGGACCTCGCTGGCAGCTATTCTGAGCATTGGCAGGGCCTGGCACTAGCACCCTAAGGAAACCTAAGCCCAGGTGTCTGTTAGGAAAATGAGGAGGGCATCAGTCCAAGCCACCTACAGGAAAATTCAGCCAAGTGACACTGGCGTCTGGTACCAGGTCAGAGGGCAGGACAGAGCAGAGATGCACTCACCAGACCCAAGGCCACAAGAAGTCCCCAGTTCCTCCAAAGGACTAAAAATCCTCCAGAGAAGGTGTGGGCTCAGGCCTCAATGTCCCCCAAAGGAACAGAACTCGGGGAATGCAGAGCTGCTGCTGCAGGTCCTGGGGGAGCAGAAATACGGCCCTAACCTCTTGGAAGTTTCTATACTCCTTCCTTCCCTTCTCTTCCATCAAGTCCTCCCTGCCAAAAAGACAACAGGCGTGGCAGGTGCCAAGCACTCAAGTCCCAGCCTCATAGCTCTGATCTACAGCAGTGTTTCTTGCCAAATGGGCTGCACCTCTGGGCTTCCAACATCAACCCTAGCCTTGAGGAGACCAAACCTCCTGAGGGTCCTCCCTGTTCCCCATCAATTGTGTGTGTGTGTGTGTGTGTGTGTGTGTGTGTGTGTGTGTGTGTGTGTGTATGTGTGTGTGTGTTGGGACCACACCCAGCAGTGCACAGGACTGACTCCAGGTGGGATTGGACTAGGGACCATATGGAATGCCAGGGATGGAACCCAAGTCTGCTGTGCTACAGCTTTGGCCCCATCACCAATTCCATTTCATCCTTTCTTTTCTCCATTCTTTCCAACCTTTCCTGTTTTTCAAATGCAGAAGACAAACCACTAATCACCTCAGAGCCCACTCAACAGCACACTGCAGCCTGAAAACCCCACCAGCTCCAGGGGGGCTGATGGCCACCAGGACGGGGGAGGGGGGACCTGGGGTCTTAGTGCCTTCGAGCTGTGACCTTGGATGAGTGACTTCACCCCTTTCCATTTTTTAGGTGCTGCAGATATGCATGAGCAGGTCACATCTGACCTCCACGACAGACCAGGACACTGGACACAGTCCCAGTCCAAGTGGCTCCTCAGCCAACGCAAAGGGAGATGTCCCCCTGTATCCCGGGGTGAAGTTCTGGGGTTTCTGGTTTCTGGCTCCTGGGAGCAGATGCTCACCGAGCTGGATCTGCCCTGGCCACTCAGCTGGGGCTTGCAATCCTCTCCTTTCACAGGTGCCAAGCACCATCCGCCACCCCCGCCCCCATGCTCGGATTCGCTGAGAAAGACCAACTTTGCAGCCAGCCAGGCACTGTGGTGCTACAGTGACCCGTCCCAGACAGGCAATCTGAGCTCTGGTTCTGGGCAGCGCTGGCCCTGCCCAACTCTAAATAACATCGTGGGAGAGCACCTCGCACCCTTACACCCTAGGAAAACTCAGCTCCAATAAAAGCACCAACCAGGCGGGCTGCAGGAAGAACAAAGCCCAAACTGGCTCTGCCAAACTCCCTGAGGGGTGGGCTCATCCAGCAGCTGGCAGGGGAAGGCCACTCCCTAGAGGTTAGAGGACTCGCCTGCAGGGAGGGAGGAGTGGTGGAACCAGTTAACAGGGACCCTAGGACTGGCTCTGTCCTAGTTCTCAAGAGGCCCCACAGCACTGAGTCATTCCAGTTGCAAAATGCAGTGGAACAGGAGGGAGCGCCCAGCCGGCTGGCCGGCCTGTTCTGACTTTCCTACTGAGGGCTCTAAGCAAACAAGTAGCAGGGCCCTAAAATGGCTTCCAGTGCTCAGGAGCACTGTGAGGCGGATAGAGCCAGAACAGCCTGAAAGTGAATCCATCCACCAAAGGAACATTTAGTTAGTTACTCTGCAGAAACTCAGCAGATCCTGCTTGGGGGGGGGAGGGTAGAGGGAGGCAAATGGCTGGTTTTAGTTGGAATTTTTTACTAGGAGAGTCCTGGATAGAGGACTATCTGTGGACACCCTTGGGCACTGAGGCACGGCTCTGCTCTCCCTGCCCTGTGACCTGGGTGCAGAGGGCCAGGCCTGAGCCCACTAATCAGCCTGCCTCCCTCCCTCTTGCTCCAGGTCCAATGTTCACAGCTCTCCCTGCCACCGCCCTGCAGCTAGGGTGCTGAGTCACCAGCTCTCGAAGAGGCAAAATGACCAAAACAGGACAAGTCCCCCATTCAGGGCATTTTGGCCAAGAGAAACAAACTGCTGAGCATATAGCCTGTGTTCTGCTTGGGGAATTAAAAAAAAATCCA
This sequence comes from Suncus etruscus, assembly GCF_024139225.1. Classification (NCBI taxonomy): domain Eukaryota; kingdom Metazoa; phylum Chordata; class Mammalia; order Eulipotyphla; family Soricidae; genus Suncus; species Suncus etruscus. Next base: position 90,500,286 of record NC_064861.1, read on the forward strand.
GAATCCTATAGCAAGAATCAAGTCCCCTGCCAAAAAATCCCAGACTCGCTCTGACATCCCACAGGGCAGTCAGGAACCCCTGGGTGCACTCTGAAGCCCACAGAAGCAGCTGGCCAGAGACAGGCCGATTCTCTTGGCAGCTCTGGTTCCCTGCAAACAACCTGCTTGATCTTACACAGAGGAAAGCTATCTGCCCTCCCTGACCCCACTGCAAAGGGGGCTTTGCCACTCTCCTCTTTCCATTCTAATTAGGAAAACACCCTCTGACCATTTATCCTGCCAGGCTCCCCCAACAACAAGCAGACTGCTCCTGCCGGCCTCAGCTTATTCAATACTGACAGCCCCAGCCTGGAACCAGCTTCTCCTCCGACTGTTGGAGCAGAAGGGACAGACCCAAGCCAGGAAGGGCCCTTTCAAAAGGGCCATTTCAGGCTGCAATGATAGCACAGTGGGGAGGGCACTTGCCTGCTCTGGGTATCCCATAGGATCCCTGAACTCCTCAAGAGTGATCCCTCAGTGCAGAGCCAGGAATAACTCCTAAACATCGCTGGGTATGCCCCCCCCCCCAAAAAAAAAAAATAAAAGGCATCCAGTCATTTCACTCTCTGCTTGGAAGGCTTTTCCTTCATTTACCCAGCCTAGTCTGGGTTGGAACCCGACTCCCAGTACCAAGAGACAGAAAGCAAGCCCAGGTTCACTGGTCTAGGCAAGGCCCCAGAGATCCTGACTGTAACCAGAGCTGGAGCTCAGGGCAAGATAGCAGCAGCAGCAGCAACAACAACAACAACAACAACAACAACTAAAACCACTGCAAAAGCAACAATAAATAAGGTAACCCGGAGACAATCACCTTCTCCCGTTCAGGTGGAGGGAGAGAAAGCACTAGAAAGAGTTCAGTGGAAAAGGGCCACAGGACGCACGGACTCAAAGTCAACCAAAAGTCAAGGAAGCAGTTTGCCAGGTCCTTTACCAAGCAGGCCCAGGCAGCAGGCCTTGCTGGCTCAGAAAGATAAGAAAAGCCCTAGAACCTTCTCCAAGAGCTAGAACACTACGCCTGTCCAGAACTAAAATATAGCAACCTTCAGACCAAACTCAAGCCCTATTATTTAGGACACAGGTTAGAAACCGAGGAAGGGAGATAGAGATACATAGATATCTATTTTCTTCTTTAGAGCCCATTTGAAGGGTTCAAGAATACAGGGGTTTGGTGATGAGAATATCCAGATTTTTCTAGCACATCAGACTTGGCTTCTCTAGAGGGAGAATCTCATTTGCTTTCAGAATGGACCACTCTCCAGAGAAAATTAAACGGTAAAGCGTTTAAGTGGTTTTTTTAAGAGTTGATATTAAATCAGGGATTCTGAACGACACCCTTTTTTTTCCTTTTTTTTTTTTTTTGCAACATCCATTCATTTCTATTTGAACTCAGCCGGGTACATCAGTTTCTTTTCGGGGAGAATAGTACTGTGACATTTCAAAAACTAAGACTACCAGAATATAGCCTCATATCATTACTGGGACTTCTTGATTTTGATGGATGAGTTTCCTTAGACAAGGAGAGAAAAAAAAAAAATCAACCATTGCATTGGGATGTTAGAGAGCTTTTCAAACATGCTGTTTTTTTGTGGGGAGGGAGAAACAGTATTTTCCAATTCAAGGATTGCTCTAATTTTCCCCCTTAACAAAAGAAATCCCATTTCCTTAACATTTTCTCTTAAAAGTCCACTTCTACAAACTTAGTAGCCCTTGAGCTAGGAAGGTTCATCTTCTAACATTCAATTTCTGCTCTTGGCTCCCAGGGGAAGAATTTCACCAAGGATGAGATACTCGAATTAATGCGATTGGTTTTTGGCTAACTCCTGCACAGTGGGCAATGTGTTTTAAGAGTTTGTGCTTCAGACATTTTTTTTTTTTGGCATAACTGTACAGTGGACACTGCTTCCTCTCACAAAACTCCGTTCACCTCTTCAAGACACTTTTAAAGGGGGCAGTTTGAGCGTAAGCAAAGACCGAGTGACCCTAACCAAATGGCAGATGACATTTCTGCCCTGTGTGTGAGCAGACTAGTTTTCCTTAGAAGAATGGGGGGAAAAGAAAAAGGGTAAACAGGAATTTTAGGAGTGGAAGGAGGCTTGGTGGTAAAAAGTTGGCTCTAACCAAGTTACGGAGGGGGCCGAAGGTGGCCAGAGGGAAGTCAGGGGGCAATGTGTGTTATATATATATATATATATACATATTTTTTTTTTTTTTGTCTTTTAACTTATGCTTGTAAAACACATCACAAGTGCTGTTTGGCTCTGCAAGTCATTTCTGTGGCTGTTTTTTTTTTTTCCTTGTATGTGTAGGGCAGGGGCGGGAAGGGGCTCCTGGGGCCGGAGGAAGTGTTTGCTTCTCTCCACCATGATGGGGCGTGTTAACATGTTCGCATCAACTTTTCACGGTCAGGCATGTGCTTTCGAACAAAGAAGCAGTGGAGACAGGCAGAGCAGAAGGCGGCTTGACACGGTTTACAGAGTTGGTGCTTCGACAGTACTTGACAAAGGACTTGCTTAATTTAAACGTCCATCACCATAAGAGACATCGTAGGGAAAGGAGAAAATTGTATCTACTTGAACCGCAATCTCTTTTTTTTTTCTCCTTTTTTTTGGGGGGTGGTGGTGAAGGGTTGGTGGGGACAAAGGTGGGGGGGGGGAGGGAGCATTAACTTGAATGCCAGTATCCTAAACCAGTTTAGTAACCTTGTCTGGACTTGTATCCACTTTCTTCAAAGTCCCACAGCCAGGAGACAAAAGCAATCATATTGCTTTGGAAAGGGGGATAAACACGAGGGGGGCTTTGAAAATACGGGACTTTTAAGGAAGTTTTTGTCATGTTACAGTACCATACTTTCTTTTTCCCTTTGAGAAAACTGTGTACGTTCAATTTCTTAAGCCAAAAAAAAAAAAAAAAAAAAAGGAGAAAAAAAATTTTTTTACATCGAAAGGATGTGCAAGTCTAAAAAGGGCCGTAACAAGGTTAGAATCTGATTTGAACATTCTCCAAGTCACTCTTTCAAGCATCACTTTGGTCTACAGGCGAGAGGAAGGCAGGCAGGAAGGAAGGGGGGACAAGAAGAGGGAGATAATTGAATTACTCAATAAAAGAGGCTACTTACCATCCCAACCCATTGTAAGACATACACTTCTGACATAAGAGACTCCTCAGAGGTCGAATAAGCGTGTAAAGCACCTTTGAGTAATGCACCTGCCCCAGAGGGGCCCCGCAGCCACATTGGGCAGAGGAACAGACCTTTGCTAATCTGTTTATTTTCTGGAACTGGAGTCAGGCTGCGATGGGCTGCGAGTCCCAGGGCGATACAGTTAATTAGAACCAAAAGAAAAAAAAGAAAAAAAAAGAAAAATAGAAGGAAAAATAAGAAAACCAAAAAAAAAAAAATTTTTTTTTTGGTCAAAGCTCACCAAACTGCGGCACTGTGTCTCAATGTGGGTGGCATTTCTTTTAAAAGGCAAAGAAGGGTCTGCGGAGAGAGGGAGGGAGGGATGGGGAAGGGGGGGCAATGGGGCCTGGCAGCAGGGGGGCCCTGGCCCCAGACCCCAAGCTGGAAGTGGGTGATACTCAGGCCTGGCTTCGATCCCTTGGCTGTCCGGCTTGTCCCCTCCCCACTCCCTCTAAGCACCCCCATATTGCTGCTGAGCCTGAAACCCACCCGGGGGCCACCTCGACTCCCCCCTCTCCACCCAGCTTGAAGGGTGGGCAAATGCAGCACCCCGAAACCTTCCAAGCGAAGCAGGGAAACCGGCCCCCCCCCTCGCCCTGCAAGGCATCCGGGCTGGGTCCCCTTGAATCAAAAGGCATGATCCTGAAGGTGGGGGGGGGGGAACCCACTTTGCAATTCCTGAAGGCCAGGGTGGGAACTCTCCCTTTCGTTCCCAGCCCCAAGGGCAAGGGAACCTCACTCTCCCCCACAAAAGATGGAACCCCATTTTGATCGGAAACGAGGCCAAAACCACCCCCTAACCAACCCAAACCCTGAAAAATAAAAGGGGGGGGGAGGAAATCAACTTCCTCTCCCCTCCGGGGCAAGGGACCCCAGATCTCACACCCTTGCACCACCCCAAAAAAAATAACAATGAATAACCCCCCCCAGCATCACCTACTTACGAAAGGCGAGAGAACCCCCTTTCCCTTATGGAAAAAACATGGGGCCTCTGCCCCCCCCAAAAAAAATAAAAAATAAAAAAATGAGCCAGGGGGCTGCAGTGCAACCAAGGAGGTCATCAGATTCCCACCTCCAGGTCGATGGAGGGGGGACCTCCCGCACCCCCAAAAGGAGGGCCAGAGAGGTTCCCTCACCCTCGTGGGGGGGGAACCCCACAGTCGGGGAGGATGGAGAAGGGAAGAAAGAGATCTGGCTGAACCCCCACTTTGGCTAGGGAGGAAAGGATGGATCTGCCCCCAAGGATTTGAAAGGATACTTTAGAGCCAGGAATGCAGGGAGGGGAGACACCCCGTTAATTTTAGAGCCCCCCAAAACATCAGATCGGCTCCCCATCCCCTCTTCAAAGAGAATAAAAATATATCTAAAAGGGGGGCCCCTTCTCCACCCTCCCATCCCCCGTTTCCCGAAGCCAGGCGCGGGCTGGAGGGCTGGAGGGCTGGACGGGCGGACGGGCTGGCTCAATGAAAGGCTCCGGGCTCCGGGCGTTCTTGGGCTGGGGGCACCAAGCTCCCCGACACCCCGGGGGGTCGGGGCCGGGCGCGCGGGGGCGAAGGGGCGCGCGGTCCGTCCGGGGGGCGCCTCCTCACCTTCCCCTCAGCATGGCGCCCCAAAAAAGACAGCGCGGGAGCGAGGAGGGCGCGGGCGGGCGGCGGGCGGGCGCCGCGAGGGGGGGCGCATGAGGCCGGAGGGAGGGAGGGAGGGAGGGAGGGAGGCAGAGGCAGAGGCAGAGGGAGGCGAGCGCGAGCGGGGCGCGCGGAGGAGACGGGCCGCGGGGCGCGCGAGGAGACACCCCCACCGCCCCGCCCTTGCTCCGGCCTCCGCCGCCGCCTCGGGGGCCCAACATGGCGCCGGCCTCGCCTCCGCCTCCGCCGGGGCCTGACCTGTCGTCAGGGAGCGGGAGGCCGAGCTGGTGCTGCTGGCGATCGGGAGAAAGAGGAGGCGGAGGAGGAGGCGAAGGAGGCGCCGAGGGCGACTCCGATGGCGGCTGCTCGGGCGACTCGGACTCCAACTCGGGCTGCGGCGGCGGCGGCAGCGGCGACTCGGGCGGCGACAGCAGCGGGGGGGTCCCAGGCTCGGCCTCCATCGTGGCTCCTTGGGGTGCAGGAGGAGGGGAGGCGTGTTAGTGCTGGGGCCCGAGTTGGGGGGCTCTTGCGGACAAGTCGGGGACGGCTGAAGGGAGTTTTAACATCTTGCGTTTTTTTTTTTTTTAGGGGGAAAGCGGGGTTTTTGTTTTGCTCTTTCTCTTTGGGGTCACCTCAGCGCCCACCTCAGTCGAGCCTTAGCTAGCTAGGCCCTAGCCGAGAGGCCTAGCCCCGGGCCCGGGCCCGCTGGCCGCCTGCGTGGGGGAAGCGCATTCGGCTGGCTTCGGTGCTGGCAGCGGGGGCCTCATGATCGGGGCATGGGGCGGCCCGTCCGGCCCCCCAATTCTCAAACACACACACCCGCACACGATCGAGCCCGTGCAGTGGGGGTTGGGGGGCGCCCCGAATTGGGGGTGGGGTTGGGGGGTGCCCCGGGACACTGGTGGGCGTGAAAAGCGCGGGCCTCGCGCTTGGAAGCCAAGCCTGGGGGTCTGCGGGGTGAAGGGGGAAATAAAAAGAAATCAAATGAAAATCAAACGAAATCAGATCAGATCAAAGGGCTGGAATGGGGAGAGGGGACACAGGGGCGCTGAGCCGGGCAACCCCCGACTGTCGGGGCTGTCTGGGCCGCCCCGAGCTGCCCCGATTCGGCTCAGCTCGGCTCACTCCGCCCAGTTCTGCCCTGCCCTGCCCTGCCCAGGCCGGGCCCAGCCGGAGTCAGAAATTGACACAAAATGGCGGAGCGGCCGGGCCGAGCCGAGGCGGGAGGATGCCAGAGGGGCGGGGCGGGGCGAGGTCACGTGGGCAGCCCTGCTCGCGCGCGCGCCCTGTCAGGCGGAAAGAGCCGAGCGGCCGGCCGAGGTGTGGCGGAAAGAGCCGAAAGGAGCCGAGCGGCCGGCCGAGGCGTGGCGGAAAGAGCCGAGTGGAGCCGAGTGGGCGGGGCCGAGGCCGTCCGGAAATCCACGAAGGAGGCGAAGGGGCGGGGCTAGAGGAGACAGGGAAAGAGACAAGAGAGAGGAAGGGAAAAAAAAAAAAAAAAAGAACAAGGATCGCGGGGTGCGGGGTGAAGGGTGGGGTGGGGTGAAGCCGGGGAAAGCCGAAGCAAATCGGGGCGAGGAGGAAGAGGAGGAAGGAAAGGAAATAAAAATGGGTCTGTCGTCCTCGCCGTGGTGGTTGTTAATAAAACCTACTGGGACCGGCGTCCGTGCAGAAAGGGCCTTCGGCGAAGGGGTGTAGGTAGGACAAGGAGGCGGAAACAGGCGCGCAAGAGGCCGGGCGAGGATAAAGGGCCCCTTGGGGTGGGTGGTTCGAGCCCCGGGCGGGGCGGAGCTAAGGGAGATTAATTGGGCGCTGTCTGGACTGGGAGGAATTTCGCCCCGGAAGCAGGCGGGAAAAGAGCTAGAAAAGTCCCTTTGACAGCTGAGATGGGGGGGGGCCCCGCCAGTTTTAAAGGGGGACCCGGGGGAGGGGAAAGGGGTTTGGGGGTGCGGAAAGTGGGTGGGGGAGATAAGACCAGAGAGCTGCAAGCCGCGAGCTTGGCCTTCTGGATTGTTCCCGGCGAGGCGAGGACGGGCGAGGCCCAGCCCGGCCGGGCCGGCCCGGAGGTGACATCACTGGGCATCTGTCCGGTGGCGTCATCGTCCTCCTCGGGTTGTCAGAGCCGGGTGGAGCGGGGTTCGGGGCCCGACCCCAAAGCCTCCAGGACACTGCCAACCATCGCCCGATCCGGACGGATGGATTGAAAACCTTAGCTAGCTGGTGATACCTCCTACTTACTGCGTGCAGGCACTCCGCTGTTTGCAAAGTGATCGGCCCAAGGTGATAGGGTTATAGCGAAGCTGCAAAAAAAAAAAAAAACAATTTTTTTTTTTTTGTCTTCAGGAGCGGGGAGGGGCTTTTGCCTTGCACGCTGCTGGCCCAGGTTCGATCCCTGACACCCCACCACCTGGAGTAATCCCTGAGTGCAGAACCTTGGAGTAACCTGAGTATAACCCTAACCGGGTGTGGCAAAACAAAACCAAAAAAAGGATTTTTTTTTTTCCCCTCAAGGACTGGCTTTCCATTGCTTTGGGCAAATTCTGTTCCAGTTTATATCTAAGGGATCTCTCTCTCGAGCACTGTTTTAATTAGCTCCTGTCCCCGTCCTGTGAAAAGTGAAAGGAACTTCGCTTCTGTCCTCCTGGAGCTTAAAAACCAGATTATATGTTCCAGGTAAAAGAAACCCAAGTTAGGAAACGGGGGCTCCTATGAATGGGGAGGTGGATTCTTGAAGTTGAAACACAGAGAAAAGAAAGTTCCAGTGGAAATAGCATTTCAGGCTCTGACAAATTAAGGATTATTTGGATTCTTGGAACAGAGGGGGAAAAAAAACAACCCTGAGGACCTGGGAGGGAGAGATGCCAGAAGGCCTTGTGATGTGTTAATTCTACTATAAAAGGAGAAAAGAATTCCCAGCACTGGACTTGTACACAAGCTTTTCATGGGAGTGATTTACAGCCTCCAGGGGAGAAGTGAAAAATGCTAATAAAATATAGGCCAGTGCTGTAACACAGTGGGAAGGGCATTTTCTCTTCTTATAGACAACCTGAGTTTGATCCCCAGCATTCCATATGTTCTGCTAGGACTAGTTCCTGAGTGCAGAGCCAGGAGTCAACCCTGTACTGGCCCATATCTATAGCCCCGTAAGGCCCCCCCCCCTTTTTTTTTTTTTTTTTTTGGATTTTGGGTCGCAGTGACAGTACTCAGAGGTTACTCCTGGCTCTGCACTCAAGGGTCATTCCTGGCAGTGCTTGGGGGGCCCTATGGGATGTTAGGGATAGAACCAGGATCGACCATGTGCAAAGCAAATTGCCCTACCACAGTGCTATCTCTCCAGCCATAAGGCCCTTTCTTTTTTTTTCTTTCTTTCTTTTTCTTTCTTTCTATTTCCTTTCTTTTTTTTTTTTTTTTTTTTTTTTTTTTTTTTTTTTTTTGTTTTTGGGCCACACCCGGCGGTGCTCAGGGGTTACTCCTGGCTGTCTGCTCAGAAATAGCTCCTGGCAGGCACGGGGGACCATATGGGACACCGGGATTCGAACCAACCACCTTTGGTCCTGGATCAGCTGCTTGCAAGGCAAAGGCTGCTGTGCTATCTCTCCGGGCCCCAAGGCCCTTTTCTAATGGATTTTTGTGGGCCACAGAAACTTGTTCTGAGGAAGTAGTGATGATCCAGTTGAACATGTGCTGACCATGCTAGAAGCTCCCATCTTTACCCATTTGTGTGTGTGTGTGTGTGTGTGTCTAGTTTCTAGTTGACATCTAATAATCTTTTTTTTTTTTTTTTTTTTTTTGGTGGTTTTTGGGTCACACCCGGCAGCGCTCGGGTTATTCCTGGCTCCAGGCTCAGAAATTGCTTGCTCCTGGCAGGCACGGGGGACCATATGGGACGCCGGGATTCGAACCGATGACCTCCTGCATGAAAGGCAAACGCCTTACCTCCATGCTATCTCTCCGGCCCCTTTTTTTTTTTTTTTTTTTTGGGACATCTAATAATCTAAACATGCTTATTTAGTGATCTTTTCTATAAAAGACCATTACCTGGGACCGAGGGCATAACTCAAAAGCCTAAAGCCTGAATTCCATCCCTGATAATGTATGGTACCCTGGGAAAATTCTCTATATTGCAGGGTGTCTCTCTCTCTCTCTCTCTCTCTCTCTCTCTCTCTCTCTCTCTCTCTCTCTCTCACACACACACAAACACACACACACACCCTACACCCTACACTGAAGATCAGTTAGCACACAAGATTCACTTTAATAACATACGGGGAATTTGAAACTGGAGCAATAGTACAGTGGTGTGTAGGGCTTTGCCTAGCACACAGCCAACGGGGTTTAATCCCTGACAGATATCCCATATAGCTCACACACATACCCAGCCAGTCAGGATCCTGCCAGGTGAGATTTCTGAGCACAGAGCCAGAGTAGCCCCTGAGTGCTGCTGGTGTCACCCCCTCCCCCCCCAAAAAAAGAGGGAAATTTACATGGTTGTGTTTTTGTTTTGTTTTTTTGGTTTTCGGGTCACACCCGGTAGTGCTCAGGGGTTACTCCTGGCTCTATGCTCAGAAATTGCCCCTGGCAGGCTCAGGGGATCATATGGGATGCCTTACCTCCATGCTATCTCTCTGGCCCCACATGGTTGTGTTTTTTATTGAGTTCTTTAGTTTTTGTTTTTGGCCCACACCCAGCAATGTGAACCAGGGGTCAGTAACAAACTGGGGACCCTGCTCCCACCAACTGTAGATATAGGTAAGATGGAGCTGAATTTCTGATGCCACGTCCTGAAACAGCTAAAGAAGTTTATCCTTAAGGCCAGAGAGATAGCACAGCAGTAGGGTGTTTTGCCTTGCAAAAGGCTGAACCCAGTGGTTCAAATCCCGGCATCCCATCAGGTCCCCTGCGCCTACCAGGAGCAATTTTTGAGCGCAGAGCAAGGAGTAATCCTAGAGTGCCGCTGGGTGTGACCCAAAACAAAACAAACAAAAAAAAGAGCCCCTCCTTACCACAGTCATTCCAGTGCCTCTCTGCTGGCTTTTGCATTACTCAGGTCTCACAATCTTCAGTTTTGCGGGCACATCCAATGGTGCTAAGGGACTTATTCCCGGCTCTGTTTCATGGATCATTCCTGGTGGGGATTGGAGTCCAGTGTGTGGTGCTAGTGATCAAATCTGGATCTGGATTGGCAACATGTAAGGCAGAAGGCCCTACCTGTTGTACTATCATTTCAGCCCCCCAAATCTTTTTGCAATCTTTTGTTGTTCTTTGGGCCACACCCAGCAGCTATCAGGGGTTACTCCTGGCTCTGCACTCAGAAATTACTACTGGCAAGCTCGGGGGGACCATATGTGATGCCAGGGATCAAACCCGGGTCTGTCCCAGGTGGGCCACATGCAAGGCAAATGCCCTACCTACCACTATGCAATCTCTCCAGCCCTGTCTTTTTTCCACCTTATGGCATAAATTGCCTCAAATTCCCAGAGGGCTGCCAAATTTGGTAACTTTTTAAGTATAAGTTTAATGTGGATATGCATACAATCTGCTATTTACTAGTTTATGGGGAGAGAGAGGATCTTCCACGGGCATTAAATGAGCAAATTCACACATACAATGCAAGTGCCTCCCTGGCCCCCAACTTTCTGTATAAGAGAAAAAAATTTCAACCAATCTTGAGCGTCAGGGTGATAGTTCAGCAGAAAGGGTGCTTCCCTTGCACACAGCAGACTGAGATTTGATCTCAGGCATCCCATACGGTCTCCTGACCCTGCCAGAATTGATTCCTGAACGCAGAGCCAGGAGTAAACCGTGAACATCGCCGATGTGTCCCCCCTCCAATTCAACTTCCCTCTTCTTCCTCTGAGCCTTCAAAATGTGTGGGAACTGGCAAGTTCCTGGCCTTCAAAGACATAAGGTTGGGCAATCCTTTTTTCACTCTGACTTCAGTTTCCCTGTCACCTGTTTTTCTGCTCTTGAGTCATCAATAGTCAGGCTGAGGATTTTTCTTTTGTTTACTTGCTTGCTTGCTTTTTCTTTTCTTTTTCTTTTTTGTTTGTTTGCTTTTTTCCCCCCCTTGCTCTTGGGGGTGGCTCTTTGATGACTTCTTTGTAGCAGGGAATATCAGATTTTTTTTTTTTTTTTTGGTTTTTGGGCCACACCCGGCGGTGCTCAGGAGTTACTCATGGATGTCTGCTAAGAAATAGCTCCTGGCAGGCACGGGGGACCATATGGGACACCGGGATTTGAACCAACCACCTTTGGTCCTGGATCGGCTGCTTGCAAGGCAAACACCGCTGTGCTATCTCTCCGGGCCCCAGATTTTTTTTTTAATTTGGAGGAATGCCACACTCAGCAAGAACACCTCACTTTCCCCCTCCACCAGCTCTCTTTGCTGGTCCATCCCTGGATTTACCTGGGAGAGGGTAAGATCAGAAAAGAAATTCCGAGAAATTGAGCTTCTTACCTGGTTCTCAAGGAGACGATGTCGCCCCCTGGAGGATATTTTGGAAAATTAGGGAAGGAAATTAATGAGTTTTTTTATCCTCTAGTGAAGTCTCAAGGGAACGTGGGTTGCTCTCCTGGGGGCATTTTGGAAATTTGCGAGACCTTTGGAGTATTACAATAATGGGAATGAAGACATTATTTCAGCATTAGGGTAGATAGGATGTCTGCCATATGGTCTTGCTGATGGCCACCTGTGGAACAAAGTTGCTGGTTATTTTTATTAAATGGAAAGAATGGAACATGTGGGGCCGGAGAGATAGCATGGAGGTAAAGCGTTTGCCTTTCATGCAGGTCATCGGTTCGAATCCCGGCGTCCCATATGGTCCCCCGTGCCTGCCAGGAGCAATTTCTGAGCATGGAGCCAGGAGTAACCCCTGAGCACTGCCGGGTGTGACCCAAAAACCACAAAAAAAAAAAAAAAAAAAAAAAAAAAGAATGGAACATGTGTTATGATCAACTATGTGATGCATTTTCTTTTTTTTTTTTTTTTTTTTTTTTTTTTTTGGTTTTTGGGCCACACCCGTTTGACGCTCAGGGGTTACTCCTGGCTATGTGCTCAGAAATCGCCCCTGGCTTGGGGGGACCATATGGGACGCCGGGGGATCGAACCGCGGTCCTTCCTTGGCTAGCGCTTGCAAGGCAGACACCTTACCTCCAGCGCCACCTACCCGGCCCCTTTTTTTTGTTTTTTTGTTTTGTTTTTTTGTTTTTCGGGCCATACCCATTAGATGCTCAGGGGTTACTCCTGGCTACGCGCTCAGAAATTGCCCCTGGCTTGGGGGGACCATATGGGACGCCGGGGGATTGAACCGTGGTCCTTTCCTTGGCTAGCGCTTGCAAGGCAGACACCTTACCTCTAGCGCCACCTCGCCGGCCCTGATGCATTTTCTTTAAATAAGTTTAAATTTTTTGGGGGGGGGCCACACCCAGCGCTGCTCAGGAGTTACTCCTGGCTGTCTACTCAGAAATAGCTCCTGGCAGGCACGAGGGACCATACGGGAAGTTTAAATTTTCTTTTTTTTTTTTTTTGGTTTTTGGGCCACACCCGGTAACGCTCAGGGGTTACTCCTGGCTATGCGCTCAGAAGTCGCTCCTGGCTTGGGGGACCATATGGGACGCCGGGGGATCGAACCGCGGTCCGTCTCCTAGGCTAGCGCAGGTAAGGCAGGCACCTTACCTCCAGCGCCACCGCCCGGCCCCAGTTTAAATTTTCTTAAATAAAATAGAAAGAACAGGCCAGAATGATAGTTTAGCACTTTTTTTTTTTTTTTTTTTTTTTTTTGTTTTTGGGCCACACCCGGTAACGCTCAGGGGTTACTCCTGGCTATGCGCTCAGAAGTTGCTCCTGGCTTGGGGGAGCGCAGGCAAGGCAGGCACCTTACCTTTAGTGCCACCGCCCGGCCCCTAGTTTAGCACTTTTTTTTTTTTTTTTTTTTTTTTTTTTTTTGGTTTTTGGGCCACACCCTGTGAGGCTCAGGGGTTACTCCTGGCTATGCGCTCAGAAGTTGCTCCTGGCTTCTTGGGGGACCATATGGGACGCCGGGGGATCGAACCGCGGTCCGTCCTAGGTTAGCGCAGGCAAGGCAGGCACCTTACCTCCAGCGCCACCGCCCGGCCCCTAGTTTAGCACTTTTATTGCACAGGGCTTACCTGGCTTCAATTCCCAGCACAGTACATGATCCCCTGACACCAGTAGGAGCTCAGAAGTACCTCTCTAAGCATGTCCAGCTGCGGTCCAAAACTAAAATAAATAAACTTAAGAAAATATGCTAATATTTCAGCAGCATAAACATTCTTTCTATTTTATTTATTTTGTGGGTTTTGGGCCACCCCGGTAATGCTCAGGGGTTACTCCTGGCTCTGTGCTCAGGAATCATTTGTGATGGTGTTCAGGGGTCCTTATGGGATGTCAGGGATCGAACCTGCATCAGCTTCATATAAAGTGAAGCCCGACCCACAGTACTATTGCTCCAGCCTTTGTAGCTCTGAATTTTTTTAGGGGGAGGGCCATGGTCAGTGGCACTCAGGGGTTACTCCTGGCTCTGCACTCTGGAAGTACTCCTAGCAGGTTCAGGGGATACAGGATGCTGGGGCTCAAACTCGGGTCAGCTGTGTGCAAGGCAAACACTGTCCCTGCTGCGCTATCATTCAGGCCCTGTAGCTCTAAATTTGGATTGTGCCCAAGCACAGTTCTCTGCTTCTGGCATGATTTCAGTTTCCTTCTGCTTCAATATCTGGCTAGTATATACCTGTGGGCTGGCCAAAACCCTAAATTCAGGTGACACTCTGGACATTTTATTGTTTATTTGTTTGTCTTTCCACTGAGGACATGATTGATTAGAAAGGCAACATAATTATCTGCAGTGGTGATCTCCCCCCAGGCCTGGCTTGATAAGGATGGACAGAGGGACATGATCCACTCCATGACCTCCGACAGACTGTGCCAGCTCAGCCAGCCACGAAAGGGGCCCTGGTCTGGGAGCCTTTGCCACACGGGTCTTCCTGGTGATAATTGTTGCAGAACAACCCTTGATGGGGTTGACTGATGGAGGGATGGAGGATGAGGTCTTTCTCCTCCAGCTCGGACCATGCATCTGCTACCCTGTTCAGCCGGCAGTTCTGAGGTGAATGTGGCAGGTATAAAGCTAACAGGCAGTCAGGCTTCTGAAGGTAACAGCTTTATTCCGTGCATAAGGCTAAAGCCAAAAGCCTCAGAATCAGCCCCTGGAAGAAAGCCCCAGCCTTCCACAGACCCTTGCTTTTATACATCATAATCGGGTACCACCCTATGGTGGGAGCAGAATGCCAGGTCACATCCTAGGGTAGGGCACAGTCACCGATCAGGGTAGGATCAGTAATATAATAATCCCATGGAAATGTTTACATACACAACAATAATCAAAGTGTTAGGACGGGATGGGGGGCATCTCTTCTCATCCGTCCTGTCATTTGCAGGCATTTCTCCTTGGACTCCTAGAGTAGGAGTCCCCCTACCCAGTGTGGCTGGTGACAGTGGATCAACTTCAGCCCCAGGGCTGGAGAGATAGCACAGTGGTAGGGCATTTGCCTTGCACGCGACCAACACAGGATGGACCTAGGTTTGATTCCCGGCATCCCACATGGTCCCCCAAGCCTGCCAGGAGCAATTTCTGAGTGCAGAGTCAGGAGTAACCCGAGCGCTGCCAGGTGTAGCCCAAAAACCAAAAAATGCTTGAGCTCCAGTGGCAACTTCCCGGGGTCCTCACAGACCATGACAGGTGAGCAAAGAGCAGCTTTAGCCCAACTGTCCCTCCTTGTGAGAGAACAGCAGTGAGGCAGGAGCAGGAGCGAGATCCATCGAAGCAATGGTCTTGACTTCTGCAAAAAGGACCCAGGCATCATTTATTTATTTATTTGGTTGGTTGGTTGGTTAGTTGGTTTTTGGGTCACACCCAGCAGCCCTAGGGGTTATTCTGGCTTTGTGCTCAGAAAATAAATGCCTGGCAGGCTCAGGAGACTATTTAGGATGATAGGGATCAAACTTGGGTCAGCTGCAGTGCAAGGCAATCGCCCCTCCCATGCTATCGCTCGAGCCCCAATTTTATTTATTTTTTCATTTTTTTATTATTTTATATTTTATTCATTTAGTTTTGTTGTTCCTATTGTTTTGGCCACACTCTGGTGCTCAGGGATTACTTCTGGCTCTGCACTCAGAAATCACTCCTGGAGGGCTCAGGGGATCATATGGGATGCCCAGGATCAAACCCAGGTCAGCCACATGCAAGGCAAGCACATATCTGCTGTTTTATCATACCTGCCACTCTTTCACTCTTTAATCTTACTTTAAAAGCTTAATAAGGGGTTGGGGGCCGGGCGGTGGCGCTGGAGGTAAGGTGCCTGCCTTGCCTGCGCTAGCCTAGGACGGACCGAGGTTCGATCCCCCGGCGTCCCATATGGTCCCCCAAGAAGCCAGGAGCGACTTCTGAGCACATAGCCAGGAGTAACCCCTGAGCATCACAGGGTGTGGCCCAAAAAAACAAAAACAAAAAAAAAAATAAGGGGTTGGAATGAAGAGAAAGTATGGAGGTAAGGCTTTACCTTGCATGCAGAAGGACGGTGGTTCGAATCCTGGCATGCCCTATGGTTCCCTGAGCCTGGCAGGAGCGATTTCTGAGTGGAAAGCCAGGAGTAACCCCTGAGTGCTGCTGGGTGTGACCCAAAAACCAATAAATAAATAAATAAATAAATAAATAAATAAATAAATAAATAAATAAATAAAATAACTTTCTAAAAATTTTTTAAAAAAACCTTAATAAGGGGTGAAGTAAGTCAAAATATCTGATAGGGGGCAAGAGTGGTGGCACAAGCAGTAAGACATCTGCCGTGCGCACGCTAGCCTAGAAGAACCACAATTCAAGCCAGGAGCGATTTCTAAGGTCATAGCCAGGAGTAACCCCTGAGCGACACGAGATATGGCAAAAAAAAAAATAATAATTTTAAAAAATCTGATAGGGAGCATTTACCTATTTTTGTTTCTGGAAAGGGTTCATGCAGGGGCCGGGCGGTGGCGCTAAAGGTAAGGTGTCTGCCTTGCCTGCGCTAGCCTTGGACGGACCGAGGTTCGATCCCCCGGTGTCCCATATGGTCCCCCAAGCCAGGAGCAACTTCTGAGCGCATAGCCAGGAGTAACCCCTGAGCGTTACCGGGTGTGGCCCAAAAACCAAAAAAAAAAAAAAAAAAAAAAAAAAGAAAGGGTTCATGCAGTGCTGGGAGTCAAAAATCCTTTTCCTCATACATGCAAGGCAAGTGCTCTACTTCCAAATCACACCAGAGCAATAGTACAGCAGTAGGGCATTTGCCTTACATGTGGACAACCCTGGACAGACCCGGTTTGATTCCCGGCACCCCATATGTTCCCCAGAGCCTGCGAGGAGTGATTTCTGAGTATAGAGCCAGGAGTAATCTCTGAATGCTGTCAGGTGTATCCCTAAAACAAAACCAAATCACACCGGAGCCCCAGGAAGTCATCACTAAAACATACCCCCATAGTTTGAGGGTCAGAGCAGCAGTACGGTGGGGAAGGCATTTAACTTGCACGTAGCCAACTTGGGTTCAATCCCCAGAATCCCATATGGTCCGCTGACCTAACAGGGAGTAATACCAAAACACAGAGCCAGGAATAAACAATCTCTTGAGCACACAAATATGCCCCACCCCCAAATAACAGTATGGTTAAAAGCTGCTCAATTCATTATCTTTTCTTTTGGTTGTTAAGCCACACTGGGCGGTGCTCAGGGGTTACTCCTGGCTCTGTACTCAGAAATCACACGTGGTGGGCCCGGAGAGATAGCACAGTGGTGTTTGCCTTGCAAGCAGCCGATCCAGGACCTAAGGTGGTTGGTTCAAATCCTGGTGTCCCATATGGTCCCCCGGTACCTGCCAGGAGCTGTTTTTGAGCAGACAGCCAGGAGTAACCCCTGAGCACCGCTGGGTGTGGCCCAAAAACAAAAACAAAAACAAAAGAAATTACACGTGGCAGGCAAGGGGACCTTAGGGATGAATCAAACCCAGGTCGGCCATATACAAGGCAAATGCTCTAACCCCTGCACTATCACTCCAGCCCTCAATTTATTATTTTTTAAAGGTTTACGTGGTCCCAACAGGCAAATCAGGGTAGAACAGAGCTCTATACAGATTTTCTTTACATGGTGTGTTCCAGCTTGCCTGCATTTTAGAATCATCTGGGGAGCATTTTATAAAGATCCCAGTGTCTCACCTCCACCCAGGCCAATTAATCAGTCTCTGAAGGTGGGACCTGCGCTTGGTACTTGCTGAAAAAGCTCCCCAGGTAATTCTAATGTGCAGGTGGGATTGGGAACCGCTGCTGGTATAGCCGCGTCACCTGGGTGGAGGTAATTAGGTAATACTGAGACCCAGGGGCCCTAACTCTTGAATAGGGCTCTCCGCCCCCCTGAAGTTACAAAGTCTCTGTTTCCAGAGCGGTTTTGTTCAGCTGTTACTGGAAAAACAAGCTGCCCTCCCTTGGGGATCTAGATCCAAGAGAAGTGAGGTGTCAATTCGGGGCTGTACATTTATCCAAAAGGCAGGAGCTTCCAGAATGGACATGGCTGGCTGCAGTGAAAATATAAATAAAACATAGGTCTCTACATTCAGTTGAATGGCCTCAGCCACATACAAACACAAAATAATGTTCTGGGGCGGGTTGATGGTATAAGAATGCGGTAGAATGACTCAGGTTCCATCCCCAGCATCCCATAAGGTCTCCTGAGCCTGCCAGGAGCGACTTCTGAGCACAGAGCCAGGAATAACCCCTGTGCGTTGCCGGGTGACCCAAAACACCCCCTCCCAAAATTAAATTAAACAAAATAAATATAACTTTTGGGTTAGCTTCTGTCTTTTGGATAAATGCAGGAACAACTCGAAGAGATAAAAGGGACGGGATGAAAATAACTGAAGCGAGGGGCTGGAGAGATAACATGGAGGTAAGGCATTTGCCTTGCATGCAGAAGGAATCCCGGCATCCCATATGACCCCTGGCATCCCATATGACCCCTCGAGCCTGCCACGAGCGATTTCTTTTTGTTTGTTTGTTTTTGTTTTTGTTTTTGGGCCACACCCGGTAACACTCAGGGGTTACTCCTGGCTATGCGCTCAGAAGTTGCTCCTGGCTTGGGGGACCATATGGGACACCGGGGGAATCGAACCGTGGTCCGTCCAAAGCTAGCGCAGGCAAGGCAGGCACCTTACCTCCAGCGCCACCGCCCGGCCCCCACGAGCGATTTCTGAGCGTAGAGTCAGAAGTGGCCCCTCAGTGCTGCTGGGCGTGACCCAAAAACCAAAAACCAAAAAAAAGAAAAAATAAAAAAAGAAAATAACTGAAGCTGTTAGAAATTTTGCACGCTGGATCTAGGTTTAGTTTTTTACCCAGCAGAGGCTTAAGTATTGTAGTACGTTTTCAAGAATTCATGCATATTCATGAGGGCATCCAGTGCCCATGAGCAATTGAACCCTAGCCCAAGCTCAACTGAGGCCTACCTAGCCCAGACTCCTAGGCTGCATTTTCAGATGCTATGCTGAAGAACATTGTAGGATTTGTGTTGTTTTAGTTTGGTTTTGGATTTGTTTATCTGAGTCACACCCAGCAGTGCTCAGTGCTTACTCTTACTCTTACATTCAGGGATCACTCCTGGCAGGTTCAGGGTGCCAGGATCAAATCCAGTTCAATGCTGGCGTCAATGCAAAGTCCTCTGCACTATATACTATGGCTCATGCCCTAGGCTGGGTTTTGAAGTAGGTAATGAGGACAAAGGTGAGTGGCAGTTGAAAGGGACCTCACTGCAGTGTCCACTGGCCTGTACTGTTTCGCCAATGGGTCTCTGTCTTTATCTGTACAAAAATGTTCTTTTGGGGCCGGAAGATAGCATGGAGGTAAGGTGTTTGCCTTTCATGCAGAAGGACGGTCGTTCAAATCCCGGCATCTGATATGGTCCCCTGTGCCCGCTAGGGGCGATTTCTGAGCCTAGAGCCAGGAATAACCCCTGAGTACTGCCGGGTGTGACCCAAAAACCAAAATCCAAAACAAAACAAAAAATGTTATTTTATGTTTTAAGTTTTTGGGCAACAGCCAGCAGTGTTGATGTTTAAGAGTCATTCTCAGTGGTGTTTAGGTGCCAGGAATCAAATCTAGAATGCCATCATGGCTGTTTATCCTCTCCCAAAAGTGTTCTTTTTTTGGGGTGGAGGGGGTGGAGTGATAGCATAGCAGGTAGGGTGTTTACCTTGCACAAGGCCAACCCAGGAAGGACCTAGGTTTGATCTCCAGCATCCTATATGGTCCCTCAAGCCTACCAGTCACAATTTTTGTTTTTGTTTTTGTTTTTGGATCAAACCTGGCAGTGCTCAGGGGTTAATTCTGACTCTATGCTCAGAAATTGCAGCTGGCAGACTCGGGGGACCATATGGGATGCCGGAATTCCAACCACTGTCCTTCTGCATGCAAGGCAAACAACCTAATTCCATGCTATCTCTCTGGCCCCAGGTCACAATTTTTGAGTGCAGAGCCAAGGAGTAACCCCTGAGTGCCACAAGGTATGACCCAAACCTCCCAAAGAGGTTTATTTTTTTGTTTGTTTTGGAGTCATACTTCTACTCAATGCTCAGGGTTCACTCCTGATTTTGAATTCAGTAATTACTCCTGGCAGTGTTCAGGGGGCCATATAGGATGCCAGGGATAGACCCAGGTTGGTTGCACGCAAGGCAAACATCCTCCCTACTGTATAATCACCATGCCCCACCCCACAAAAAAAAAGGGTTCTTAAGTGAAGCAGGCAGGGAAAAATGGGATAAAAGAGGCTGACAGTGAGTTCTTGGGAAATAATAAAATCAAGGTCATCTGCCAGAATTGATCCTGAGCACAGTCAGGTATGACCCGCAAAGAAAACCAAAACAAAAATCTCAACCAAAATGGGATTTAAAGAATTTACTCTGGGCTCCAATAGATTACATTGGGCAGGATATTTGATTTATAAGCAGTTGAGCCAGATTCGATTCCCGGGACCCCATATGGTTCCCTGAGCCCACCGGGAATGATTCCTGACACAGAGTTCAGTAGTCAGCCCTAAGCACCTCTGTGTGACCCAAAAATTAAAGCCAAAACAAATAAACAAATAGCAAAACACCTTGTGGTTGGGGCCAGAACAGTGGTACAAGCGTTAGGGTATTTGCCTTGCACACGCTAACCTAGGACAGACTGTGGTTCAATCCCCTGGTGTCCCTTATGGTCCCCATGCTAGGAGTGATTTCTGAGTGCAAGGCCAGGAGTAACCCCTGAGTGTCACCGGGTGTGACCCAAAAACCTAAAAAAGAAACAGAATAAACCACCTGTGGTGTTCAAGATCACTTGAGCTTTTGTGCTCAGGGATCTCTGTCTCTCTCTGTCTCTGTCTCTCTGTCTCTGTCTCTCTCTCTCTCGGGTTTTGGGCCACACCTGGTGATGCTCAGGGGTTACTCCTGGGTCTGCACTTAGAAATTTCTCTTGGTGAGGCCGGACACATAGCACAGTGGTAGGGCATTTGCCTTGCAAGCAGTCGATCCAAGATGGATGGTGGTTCGAATCCCATATGGTTTTCCGTGCCTACCAGGAGCGATTTCTGTGCTCAGAGCCAGGAGTAACCCCTGAGCATTGCCGGATGTGACCCCCAAACCCCCAAAATATCGCTCCTGGCTTGGGGGACCACACGGGATGCTGGAGATTGAACCCAGGTCTGTCCTGGGTTGACCACGTGCAAGGCAAATGCCCTATGACTGTGCTATTACTCAGGCCCTGGGATAACTCTCAATGGTCTCATAACACCATATGTAGTTCTGGGATCCAATACAATTTGTCATGTGCAAGGCAAGTGTCCTATCAATTTGAGTAAGAGCTTTTTTTTTTTTGAATTTTGGGTCACACCCGGCAGTGCTCAGGGGTTCCTCCTGGCTCTACTGCTCCAGGCAGGCTCGGGGGATCATATAGGATGCCGGGGATTCGAACCACCGTCCTTCTGCATGAAAGGCAAACGCCCTACCTCCATGTTATCTCTCCGGATCCTCTAAGGTGTTTTTTTGTTTTTGTTTTTGTTTTTGGGCCACACCCGGTGGTGCTCAGGGGTTACTCCTGGCAGGCACAGGGAACCATATGGGACACCAGGATTCGAAGTAACCACCTTAGGTTCTGGATCGGATGCTTGCAAGGCAAACACTGCTGTGCTTTCTCTCCGGCCCCAGTTATTTTTAATATGTTTGGTTAAGTATGAGCTTTTTATGTGTGTGTGGGTATTTGGGCCTCCCCTGGCAGTGCACAGGGATCACTCCTGGCAGGGCTCAGAGGACTATATGAAGTGCTGCAATCGAGCCAGGTTTGGCACATGCGAGACAAGTGCCCTCCCACTGGACTATTTCTCAGGTGTCATGCATGAATTTTGTGTGTAGTAGGCAGGGCTCATCATGATTCCTGAGCCCTGCTGAGTGTTAGTTACCCCCCAAATAAAGCTAAACATAAAAAAGACTGTATCTCTAACATGAACACACTCTTCTTCGATGTCAAGTTTAGGATAAATCTAGTTTTCGTCCTAAGGCTCTGTTCCCTTTACTTGCCACAGCTCACCCCCCTGATGGTCTCCTCTCTTTGTTCCTCTGGCCTCTACTTTTCTATTTTATTTTTGGATCACACCCAGGGGTTCCTCCTGGCTTTACGCTCAAAACTCGCCCCTGGCAGACTCAGGGGACCATATGGGATGCTGGGATTCGAACCACTGGTCTTCTGCATGCAAGGCAAATGCCCTACCTCCATGCTATCTCTCCGGCCCCTCCTCTGGTCTCTACTTGGTAATTCTGCCCTTAGCCTATTTTCTGGGGCCTCCAGGACCCAGCCTCACCTTTCCTCCAGGGTTTATGCATTATACTGTTCAGGGCTGGAAAACATAGGTACAGGAGCAATATATAGCACAGCATGGAGGGCATTTGCCTTGCATGTGTCCGACTTACTTCCATTCCTGGTATCCCATATGGTTCCCTGAGCCCACCAGGAGTCAGAAATAACCTTGAGTACTGCTGGGTGTTGTCCCCAAACAAAAGAAAATAAACACAACAAAAAAATAAAAAGGGGGCTGGAGTGGTGGCACAACAGGTAGGGTGTTTACCTTACACGCACTAATCTAGGACGAACCATGGTTTGATCTCCTGGCGTCCCATAGGGTCCCCAAAGCCAGGGGTGCATAGCCAGGAGTAACCCTGAGCATCACTGGCTGTGGCCTCAAAAAAGCAAAAAAAAAAAAGGGGGGGGCCAGGGAGACAGACAGTGGGTAAGTGCATATGGTCTATATATAGTTTTCCCCTGTATATGGTTTCCTGAACACTCTCAGAAGTGAGTGACCCCAAACACAATGGTAAGAGTAAGCCTGGAGCATTGCGGTGTAGCCCATAAATCACAGAGCAGTAGCACAGCAGGGAGGGCATTAACCTTGCATGTGACTGACCCAGGTTCAATCCTCGGTATCTTATATGAACCCCTGAGCCTGCCAGGAGTAATTTCTAAGTAAAGTGTCAGGAGTAAACCCTCAGTCTGGTGTGGCCCTGAAAGAGATTCTGGAAGAGAAAAGGAGGAGGAGTGCTGGCTGGATGGAGAGTTATGAGAGACAAGTTTAGTGCAGGGCTGACTATGGAGCCAGCGTAAAAGGTTTAAGCATAGGAGCCACACATGGTGGCTAGGGCCTTGAATAAAACTTCATGTCTCCTGAAACCTGACTGTCTGTGGATCATTTCCTTGTGGCTATCCTGAATCCTCAGATGCGCCGGCTGGAGGGAGTTAAAAGCGCTTGGCCCGGGCCGGAAGAGAAAGGCCTCTCCATCCATCTCACCATCATCCACCTCCATCCAAGACTCCATAATTAATCTGTTATTCTACATGGCCACAAAACAAAACTAAACTAAAAATTAGGGGCCAAAGTGATAGAACAGCAGGGAGGGCATTTGCCTTGCATGTGTCCAACCTGGGCTGGATCTCCCGATCACATATGGTCCCCCGAGCCTGCCAGGAGTGCTTTCTTAGCACAGAGCTAGGAGTAACCTCTGAGTGCCACTGGGTGTCTTAAAACCAAAAAACCAAAACCAAAACCGAAACTGAAAACCAAAATAAACAAAGAAATAAAAAATCCCAAAATACAAAGAAAGTGCAAAGCAAGAGAGCTGGGGAGAGCAGGAGACAGTCTAGGAAACAAGGTGCTGGTCTTACACTCAGCCAGACCGAGGCTCAGGTTGAATTCCCTGCACTATATCTAGTCCCCCAAGTACTGCTAAGGGCTCACTCCTAAGTAGAGAGCCAGGAATAGCCTCTGAGCACCTCCAAAAGTGATCCCCAAAACAAAGAATCAAAAGATGGGGAGAGGAGTGGAGATTTAGGTTACTTAACTGTGTAAAGAGAGATCCCCACAGAAATCATTGATTTTTTTGTTTGTTTGTTTTTGGTTTTTGGGTCACACCTGGTGGCATTCAGAGGTTACTCCTGGGTCTGCACTCAGAAATGGCTTCTGGCAAACTTGGGGGACCATATGGGATGCCGGGAATCGAACCCGGGTCAGTCCCGTTCTGCCGCGTGCAAGGCAAATGCCCTACTACTGTGCTATGTATGACTCTAGTCCATCATCGATTTTATTTACAGGTGAACACTCTACAGGATGGGTCAGGAAAGGTTCATCTCTGCTCCTCTGGGCACAGGTCAACTGCCAGAGGATCCTCTTCGGGGTGTCTCTACTCAGGGCCAACAAGTTGGCATTGGCTGCTGGCAGGGGCATTTGGCTTGACTGTTAATTTTGAATTAGAATTTTGGTTCTGCTCCAGGTGAACTTTTCCATGGTCTGTTTTTTTTTTTTTTTTTTTTTTGTTGGTTGTTGTTTGGTTGGTTGGTTCTGTTTTTGGCTTCTGGGCCACAATCAGTTGTGCTCAAAGCTTATTCCTGGCTCTGGGGTTGGGAGTCCCCATACAGTGCAAGGGATAGAACTCAGGTAGACCTCCTGTAAGGCAACCACCTTCCCCTCTGGATTATCTCTCAGGCTCTCACAGAGGCATTTTGGGACTGAGAGCAAATGTCCTAAGTTATGGAAAGTCAAAATTGCACCACCGGGTGGTGGCGCTAGAGGTAAGGTGCCTGCCTTGCCTGCGCTAGCCTTGGACGGACCGCGATTCGATCCCCTGGCATCCCATATGGTCCCCCAAGCCAGGAGTGACTTCTGAGCTCATAGCCAGGAGTAACCCCTGAGCGTCACCGGGTGTGGCCCAAACACAAAAAAAAAAAAAACAAAAAAAAATTGCATTTCCTTTTGTTTGTTTGTTTTGGGGCCACACCTAGTGGTATTTGGGTTATTCCTGCCTCTGCACTCAGAAATCGCTCTTGGCAGGCGTGGGGAACCATATGGGATGCTGAGGGTCAAACCTGGGTCTGTCCCGAGTTGGCAGAAAGCAAGGCAAACGCCCTACTGCGGTGCTATCACTCCAGCCCCTGCATTTTCTTTTTTGTTGTTTTTATTTTGGCTTTGGTTTTGGTTTCTGTTTTACAGCATGCAATGCATAGGAACTAGGACAAATACCTTTTTTTTTTTTTTTTTTTTTTTTTTTGGGTCACACCCGGCAGCGCCCAGGGGTTACTCCTGGCTTCATGCTCAGAAATTGCTCCTGGCAGGCTCGGGGGACCATATGGGACGCCGGGATTCGAACCGATGACTTTCTGCATGAAAGGCAAACGCCTTACCCTCCATGCTATCTCTCAGGCCCCAAGGACAAATACCTTAAATTAAGTACACTCTCCTCTCCTTTATTTATTTATATTTATATATTTTTATTTGTTTTTTTTTTTGTTTGTTTTTTTTTTGGTCACACCTGGCTGCACTCAGGGATTACTCCTGGTTTTATGCTCAGAAATCGTTCGTGGCAGACTCTGGGGACCATAGGAGATGTCGGGATTTGAACCACCATCCTTCTGCATGCAAGGCAAAAGCCCTACCTCCATGTTATGTCTCCAGCCCCTATATTTTTCTATTTATCTTTTAATTTATCCTTTTATTTTTATCCTTTTCTTTTTTGCCACATCCTGTGGTATGGAGGGCTTACTCATGGCTCTGTATACAGGAATTGCTTCTGGTGATACTTAGGGGGACCTTATGGGGTGCCAATGATTGAATGTGGGATGGTTGTGTACAGGCAGTGCCAACCCATTTTACTTTAATCTGTCCCTTCTGGTCCCTTTAAAAAATATTACTGAGGGACCAATGTGATAGTACATCAGGTAGGATGTTTATCTTGCATGTGACTGACCCAGGTTTGATCCTTGGCATCCCATCTGGTCCCCAGAAACCTGGTACCACATAGGGTCCCTTAAGCCCACCAGGAGTGATCCCTTAGAACAGGACCAAGAATAAACCAGCGCACACTGCTGGTTGTGCTTCCAAAAAAAAAAAAAAAAGGTAAATAAAGAGAATTACAATTCTGGGGCCAAGGTCATGGCTGAAAGACAGTAGTGCATAGTTTGATCTGGGTGACCCAGATTTGATCCTTGGCACCACATCGTCCCTGGAGCACTGTCAGGAATGACTTTCAAGTAATGTTTTTGGGTCACACTTGGCGGCACTCAGGTGTTACTCCTGACTCTGCAATTGGATATCATTCCTGGCAGGATTGTGGGCTCATACAGGATTCATGGTCAGCTTCATGAAAGGTAGCACATCCCACCCAGCTGTGCTATCAGTCTGGCTTCAACTTTTAAATAATGAGTCAGGGGTAGACCTCTTAGCACCTTTGAGCTATAGCTCTGACCAACCCCCCAAAATTCTTTCTGGGTGTGTGCTCCCCAAATGTGATCACATTCATGGTTTTGGCATATGATGATAGTTTACATTTATCTTTTTCTTGGGGGGGGGAGTCACATCCGGCAGTGCTTAGGGGTTATTCCTGCTCTATGCTCAGAAATTGCCCCTGTCAAGCTCAGGGGACCATATGGGATGCTGGGATTCGAACCACTGTCCTTCTGCATGCATGGCAATTGCCCTACCTCCATGCTATCTCTCTGGCCCCTAATTTATATTTATCTTCTGTTTTTGTTTTGTTTTTGGGCCACACCCAGCTGTGCTCAGGGGTTACTCCTGGCTATCTGCTCAGAAATAGTTCCTGGCAGGCACGAGGGACCATATGGGACGCCGGGATTCGAACCAACCGCCTTAGGTTCTGGACTGGCTGCTTGCAAGGCAAACACCTCTGAGCTATCTCTTCGGCCCCTATGTTTATATTTATTTATTTATTTATTTATTTATTTTTTGTTTTTGGGTCACACCCGGCAGCGCTCAAGGGTTCCTCCTGGCTCTATGTTCAGAAATTGCTCCTGGCAGGCTTGGGGGACCAATATAGGATGCTGGAATTTGAACCACCATCCTTCTGCGTCTAAGACAAATGCCTTACCGCTATGCTATCTCTCCGGCCCCATCTTTATTTTATTTTACACATTTTTTTTTTCGGGCCACACCCGTTTTGATGCTCAGGGGTTACTCCTGGCTAAGTGCTCAGAAATTGCCCCTGGCTTGGGGGGACCATATGGGACACTGGAGGATCGAACCATGGTCCTTCCTTGGCTAGCGCTTTCAAGGCAGACACCTTACCTCTAGTGCCACCTCGCCGACCCTCTTTATTTTATTTTATATATTTATCTTTAAAGATTTCTTTTGGGGGGCTAACCCTGCGGTGCTCAGCGCTTACTCCTGGCTCTGATCCCTCTGCACTCAGGGATCAGTCCTGGTGGGATTTGGGGGACCCAATGGAATGCCAAATGGAATAGACTGCATGCAAGGCAATGTTTGAATTCCTTTAGTTCACAAAACGATTCATTTTGTTTTTGGGCTTACTGGGAGGTACTCAGGGCTTATCCTGACTCTGTGCTTCAGGCTCATTCCTGGCCCTATTGCAGGGACCCTATTGAGTGGCAGAAATCAAATCTGGTTGGTTGCATTGAAGATAAAACGCCTTAAGTCCTCTATTACCTCTCCATTCCTTTATATATATATTATATAAATTATTTTTATATGGGGCCGGGCGGTGGCGCTGGAGGTAAGGTGCCTGCCTTACCTGCGCTAGCCTAGGAGACGGACCGCGGTTCGATCCCCCGGCGTCCCATATGGTCCCCCAAGCCAGGAGCGACTTCTGAGCGCATAGCCAGGAGTAACCCCTGAGCGTTACCGGGTGTGGCCCAAAAACCAAAAAAAAAAAAATTATTTTTATATATAAAATATATATATATATATATATATATATATATATATATATATATATATATATATATATATATATATATAGAACACATGTGGTTCTGGTAGGCAAGCGCAGGTCGGTCCATGCCAGGGTATCTCCCAGGCCACACTAGCCTCCCTAGAGACCCATATCCTTTACCTTTATTTTCCCTTTTTTTTTTTTTTTTGGTTTTTGGGCCACACCCGTTTGACGCTCAGGGGTTACTCCTGGCTATGTGCTCAGAAATCGCCCCTGGCTTGGGGGGACCATATGGGACGCCGGGGGATCGAACCGCGGTCCGTTCCTTGGTAGCGCTTACAAGGCAGACACCTTATCTCCAGCGCCACCTTCCCGGCCCCGTATTTTACTTTTTAAAAGTGTATTTTCCTGGGCTCGGAGAGATAGCACAGGGCGTTTGCCTTGCAAGCAGCCGATCCAGGACCAAAGGTGGTTGGTTCGAATCCCGGTGTCCCATAGGGTCCCCCGTGCCTGCCAGGAGCTATTTCTGAGCAGACAGATAGGAGTAACCCCTGAGCACCGCTGGGTGTGTCCCCAAACCAAAATAAATAAATAAATAAATGAAATGAAAAATAAAATGTATCTTCCTGTGGGACTTCCTCCTGGACAGAATGGCAGCCGCGGGAGGGCCCGACTGGCCGCCTCTCGGGTTTACCCATTCGATTGCACAAGGCCGGCGGCTCCCCAGGCCACCACGTGGTCTCCCCCCGACCGCGGGGCTCGCAGCTCCGCCCCTCGGGGCCCGGGATTGGCTGGCGCTACAATCACGTGACCGGACGCGGACCGGCTGCCTGCGGAGGCGGGGCGGTCACGTGGTTCCCGGCGGCGCCGGCCGGCCGGCGCAGGCGCGAAGGGGCCGCGGCGCAGGCGCAGTGGGCGGCGGCGCGGTTGGCGGGCGTCTGCAGCGGGCGAGCGGGCGGCGACGGTCCGGGGCCGAGGCCGAGGCGGAGGCGGAGGCGAGCGGGCGAGGAGCGAGGGGCGAGCGCGCGGCGCCATGGTGGAGAAGGAGGAGGCGGGCGGCGGCTTCAGCGAGGAGGAGGCGGCGCAGTACGACCGGCAGATCCGCCTGTGGGGGCTGGAGGCCCAGAAGCGGTGAGCGTCGCTGCTCGTTCTCGCGGCCCCTTCATTCGTTCGCTCACGGCCATTCATTCGTTCACGCACGCTCATTCATTCCTTCACTCACGTTCATTCATTCGTTCACGCACGCTCATTCATTCCTTCACTCACGTTCATTCACTCGTTCACTCACGTTCATGCATTTCTTCACTCATTGACTCATTCATTCCTTCACTCACGTTCATTCACTCGTTCACTCACGTTCATGCATTTCTTCACTCATTGACTCATTCCTTCACTCACGTTCATTCACTCGTTCACTCACGTTCATGCATTCATTTACTCTCATTCATTCACTCACGTTCACTCATTTGTTCACTCTCATTCACTCACGTTCATGCATTTGTTCACTCATTCACTCACGTTCATTCACTCGTTCACTCACGTTCATGCATTTGTTCACTCACGATCATGCATTTATTTACTCTCATTCACTCATTCACTCACGTTCATGCATTTGTTCACTCTCAATTCACTCTTTCATTCAAACACGATCATGCATTTCTTCACTCTCATTCACTCATTCATTCACTCGTTCACTCACGATCATGCATTTATTGACTCTCACTCATTCATTCGCTCACGTTCATTCACTCGTTCATTCCCACTTCATTCCTTCCCCCTCGAAGCCTTGCCTTGGGGACTGTCCCCCCCCCCAACAGCGCTCTCCATGCCCCTAAGTTTTGGGGGAAGGTCTTGGGCGACTCCGAATCCTTTCATTCAATTCTTATTTAAAAAACATAGAAAATCGGGGCCGGAGAGATAGCATGGAGGTAAGGCGTTTGCCTTTCATGCAGAAGGTCATCGGTTCGAATCCCGGCGTCCCATATGGTCCCCCGTGCCTGCCAGGAGCAATTTCTGAGCCTGGAGCCAGGAATAACCCCTGAGCACTGCCGGGTGTGACCCAAAAACCACAAAAAAAAAAAAAAAAAAAAAAGAACATAGAAAATCAAATCTGTGCTTTTGGTCCTGGGTTCCTCGAGGAGCGGTGCTCATGCAGCCTCCGGGCTCTGTGCTCCACAATCACTCTTGGCGGTGCTATGGGGGCCTTGGGATCGAATCCGGGTCGGCTGCATGCAAGGCAAGCAAATGGCCTCCCAGTTTGTGCCGTGGCTCTGGCCCCTGAGAAGTATATTTTATTTTAGGGGGGACGGACTGAGGTCCGTTGTGTCAGACCAGGTTTTGCCACCAGCTTTGTTCTAGGATGTTCCAGATGGTTCCTTCGGATGCCCCGTGGGCACAGAGCCCGCCCGAGAAGACCGTCCATGGAAGAGAAATAGGAGAACGTCCAGCTTTGTGGGGTGGTCGTGGGAGATTTCTCCAAGCACTGTCTGATCCAGATCTCAGGGGCCAAAGTGTGCTCTCTCTGGGGAGTAGCTTTACAGGCTGGGGTGCTATAAAAGCCCCATCTGAGACAATGGGGTGACCGCTGTCTCAGATGGGCCCAAGTGCAGCTGTGGAGTGAGGGGAAAACTGAGGGTTGATTCACCAAATTGTGGCTGTCCAGATTTCCCCAGGGGTGTTTTGCTCTGAGTCGGATTTTTAAAGTTCTTTTATATGTTTTGGGTTTTTTTTTTTTTTTTTTGGTCACACCCAGCGGTCTCTGGCTCTGCGCACAGAAATCACACCTCACAGGCTCAGGGGATTCATGGAATGCCAGGATTCAAGCCATCATCCGTCCTGGATTGGTTATGTGTAAGGCAAAAAGCCCTACTGCTGTGCTTGCTCAGGGTTGCTACTCCTGGCTCTGCACTCAGGAGTTACACGTGGCAGTGCAGAGGGACTGGATGGAATGTGGGGGGATGGATTTGTTCAAGTTGGCTGACTGCAAGGCCAGTGCCCTGCCTTCCGTCCTATTGCTCTGGCATAGGCTTTCTTTCTTTCCTTTTATTTATTTATTTATTTATTTTTTGGGTCACACTGGCGGTGGTCAGGGGTTACTCCTGGGTCTGTGCTCAGAAATGGCTCCTGGCAGGTTCAGGGGACCATATGGTATGCTGGGGATCAAACCACCTGGCCGGCTCTGCCCCGGGTTGGCTGCGTGCAAGGCATACACCCTACTGCTGAGCTATAGCTTCGGCCCCTGACCTAGGCTTTCAAGGCAAGTGCCAATCTGCTGTGCTGTCTCAGGCCCTTCTACATTTGGCAGATGCTGAGGGGGCCCCATATCCAGTGCTGTGGATTAAGCTGGTCAGCAGTGTGCCAGTCAAGCTCCTTAACCCCTTGAATCACTTTGGCTCCCAAGTCATTCATTTTTTTTTTTTTTTTTTGGTTTTTGGGTCACACCCGGCGGTGCTCAGGGGTTACTCCTGGCTGTCTGCTTAGAAACAGCTCCTGGCAGGCACGGGGGACCATATGGGACACCGGGATTCGAACCAACCACCTTTGGTCCTGGATCAGCTGCTTGCAAGGCAAACGCCGCTGTGCTATCTCTCCGGGCCCGTCATTCATTTTTTTAAAGCAGTTTATGTATTTATTAATGGATTGGTTTTGGGGCCAAACCTGGCGATGCTTAGGAGTTACTCTTGGCTCTGCACACAGAAATTGCTCCTGGCAAGCTCAGAGGACCATATGAGACGCCAGGAATCGAACCAGGTCCTTTCCAGTTTGGCCGCATGCAAGGCAAATGCCTTACCACTGTGCTATATATCTCCGGCCCCAAGTCAGTCGTTTTTGGAATATTTGTAGTGTGTCCATCATGACTATCAGATAATTTTATTACATCAGAGACTTTATACCGTATTTTTTGGCGTATAAGACAACCGGGCGTATAAGATGACCCCCTAATTTTACAGTTAAAACATAGGTTTAGGCCTATATTTGCTGTATAAGACAGAACGTTCCTGTGCTGCAACTGTATGTACCACAATGAGCCAGTCACAACAAGCAAAGGTCCAAAGGTTATACTGTCATAGCCATCCTCTCTGACTCTGGCCAAGCTGAGCAGACTTTTGACAGTGTAGATTCGGGTCCAGAACATTGTCTAACTTGCAGGCATAAAAAGCCTGCTTGGATTGGCTGAGTTAGAGAGGGGGTCCGAGCAGCCTGGCAGTGATTGGTGTAGGATCGAATTAGAAAATTCATTTTGTGGCAATATTCAGACAATTTTTGTTTAGCGGCATATTGAAACATTTTTCGCGATATACTCGGCGTATAAGATGACCCCCGATTTTTGGTGGACTTTTTTTTTGTTTCAAAAGTCGTCTTATATGCCGGAAAATATGGCACATACATTCTTAGTAATTATTCCATGCTCCTTACCCAGGCTATTTATCATATTTCTGATGTCTCAGTTTATTTTTTTTATTTTGATTTTTTGGTTTTTGGGTCACACCCAGCAGCGTTCAGGAATTACTTGTGGCAGGCTCAGGGGACCGCATGGGATGCCAGGGATCGAATTGGGGTCTGTCCTGGGTCAGCCGCATACAAGGCAAATGCCCTGCCGCTGTTCCCCAATTTGATTATTTTAGATTTTTTTATGGGCGCACACCCAGAGAAGCTCAGTGACTATTCTTGGTTCTGCTCAAGGAGCATTCCTGGTTGAATGTGATTGAACTTTCCAACCCTTGAATTGTGTGTCTAAGGGTGACTTTTATGGAGAACAAGGTGATTTAGGCAGAGGTGGCCAACCAGGCCCCGACAAACTGTTGGCGACATCACTATTGGTGCGGTGACACTAGAGAAGGGGGTCAGGTGCTGAAGCCGGATGTGCTGAAGAAGCACCAGGATCTGGCGGAATGCAGAGATGGCTCCCAGGCTTCTGCGTGAGCCACTGGAAAATGGGGTGACCGCTGTCTCAGATGGGCCCAAGTGCAGCTGTGGAGTGAGGGGAAAACTGAGGGTTGATTCACCAAATTGTGGCTGTCCAGACTTCCCCAGGGTGGGTGCTGATGGAGGAACATCTCCTCCAGGCTCTGGGGTGCGGAGGGTGCTGATCAGTTTAGCTGATGCTGAAACTGGAAGAGAGAGTCAGAAAGCACCGTTTACGGCTTGAAAAATGAGATGAGGCTTGGGAGGGGCACAGAGAGCAGGTGGCATGCCCAGTATGAAGATACCAAGTTTCATTCCTGGGACCGCATAGCCAGCCCCCTGGATTTTGCTGGGAGCCACTGGTACCTCTAAGCAGTGCCATCTTACCTCAGCCCCACAGCCAGACCTTCCGTTCAGGTCTGCTGGAGAGGTCAAATAACAGAAAACTTGGTGGTCTCCTGGAGTTTAAGGATTTTAAAGTTATTTGCCAAATTAAAAATTCTAGAGAATGCTGGCTTCAGCAACACTAAATTAGCAAGACTAAATTGGAAAGATGCAGAAATCCCCCTCATGACCCCCTCCCCTCATAAACACAAACAGGGCTGCTCTTCAAGCTTGGTTCTCCTTTGGACACACATCTCTCTCGTTTCTGTGTTTCTTTGCTTGCCTTTTTTGTTTTTGTTTTTCAGGTTATACCCAGCAGTGCTCAGGGGTTACTCCTGGCTCTGTGCTCAGAAATCACTCCTGGCAGGGACTCTGGGGTGCCAGGATTGAACCTGGGTCAGCAGCCTGCAAGGCAAATGCCCCCCCCCCCCCCACTGTGCCATCGCTCTACCCCCTTCTCACTTTTGTTTTTGGGCCACACCCAGCAGTGTTCAGGGGTCACTCCTGGCTTTGTGTAAAGGGCTTGGAGGACCATCTGGCGTCAAACCAGGCCTGGCAGTGTGCCTTACTCACTGTAACATCACTCCAACTCCACGTTCTCTTTTTTTGTGTGTGTGTGTGTGTGTTTGTTTGTTTGTTTGTTTTTGGTTTTTCGGGCCAAACCCATTTGATGCTCAGGGGTTACTCCTGGCTAAGTGCTCAGAAATTGCCCCTGGCTTGGGGGGACCATATGGGATTCTGGGGAGATTGAACTGCGGTCCTTCCTTGGCTAGCGCTTGCAAGGCAGACACCTTACCTCTAGTGACACCTCGCCAGCACCTGGTGTGTATTTTTTTGACCGTACCTGGTGGTGCTGTTTCTGTACTCAGGGGTCATTTCTGGCAGTACTTCAGGGACCATTTGGGATGCTAGGGATCGAACATGGGTAGGCCACATGCAAAGCAAACACCCTCCCCACTATGCTATATAGTCAGCCCTTCCTCCCCCAATGTTCTCTTTGAACACTTCTTTCTCCCTCCCTCCCTCCCTCCTTCCCTCCCTCCCTCCCTCTCTCCCTCCCTCCCTCCCTCCCTCCCTCTCTCTCTTTCTCTCTTTTTCTCTCTCCTTCCTTCCTTCCTTCCTTCCTTCCTTCCTTCCTTCCTTCCTTCCTTCCTTCCTTCCTTCCTTCCTTCCTTCCTTCCTTCCTTCCTTCCTTCCTTCCTTCCTTCCTTCCTTCCTTCCTTCCTTCCTTCCTTCCTGCTAGTCAGGTAAAGCAGTGGGAATGGAGAAGGAACAAAGAATCTAACTGGCTGTGATCAATTAATTGTAAACACCACTGCACTCGGACCAGCCCTCTTTCTTTTTCTTTTTTTTTTCTTTTCTTTTTTTGTTTTTTGGGTCACATCGGCAGCGCTCAGGGGTTACTACTGGCAGGCTCGGAGAACCATATGGGATGCCAGGATATGAACCACCATCCTGCAGGCAAGACAAACGCCCTACCTTCATACTATCTCTCTGGCCTCTTGAACACACATTTCTCAGATAGGGCTTCAGTGGGCCAGTCGAAGCTAGTTCAGAGGTAGGTAAGGTGCTGGCATTGCACGTCACTCGACCATCTTTGGTCCCTGGCACCAGGTGGACCTGAGCACCGAGGGTCACCTCTGAGCACAGCCATGTACTGTCCCTGGAGCATCCCTGGGTGTGGCCCTCTAATAAAAAGAAATACACCATTGAAGGAGGCTGTTAACAGAAAAGACTGAATGGGGCTGGAGAGATAGCATGGAGGTAAGGCATTTGCATTGCATGCAGAGGGTCGGTGGTGCAAATCCCAGCATCCCATATGGCCCCCCGAGCCTGCCAGGAGTGATTTCTGAGTGTGGAGCCAGGAGTAACCCCTGAGCGCTGCCGGTGTGACCCAAAAAAAAAGACTGAGTGAGTGAATGCTGAGAACAATTTAAAAGCTTGCTTGCCTGTTGGTTCAAACTGTGAGTTTTTGTAAAACACATCTTAGGTAATGGGGAGCTCTGGAACTGGGGTTACTGTGTACTCTTAGTGGCACAGTCTCTCTCTCTCTCTCTCTCTCTCTCTCTCTCTCTCTCTCTCTCTCTGCTCGGTCTCGGTTCTTTCCAGGGTCACACACTTTGTCACTTTGTGTTGCATGGCTTTTCTTTCACCTGTGATTGTCAGGACATGCTCATATTATTTGTGGTGCTCACACATATTGTGATTGGAGTGCTCACTCCTCTTAGTTGCAGTTTTCTAGGGGTGGTGGGTCCCAGACCACACCCAGTGCTGTTCCCAACTTGTGTGCTAATAAAGGAGAATGTCCTATTTCGGGAAATACATGAGATGATAGATGCTATGCTTATGGTATGCGGAGAAGACAATAGAACAAAACTTACCTTTTTTTGTATGGGGGAATAAGACACTCAGTGGGGTTTAGGAGCCACTCCCTGGCTCTTTCATACTCATTGTTTGTTTATTATTGGCCCACACCCAGTAGTGATCTGGGGTTACTCCTGGTTCTGCTCTCTTGGATCATTCCTAGTGGTGCTCCAGGGCATGAGGAGATCTTATGCCCTAATGCTTTGCTATTATTAGTACTGTTTTGCCTTTGGGCACACCTGAATGCTGAGGGCTTGCTCCTGTGTCTGCTCTGGAGTCACTCAGTCCTAGTACAATGGGACCAACGTGCTGGGTCAAGGGCCTTCCTTACCTGCTGTCCTATTTCTCCAGTCCCCTTGAGGAGCATTGCCTAGGACTTTCCATCCCTCTCCCTTCCCTGTGATTGTGGATCAACCGGGAATTGCATAGTTGTTTGGCCATGGTGGTGCGGGGGGAGGGGGGACGACAGTGCAGAAGGGTTGGGGGGGGGGGGGGGACAGGCTTGGCTGTGGTGGCCTGAAATGACTGGCAGTTGTGGAAATTAGCTGCCGAGCTGCCAGGATCTGGCTCAACACATGTGGGGCCCCGGGAGTTTGTTTACTTAAATATTTGGACCTCACCGTGCAGTGTTTGGGTGTTCCTCCTGGCTCAGGGTTCCCAGTGGTGCTCAGGAGACCATGCTGCCCTGGGGTGTAAACCTGGGCTCCTGCATGTAGCACCTGCATTTAGTCCAGTGAACAGTCGCACTGAATAGTCCCCCAGGCTATAGCACAGGGGATGCGAGCTTACTAGGCTGGTGCTCTATTCCATTATGCTGCGTTACACTTTTGTAGGGGACCATCTCCTCATTTCTGTGTGTTATAGTCCCTCTGCTCAGGTCCCTGTGGTGTGAGTGAAATGCAGTTGCCTCTAGATAAAGATTCAGGCCTATTAGTCTGTGGTGGAGTGGCAAGGAAACTGAGCCAGACATGGGTCTGGGGGGACCCAAGTTAGAGTTCTCTCTAACCACCCTCCTCCTTACCCTCATTTCACTCCCAGAGTGTGCTGGCAGCAGGAATCAGTGCAGGACCCTATTTTCTCGCCAGAGTTTGCATTAAAGACTTCTATCCTAATTACCGTAATGCCCATAATTATTAAAGCCACTTTTGGAGGGTTCTGCATGTTCTCTGCATTGCTGGTACTTGTTGAGAATGGACTGTTTCAAAAATGAGCAGCAAACTCATTGCCCAGCAGAACTGGAGTCGACGAGGGGACTGTTCTTCGATCTTCCTGATTCTCTTCTGTGAGAATAATATATTGTCTTGCTGCGGAAGTATTAATGGT
The DNA here is from genome assembly GCF_024139225.1 of Suncus etruscus. Taxonomy (NCBI): domain Eukaryota; kingdom Metazoa; phylum Chordata; class Mammalia; order Eulipotyphla; family Soricidae; genus Suncus; species Suncus etruscus. The sequence continues at coordinate 90,536,382 of NC_064861.1, forward strand.
TTTGATTACAGGCTGCCGCCTCTGCTTCTGATGGGTTTTCATGATATGATGTAAACTGTTTTCCTCATTCAAATCTGAAAGATTTTTTTTTTTGGCCACACCCGGTGACGCTCAGGGGTTACTCTTGGCTCCGCGCTCAGAAATCGCTCCTGGCTTGAGACACTGGGGATTGAACCAAGGTCTGTCCTAGATCGGCCACATGCAAGGCAAATGCCCTATTGCTGTGCTACCGCTCCAGCCCCAAATCTGAAAGATTTCTGACTTAGCAGTACTTGTGGTTCAAGGAATTTTGGAGAGGATTCTGTAGCCCAAAACTGCTCACTGACCTGAGACTGATGTCTACGTCCCTGGCTAATCCTGGCCTTCAGCCTATTTTTTTTTTTTTTTTTGGCTTTTTGGGCCACACCCTGTGACGCTCAGGGGTTACTCCTGGCTATGTGCTCAGAAGTTGCTCCTGGCTTCTTGGGGGACCATATGGGACACCGGGGGATCGAACCGCGGTCCGTCCTAGGCTAGCGAAGGCAAGGCAGGCACCTTACCTCCAGCACCACCACCCGGCCCCTCAGCCTATTTTTTAGTTTGGGGCCACAGCCAGCGGTACCCAGGGCTTACTCCTGGCTCTGTACTCTGGGATAACACACCTGATGGAACCTTGTGGAGTGCCAGGATTGAACCTGGGTTGAGCACAGGCAAAGCTAGTGCCCTATGCACTGGACTTTTTGTTGGTTTTTGGGCCACACCTGGTGATGCTTAAGAGTTATTCTTTGGGCCCGGAGAGATAGCACAGCGGTGTTTGCCTTGCAAGCAGCCGATCCAGGACCTAAGGTGGTTGGTTCGAATCCTGGCGTCCCATATGGTCCCCCGTGCCTGCCGGGAGCTATTTCTGAGCAGACAGCCAGGAGTCACCCCTGAGCACCGCCAGGTGTGGCCCAAAAACCAAAAAAAAAAGAGTTACTTTTTTCTTCCTTCCTTCCTTCCTTCCTTCCTTCCTTCCTTCCTTCCTTCCTTCCTTCCTTCCTTCCTTCCTTCCTTCCTTCCTTCCTTCCTTCCTTCCTTCCTTCCTTCCTTTCCTTCCTTTCCTTTCTTTCCTTTCTTTTTTTTTTTTTTTGGGGGGGGGTCACACCTGGCAGCGCTCAGGGGTGATTCCTGGCTCTATGCTCAGAAGTTGCTCCTGAAGGTTCAGGGGATCATATGGGATGCCGGGATTTGAACATCTGACCTTCTGCATGCAAGGCAAACGCTTTGGCTCCATGCTATCTTTCCAGTCCCAGGAGTTATTCTTTTTTTTTTTTTTTTTTGGTTTTTGGGCCACACCTGGCTTTGCTCAGAGGTTACTCCTGGCTGTCTGCTCAGAAATAGCTCCTGGCAGGCACGGGGGACCCTATGGGACACCGGGATTCGAACCAACCACCTTTGGTCCTGGATCGGCTGTTTGCAAGGCAAATGCCTCTGTGCTATCCCTCCGGGCCCAGGAGTTATTAGCTATGCTCTCAGAAATCGTTCCTGGCACGGGGGGTGGGGGACCATATGGGATTCAACCAGGTCCTTCCTGGATCAGCGCTGTGCTATCGCTCTGGCCCCATGCACTGGACTTTTTTGTTTGTTTGTTTTTGGGTCACACCCAGTGGTGCTCAGGGGTTGTTACTCCTGGCTCTGTGCTCAGAAATCCCTCCTGGCAGGCACGGGGGACCATATGGGATGCCGGAATTCGATCCACCATTCTTTCTGGATCAGCTGCTTGCAAGGCAAAAATGCCTTACAGTTGTGTACTATCTCTCCAGCCCTGGACATTTTATTTCTTCAGCCTCTCACTCTATTTTTTGGCGAGGAGAGGGGCACACTTGGTGTTGCTCAGGGCTTCCTCCTGGCTCTGCACCCAGGTTCATTTCTGTTGGGGCTCTGGGAACCATAAGGGATACAGGGATCAAACCCACGTAGGCCATGTGCAAGGTAGGATCCCTGTCCAGTTTTCTCTCACTCTGGCCTCCCATCTTTGTTAAGTAGTCTCACAGGGTTTTAGTGGCAGTGCTCACACATTTGTGGCTGGAAATCATGGAGTTGGGTTGCAGACTGACACTGCCAAGTTTAAATAGCAGAGCTGTCCAGAGTGATTCCTGAGCACCGCGCCAGGAGTAACCCCAAGCACAGCTGGATGTGGCAGAAAAAAATCAAATGGCAGAGATGTAAGGACCATGCTTAGCACATGTGGCGGTGGCACCAGGGATTGAGCTCAGGCCTCTCAAAAATTTTGGGGAGGGGCCAGAGAGATGGCATGGAGGCATCCTGCCAGGAGCGATTTCTGAACATAGAGCCAGGAGTCGCCCCTGAGCACTTCTGGGTGTAACCCCAAAAAAAAAAATTGGGGGGCAGGTGCTGGGGCTCTCATTCAGGGTCTTAATTCTTGATAGGCATGTGCTTTTACCATTGTATTCCATCTTTGGATTGTTCTGTTCCTTTGGCTGAGGGGCCACACCTGGCAGTGTTTGGGGCATGCTGGCTGTTGGCTCAGGGATCACTCCTGGCAGTGCTCACGGGACCATATGTAGTGCCAGGGGTTGAACGCAGATCAGCTCCCTGCAAAAGAAATACCTCCCAGTTGCTCATCACTGGCTTGGGTTGTTTGGCCCCTCAGTGAGCTGAGGAGCTGCCTTTCTGTCTGTCTGTCAGCTCACAGTGAATTTCCCTTCCAGGCTGCGAACCTCCCGGGTGCTGCTTGTGGGCATGAAAGGACTTGGGGCTGAGATCGCCAAGAACCTCATCCTGGCTGGTGTGAAAGGGCTGACCCTGCTGGACCATGAGCAGGTGAGAGAGATCGTCCCCATCCCCTCAATCCTCGACAGTGCCAGCCTGGCTAGGTGGTGCCTTCCTCTTGGAAAGGAAAACTGACCTACATGGAGCTGCAGCGCTAGTTCTGCTTGGAAGGCTGTGCCCCCGTGTTCCCAGGGCTGAACTATGTCACTCCACTTTCCCCTTGAGCTTGCCTTCTGTGACCGGTATTCAGCAGCTCCCTGTGAGGAGGGTTGGAGGCATAGAGGAATCTGTCTCCCGTTGATAGCTGTAAATCACCTTCACAGTTAAAAGTGTAGGAAATGGGGGCTTGTAATGATGAGGCTTCCCCCCAGCCCAATGGTTCTGCTTAAAAAGATTTGAGTTGAGGGTTCGAGGGTCTGATGGGTAGGGCGTTTGTCTTATATGTGGCTGATCCTTGTTTAATCCCCAATATCTAATGTGATCTCCCAAGTTTTGCCTGAGAGGAGAGATTAGAGTAAGCGTTGAGTATCTCTGTGGCCCCAAAATTAAGAAAAATATCTGAGATGAAACTTGGGAGAGAGCGAGCGAGACACACACACACACACACACACACACACACACACACACACACACACACACACACACATGCAAATCAGTTCTCAGGAGATCTGACACACACACATGCTTACACACACACACATACAGACACATCAGTTCTCAGGAGATCTGATAATAGAATAATGATGCCCAAGTCTCCTGTAGCTTTCTCTCTTTTCTCCACTGAGTGACTCTACTTTTTTTGGGGGGGGACGACACCCGTTTGACACTCAGGGATTACTCCTGACTATGTGCTCAGAAATCGCTCCTGGCTTGGGGGGACCATATGGGACGCCGGGAGATCGAACCATGGTCCATCCTAGGCTAGCGCTTGAAAGGCAGACACCGCTCTGGCCTCCACCAAGTGACTCTAAATGCTGCTTTCTCTGTAGTCTCACACCTCAGTAACATGTAAGTTATTTATCTTTACCCAGTGATATTCCTTGTGGGCCCCATCCAGTAGTGGTCATGTTTACTCCTGGCTCTGGTGCCTAAGATCGAACCTGGGTCTGCTGTGTGCAAAGGCCCGTGGTACTATTGCTAGTTGTGCTACCTGTTCTACTATTCCTCCAGTCATCTTTTTTTTTTTTTTGGTTTTTGGGCCACACCCAGCAATGCTCAGGGGTTACTCCTGGCTGTCTGCTCAGAAATAGCTCCTGGCAGGCACGGGGGACCACATGGGACACCGGGATTCGAACCAACCACCTTTGGTCCTGGATCGGCTGCTTGCAAGGCAAACAATGCTGTGCTATCTCTCCGGGCCCGCTCCAGTCATCTTATTTAGTTGTTGGGTCACACCTGATAATGCTTAGAGATTGCTCCTAACTCTGTGCTCCAGAATTACTCCAGGTGGTGCTCAGGGGACTTAATGAGATGTTAGTGACCAAACGTAGGTTGGGCCCTTACAAAGCAAGCACTTTACTTGTTTCCTATCTCTTGATTTGCTTTTTATTTTTATTTATTTTATTTTTTATTTTATTTTTTTTTGGTTTTTGGGCCACACCCGGTAACACTCAGGGGTTACTCCTGGCTATGTGCTCAGAAGTTGCTCCTGGCATATGGGACACCGGGGGATCGAACCGCGGTCCGTCCAAGGCTAGCGCAGGCAAGGCCCGGCCCCTTGATTTGCTTTTTAAAAGTTGGTATTTGCGGGGCCCAGAGAGATAGCACAGCGGTGTTTGCCTTGCAAACAGCCGATCCAGAACCCAAGGTGGTTGGTTCGAATCCCGGTGTCCCATATGGTCCCCCGTGCCTGCCAGGAGCTATTTCTGAGCAGACAGCCAGGAGTAACCCCTGAGCATTGCCGGGTGTGGCCCAAAAACCAAAAAAAAAAAAAAAAAAAAGTTGGTATTTGTTTTTCTGGCCAAATCCAGTGGTGTTCAGAACTGACTCTTTTTTTTTTTTTTTTTTTTTGGTTTTTGGGCCACACCCTGTGACGCTCAGGGGTTACTTCTGGCTATGCGCTCAGAAGTTGCTCCTGGCTTCTTGGGGGACCATACGGGACGCCGGGGGATCGAACCGCGGTCCGTCCTAGGCTAGCGCAGGCAAGGCAGGCACCTTACCTCCATCGCCACCGCCCGGTCCCCAGAACTGACTCTTGCAAGGCTCTGTGCTCAGGGATCATTCCCAGTGGGCTTGAGGGAACACATAGGATGCTAAAGATGGAACCCAGCTGAACATGTGCAAGGCAAATGCCCTGGACCTGCTGTACGATCACTTGCTCTAGCCTCTTGATTTTAACACATGAGGTTGGCCCGGAGTGATCATAGCAGGTTGAGTGCTTACTATGCACACAGCCTACTTGGTTTGATCCTGACCCCATAGGGTCCCCTGCCAAGTGGGGCACCAAAACCTGTAAGGAAAGAGAATAATTGGGGCCTGGGAGAGCGTAGTAATGGCCAGGAATGGTCCCTGAGTTCCAACACCTAAATATCAAAAAAATAGAAAAGACAAAGTTTTGCCAAAGCAGATACAGGTTTACTAAGAATCTGAACTCAGGTCCTGAGCAATAGCACAGCGTTACCATGTTTGCCTTGCACGCAGCCAACCTGGGACAGACCTGGGTTTCTTCCCTGCCATCCCATAGGGTCTCCTGAGGCTGCCAGGAGCAATTTTTGAGCACAGAACCAGGAGTAACCCCTAAGTGCTGTTTGGTGTGGTCCAAAAATCAAATGCCCCTCACCCCCAAAAGAATATGAACTCAGTGGACTTGGACATTTACTAACCACAGTGCCCCCTAGAGGCAGGACGACCTGCCCAGAGGACAACTGTGGTGCTGGGAGGGTAGACGCAGAGATCAAGCAAGTTAAGTAGGTCCTAAATTTGGAGAAAATGAACCTGCAGGGGCAGGCGATTTCCTCCTCTGGTTGGGGAATCGAGATTGGGGGTGATTATGTAACTCCCAGGGGTGTGTGATGTGGTTCCTGTCACCACATCAATGTGGTAGGGATGGCCACCTGGTCTTTGAGGGCGCAGGCTGATTCTCATCCTTCCCTCCGTCTTGCCTATAAGACTGAACCTGGCTCTTTTGCGTGCATAGGAGTTTTGTACTTTGTTTTTGGGCCACACCCTGCATCTCTCAGGCCTTCCTCGTTGCTCTGCTTAGGAATCAGTCCTGGCAGACTCAGGAAACTATGTGAGATTCTGGGGATCAAACCCAGGTCAGCTGCATGCAAGGCAAATGCCTTCCCTACTGTGCTATCACTCCGGCACCAGGAGTGCATAGAATTTTCTGGGTCTCGTCAGTGTAGCCAGCTGACCCTTCTGGCTTGGCCATTTAATAATTCATGATAATTGGGGCTGGAGAGATAGCATGAAGGTAGGGCGTTTGTCTTGCATGCAGAAGGTCGGTGGTTTGAATACTGGCATCCTATATGGTCCCCCGAGCCTGCCAGGAGTGATTTCTGAGCATAGAGCCAGCAGGAACTGCTGAGTGCTCCTGGTGTGACCCAAAAACCAAAAAAAAAAAAAAAAAAAAAATTCATGACTATTTCTGGCTATTTAATAATTTAGGACTATTCTCCGGTGTTTTACCCCACTTCACCTCCACCCAACAACACCCAGTAAGAACTTACCCAAGGAAACAGTGCTGCATTGTCAAAGACTTTGGTATTATGCAGACTGTAGAAATACATATTAATTATAGAATCCTGAAAGTTTTTTGGGTCACATCCGGCAGCCCTCAGGGGTTACTCCTGGCTCTACGCTTCAGAAATCGTTCCTGGCAGGCTCAGGGGACCCTATGGGAATGCCAGGATTCGAACCACCGTCCTTCTGCATGCAAGGCAAACGCCTTACCTCCATGCTATCTCTCCAGCCCCTAGAATCCTGGATGGTGATGGATGATGGTGAGGCCTGCTCGGGCGCTCGCAACCCCTTCCAGCTGGCGGGTCTGAAGTTTCAGTGTAGCGGAGGAGAAATGATCCACAGGCAATCACGAAGTTTCAGGAGACAAGGTTTTATTACAAGCCATAGCCACCATGTGTGCCCTTAATCTAACCTTTTAAGCAGGGTTCTTCAGCCACCCAGCATCTCAACCTGTTTCCAACATCTCTACCTCAACTGTCTATTCTCTCCAGGCTTCTCCTCTGCCTTCCTTCTCCACCCCTCAGGCCACCCCTTTGTTCCCTCGATAGACCCTCTCAGATGTGGGCAGGTCTAACTCTCCAGGTGAGATTAGCATTTTGGCCTGGGGGGTGATAGAGACTTTGGGCAAGGAACTTTGCCTCTTGGAGACTCAATTTTCTTTTTTTGGGGGGTAGGGGTCACACCCAGCAGCACTCAGGTTGCTCTATGCTCAAGAAGCACAACTGGCAGGCTCGAAGACCATAAGGGCTGCGGGGAATCGAACCCGGGTTGGCTGTGTTATCACTCCGGCCTGGAGATTCAATTTTCTGATCTATAAAACACAGAGTGCATGCCTGTGCATGTTTGTGCATGTGCGCTACACCTGGCATTCCCGACTCTGCTCAGGAATCCCTCCTGGTAGAGCTTGTCATTTTTTGTGGGGAAGGGTCCATACCTGTGCTCAGGGATCCTTCCTGGGTGGTGTTCATGGATCCATGTGGAATGCACAGAGTCATGTGTAAGCCCTGAACACCTCTGGGTGTGACAAAAACAACACCCCCCACCCCACACCTTCTATTTTATATACCATGCAATACACTGAGGAACAGTGAAGTCCTGCCCTGCCTGAGCTCACTGCAGTTGGTGGAATTACCTGCTGGTCTGACCCCAGGACGCTGCCACCAAAGAAAAACTGGAGATGGGAGAACAGGTTTCCTTCTGGCACTGCCTTGGTGCTAGTTGGCTCATTGTAGTCAGCAGGTAGGGGAAATTCTGGAGAAGTAAACTCCTCTCAGTATTACGTAGATGCAGGGCTAGAGAGAGCATTCAGGGAGACTTAGTGCATGCTTATGGAATGCTTGGATTGGGTCACACCTGGCGGTGCTCAGGGGTTCCTCCTAGATCTGTGCTCAGAAATCACTCCTGACAGTGTCAGGAGTATATGAGATGCCAGGATTTGAACCACTGTTCTGGATCAGTTGCTTGCAAGGCAAACACCCTACACTGTGCTATCTCTCCAGCCCCTGAATTTCATCCCTGTCATAGCATGGTCCCTGGGCTCCCACAGGAGTATTCCCTGAGTATAAAGCTTGGATGCAGCTGAATAAGCTAGGTGTGACCCCTAGCGTATGTGATAAGCATAAACAAAAAAATGTCTTGATGGAAGAATCTATGAAAAATTGTGTTTTTGTTTTGTTTTGTTTTGTTTTGGGCCACATCCCCCCAAAAGACCTCAGGGGTTACTCCTGGCTATGCGCTCAGAAATTGCTCCTAGCTTGGGGGGCCATATGGGTCATTGGGGGATCAAACTGCAGTCCATCCTAGGTCAGCGCCTGCAAGGCAAACTCCATACCGCTTGTGCCTTCACTCCAGCCCTGCTTTTGGTTTTGAGCTCGTCCTGGCTAGCTCTGCGCTCAGGAATTACTTCTGTAGATACTTTTGGAACCCTGTTTGGTTCTGAGGACCAAATTCAGGTCAGCTAGGTGCAAGACAAGTACCTTAACACACTACCATCTCTCCAGGCCCTCTATAAATCAACTTAAAAAAAAACCAAAACAGCAGATTTTGATCAAATCTGGAAGAAGCATTCGGTTTGTTTATGGACCTGAGAGATTTTAAGATAGAATTTTGGGGATAGTGACATTTAAGCTTACCTGAATGATGCCTCACAAAAGTAGGAGCTGGGTTGGAGCTCTGGGGCCTTGCATGTAGCCAACCTGGTTTTATCCCTGGTTCCCTGAGCACCTCCACGAGTCACCTCTGCCCTGAGCCAGGAGTAAATCCTGAGCACCTTCAGGCGTGGCCCCAAAACGAAGTCGGGAGCTTATTGCTGGAGATATACGATAGTGGAATGAATATCTGGCCTTGCATGCTGTTGACAAGATTCAATCCCCAGCCCTTCATTTGGTCTCCAGAGCCTTCCATGTGGGAATGCTGCCTCCTTGAGTGGCCCAAAAACAGGAAAAGGAAAAAGGAGCTCAGAGAATATCTAATAGTAGGAATGAGTAGTAAATTCATGTTTGTTTGGCCATACCTCGGCATGTTCACCACCTGGTGGTACTGGACAACCTTTAGCAGTGTCGGACCACAGTCAGACATGGCATGTGCATGCCAGCACTGCCCTGTACTAGCTCTTACCTAAGTGGGCAGGTGGGTGAGCAAGTGGGCGAGCCAGCAACGGCAAGCAAGGAAAGGAAGCAACTTTTCTCTTTGGAGTGAATTTTCTTTTTAACACAAGAGGGCGCTCTTTAGCCATCCATGTCCAGGAAAATTGGAGCAACTAAAAATGCTTATTCTAAAGCCAGAGGAAGTCTGCATTAGGCCGATCGATACCTGCAGGAGTGATAAATACAGTTGGATGGTAGACAATTTTGGTATCATTGGGGGGGGGCAGACTGGGCCACACCCGACAACATGCTCAGGGGCACTTCTAGCTCTGTACTTGGGGTCCATATGGGATGCCAGAGATTGAAGCTGGGTTGATTCTGCAGGGCAAGCATCTTACCTACTGTACTATCATATGGCCCTTTAGTTATCTTTGAAATTGAACATTTTGTTGGTTTTGACATGTGTTTCCCATCTTCTACATTCCTCCATATTTAAGATAAAAAAAATTCCTCTGTGAATACAGCCGAAGAGTTGGGTGTTGGAACATGTAGGACTGAAATGCAGCTATTACCAACTTTATAACTGTCTCAGTGATTCAATTAAAACTATACATATCTTGGGGCTGGAGTGGTGGCGAAAGTGGTAGGGCATCTGCCTTGCACGAGCTGACCCCGGTTCGATCCCCCAGGGTCCCATATGGTCCCCCAAGCCAGGAGTGATTTCTGAGTGCATAGCCAGGAGTAACCCCTGAATGTCACCGGGTGTGGCCCAAAAACAAAACAAAACTATACATGTCTACCTATCTCTGTCTGTCTGTCTGTCTGTCTGTCTGTCTGTCTATCAATCAGTCATCTATCTTATCTGCTCCTAGGTATCTCCAGAGGAGTCTGGAGCTCAGTTCCTGATCCGGACTGGGTCTGTTGGCCGAAACAGAGCAGAAGCCTCTCTGGAGCGAGCTCAGAATCTCAACCCCATGGTGGACGTGAAGGTGGACACCGAGAACATAGAAAAGAAGCCCGAGTCCTTTTTCACTCAGTTCGATGCTGTAAGTTTGTAAGATCTGCTGTGGGAATGAAGCTGATTAAAGAAAGCACTTAGCGGTATGCACACTAGTTATACGAGAGCATTAGACCTTGAAGTTCTGCGTTTTTACCAAAGCAGGTCAGTCTGTTGTTCTGTTCGTTAGCCGTAGTACATGGCCTCGTGGGCTGCAGCATTAGATTGCGAGTGGGCAGTGGGCAGACCCTGCCCGGCTGTTGAACTGCTGTATCTGTTTGTCACTTGCTGTTGGCTGGTTTCTTGGGGCATGTGTTCTCCTAGGTCAGGTTTCATCACTGATGTTTTATCTTCTAGAATCTTCAAAAAAAAGATAGCCTGAATGTTTTGTCTTTTTGTTTTGGGAGGGACACCTGGGAATAGTTGGGTTACTCCTGGCCCTGAACTCAGGAATCATTCCTAGTAGTGCTCAGGAAACTACAAGGGATGTTGCAAAGTAAGCAGCACCTTACTCAGGGTGCTGTCTCTTCAGCCTTCCAAGATACTTTCTGCTTGTTTGTTTTGTTTTTGGGCCACACCCAATGGTAGTTAGGGTTCACTCTTTTTTTTTTTTTTTTTTGGTTTTTGGGTCACACCCGGCAGTGCTCGGGGGTTACTCCTGGCTCCACGCTCAGAAATGGCTCCTGGCAGGCTCAGGACCATATGGGATGCCGGGATTCGAACCAATGACCTGCATGAAAGGCAAACACCTTACCTCCATGCTATCTCTCCGGGTTCACTCTTGACTCTGCACTGAGGAATTACTCCTGTGGGCTTGGAGCGAACATAGAGGGTGCTGGGGATGTTACCTGGGTCGGCTGCCTACAAGGCAAACGCCCTCCCTGCTATACTATGGCTCCAGCCCTCCTAGATACATTTTTATTATACTTTTATTCCAAATGTTTGGAATAAAACTTAAACTTAACAAGTTGGTGAGTAGCTTCTGGAGCCGAGACATTTTTGGTTCCAAATACCAAACTACAGCTTGTGTTTTGTCTTAAGAAAGAGCCCACCTGATCTTAGTCTGTGTGTCTCTTTTATATAGCCACTTGGGCCAGGTTGTCATGGATAACTAGACAGAATTGTTCTAGTCCTAGACCGAATGAGGCATAGCCAGCCAGCTCATTTGGTTCCCCTGACAGGTCTCTGCAGAGGTGAGAGGGTAACTTAACTTGGATTCTGCTTCAGTGTCTGTGACATTTCAGACATGGCTCCCTGGACCCTGGGTAAAACTGGACTGACGTTGAAAATCCATGAAGCTGTCACAGCTGAGCTACTTGGTTTTCATAGGAGAGGAGAAGTTTGAATTTGGGTTAGGGAGTTTGTTATTCACATTGTTATTTCTTACGTGCATCTGTTCAAATATGGGCTTGGAATGACGGATCATCTGTGCACTTTTTCCCCCTTTAATTCATTCTGTTTGTAACTCCAGGTATTGAAACATTTTCCATTTGGACATGTTTCCCCCCCCCCCCCCCATTTTTTTTTTTTTTTATAGTAACCACATTTGGTTTATGCTGGGTGTTTCCTGAATGTATGGCAATTAGAAGGTTCGTTAGAACTGAAGTGTGGGCCAATTGCTCATTCTGGACTGCGTCTGGGCGAGAGGGACTTATCTTGTAGACCGTGTTTGACTGGTCCTTGTAGATTTTATGCTCACTTTAACTCTTTGGCTTCTTTTTTGGCCACCCCCCATGGTACTTGGCTTGCTCCTGGCTATGCACTCAGGAATCATTCCTGGCAAGTACTTACTTAAACCCAGATGAGTCCCTGGAAGGCCAGCACTCTAAGATGACACGATTGTCCCGACCCCTGCAGGCTTCCTTTTGGTTAGAGGCTCATGTGGTCAACTGGGCTTTTCCTCACCTTTTGCTTTTGTTTCCCTCTGGGTCAGCTTTTGAGTAGCAGCAGACAGCTCCATTTCTCCAGTCAGGCTGCCAGACAAGAGCAGAGAGCTCGCCAATGGCACTGTCCTTTTGTGGTGTCCTGCTTGAGCAGTTTCTCTCCCTTTTGCTCTTTTTTTTTTTTTTTTTAATTTTTTTTTATGGGTCACACCGGCGGTGCTCAGGGGTTACTCCTGGCTCTACGTTCAGAAATCACTCGTGCCAGGCTCAGAGGGCCATATGGGATGTCGGGATTCGAACCACTGTCCTTCTGCATGCAAGGCAAATGTCCTACCTCCATGCTATCTCTCCAGCCCCTTGGTTTTCTTTTTTTGCTCATTTTCTTTGTGTTGTGTTGTATTGCCACCAAGCAATGTGGGGCAGTGCCTGGGATGGAACCTGGGGCCTCATACATGGGTTATGGATGCTTGACCCCTGAGTCGTCTCCCTTCAACTTCAGAAGAAAACAGGTTAACTCCTGATTGATCAGAAAGTTTTTTCTTTTTTTTTTTTTTTTTTTTGGTTTTTGGGCCACATCCGGTAACGCTCAGGGTTACTCCTGGCTATGTGCTCAGAAGTTGCTCCTGGCTTGGGGGACCATATGGGACAGCGGGGGATCGAACCGCGGTCCGTCCAAGGCTAGCGCAGGCAAGTCAGGCACCTTACCTTTAGCGCCACCGCCCGGCCCCAGAAAGTTTTTTCTAGAGAAGGCGTTTGGTGCCGCAAAACAGCCGTTTCACATATTCTCACTGGAACTGGAGGTCTTAGCAGCATTGCGATATCCCCTGAGGAATATCTTCTGCTAATTGTCTTAAAGTCTGAATGAAGGTCATTTGGTCTGTAACCTTTTTTTTTTGGTTTTTGGTTTTTGGGTCACACCCGGCAGCGCTCAGGGGTTACTCCTGGTTCTATACTCAGAAATTACTCCTGGCAGGCACAGGGGACCATATGGGATGCCAGGATTTGAACCACTGTCCTGCATGCAAGGCAAATGCCTTACCTCCATGCTATCTCTCCAGCCCTGTTTTTTTTTTTTTGTTTTTTTTTTGTCTTTAAATTTAGATAAAGATTTCCCTTCAGGGTCAGAGAGATAGCATGGAGGTAGGGCATATGCCTTGCACGCAGAAGGACAGTGGTTCGAATCTCAGCATTCCACTTGGTCCCCTGAGCCTGCCAGTATCCCCTGATTGCCGAGGTGTGACCCAAAAACAAAACAAACAAAAAAAAAATTCTCGGGGCCGGGCGGTGGCGCTGGAGGTAAGGTGCCTGCCTTGCCTGCGCTAGCCTAGGACGGACCGCGGTTCGATCCCCCGGCGTCCCATATGGTCCCCCAAGAAGCCAGGAGCAACTTCTGAGCGCATAGCCAGGAGTAACCCCTGAGCGTCACAGGGTGTGGCCCAAAAACCAAAAAATAAAAAAAAAAAAAAAAAAAAAAAAAAAAAATTCTCTTCAAAACAGTGGGAAAAAATTTGACATCCGGGGGATCGAACCGCAGTCTGTCCTAGGCTAGCGCAGGCAAGGCAGGCACCTTTACCTCCAGCGCCACCGCCCGACCCCTGAACACAGTTTAAGACGAAGAATGGAAGGTTCTCGTAGTTTACATTTTCTTTTTTTATTTTTTTGGTTTATTTTTTTGGGGGGGGGGCCACACCCGGCAGTGCTCAGGGGTTACTCCTGGCTGTCTGCTCAGAAATAGCTCCTGGCAGGCACGGGGGACCCTATGGGACACTGGGATTCGAACCAACCACCTTTGATCCTGGATTGGCTGCTTGCAAGGCAAACGCCGCTGTGCTGTCTCTCCGGGCCCTCGTAGTTTACATTTTCTATTTGCTGAAGCCTGCAGGGTTTGTATTTTTTCCTCCTCTCCCTCCATCTTCTGACTTGGGGTCCAAAAACCCTGTCGGGCCAGTTTGCAGCTGGCATTCGACATGCCCAGAGAGACTCTTTATTAAGGTGATTTATGCAGACTGCAGGGCAGTCAGTGACTCACAGGAGGCCGAGTTCACACCCAGCCCCTTCCTTTCTGCAGGTATGTCTGACTTGCTGCTCCAGGGACGTGATAGTTAAAGTCGACCAGATCTGCCATAAAAACAGCATCAAGTTCTTTACGGGAGATGTTTTTGGCTACCATGGATACACGTTTGCCAATCTCGGAGAGCACGAGTTTGTAGAGTAAGTGCTGGGAGAGGTGGGAGAACGGGAGCCTTTGCAAAATGTACTTTTGTTTCCTCGCTGGGTTTTTGCGGCTCTGGGGATCAAATTCAGGGCCTCCCATATGGTGAGGCATGTGCTGTACCATCGAGATGCGTCCTTGGCACGAAATGTCACTTGTTCTCGAGCAGGAAACGGGCCGTTTAAGGAGAGAATTTTGCTCTAATAGTTAAACAGTTGGGAACTGATCCGTCAGTACCACTGATCCATACGGCGAGTGTTCAGATGAGAGGCAGTTGGCATTTGCTCTCAGGAATAATGGTCCAGTCTGAAGTGGAAAGGGAGCTGTGTGGGCATCCGCTCAGTCGAAGTCAGGCGTTGTGTGTGTGTGTGTGTGTGTGTGTGTGTGTGTGTGCGTGTGCGTGTGTATGTACACACAGTTGAATCATGCATGCTCCCAACTGAGTATTGTCCCTGTCCTTTGCTTGGGTTGTAAACATTTGTTCTTTACCTTGGGCTTGAAGGATAAATGGAGGAAATTGTCCAGCCAGGGACCTGGATTAGCTGTAGCTTCCTTGCTTCCTGAGTGTGAGGTGAAACCCACAGCACCACAAGGAAAAGAAAGTAGGTTGGGTAATTTCAGAGGCATTCGAGGGAGTGTCGGCCTTGGGAAGGCCTGTCCAGCGGTCACTCGGGAGCATCTTGGCCATCTCCCAGCTGGAGGATGGAGATTCTAATCCAGGGAGACTGCGTGATGGGACCTGTACTTGGAGCTTCCAAGATGAGAGATGGCAGGTGATACCAAAGGCAACAATCTCTGACCACCCTGTTTGCTAATGAGGGTGAGGAGTGAATCCAGCGCGGTAGGTGAAGGTGGTTTTTTGGTTTTAGTTCTTTTTGGGCCACTCCTGGTGGTGATGGTCAGGGGTAACTCTTAGTGCTGCAAGAGGGACCCTATGGGGGGGGGGCCAGAGCGATAGCCTAGTAGTAGGGCATTTTGCCTTGTATGTGGCCAACCTGGGCTGGACTTGGGTTCGATCCCCAACATCCCATATGGTCCCTGAAGCATGCCTGGAGCGAATTTTGAGTGCAGATTCCAGGAGTGACCCCTGAGTGCCACCAGGTGTGGCCCAAAAGGCGTCACCCCCCAAAAAAAGAGAGACCCTATCCCTATGGGACACTAGGGATTGAATCTGGGTCAGCTACATGCAAGGCAAATGCCCTCTCCACTGTCCTATCACTTCAGTCCTCTGTAGGTGAAGAGTTCTAAGGGAATTGACAACTGCTTATTTATTTTAGTTCCTTTTGTTTGTTTTTGGATCACACCCAGTGTTCAGGATTTATTTGTGACAGGGCTTAGGGAACCATATTGGGTTCCGGAGATCAAACTTGGGTCAGCTCCATGCAAGTCAAGCGCTCTACCCACCGCACTCTTGTTCAGACTCAGGAGAGTTGCTTCTTTTCACTTGCCTCCTCGGACAAACTATTTTTAAAACATTTTAAGTTGGGTCTGCAGGTTTCCAGTCTGTAAAATAAAGGTGGAGGGAAGGACCGAGGTCTTGTGTAACTCACAATAAAACCTTAGGGAAAACTGGATCTTAGGGCACGTGTCACAGTAGGGAAAAGCAGGCCTTCTGTGAGCTCCTCATGGCCCAGGGAGGAATTAAATTCTGCTTCATGATTCAATATTTACAAGGTTTATTTTGAGTTTACTATGTCTAACTAGTATGCAAAGCAGTATCTACTCTCCCTCCTTCACTCGCCCTGTTTCTCCCTCTCCCTCCATCTCTCCCCGTGGCTAAGATTAAACCCAGGGCAGGTGTCTGACCACTGAACCACATGGCTGGCCCCAAGTGATTCTATTAGTAAAGCTCTTGGGGGTTGTTGCTCCTGTGGTGGGCTCCTGGCTCCCCCCGTGTCGATGGCAGAGCTGGCTGCCATCCCAGGTCTCTGGCTTCAACGTTTGTGCTCTAAGCGTCTTCCTGTTTGGGGGTTGCTCCTCATGGTCCGCTGGTGTGTGGCTTAGAGTTCAACTCTGTTCCCTTCTCCTCTAGGGAGAAGACCAAAATTGCCAAGGCTAGCCAAGGGCTGGAGGATGGGCCTGATACCAAGAGAACGAAATTTGACTCATCTGAGACCACCATGGTCAAAAAGGTATGTGTTGTGGCACATGTGTGTGTGTGGGGGGGTGGACAGAGGGCCATCATCAGCAGTGATGGTGTAAGCATCCCTCTTAGGGGGGCACAGTGCCCCCCCATCGTTGTCAGGAGGGAACGTGACCTGTGTTGCCACATGCGATATTTAAAGAGAATCTTCAGTGTAGGTTTTCCATCCACTTTGTCTCAAACTTGGTCTACGCTGCAGGCTAACGAGGACGTGACTGTGGGCCATCTCTTGGCTCCCTTGGATCAGGCTTTTTCTGCCAAGGCCATTATTATCTTTGTACAGAAAAAGGGTGTGTGTTTAAAGACCAGTAGTTAATGTGGTGGTTTCAGTTCTGAGTAGGCAGGAGACAATTTGGGTGAGGGGGCAGTGGTTTGGGCCACACTCAGTAGTGCTCAGGCCTTACTCCTGGCTCTGTATTCGGGGACCAATCCTGGCAGTACTCCAGAGACCATATGGGGTGTTGGGAATGGAGCCCTGTCGGCCTTGAACAAGGCAGATGCCCTCCCGCTGTACTCTCGCTCCTGCTCAGGAGACAATGTAGATCAGAACTTGGAAGGGTCCTAGTGCTGGTAAGTGACCTCTGGTTCTTTTTTCACGTTTGCACCAGCAGCAGAGTCATTTTAGCTCCCAGTGGAGCGAGAAAACAGGCAAGGAGTGAGAAGGTGAGGGCACCTCTAGCTCGGGCTGGAATCGGAGAAGGGAAAATTATGTGATGGGGGAAAACAAAGCCAAGTGGCCAGAATTGGTTTTGTTGAACTGAGGAAAGATGTGGCCAAGCCCATATTTACTCTTTGCTTTGTAGGGTTCTAACGTTGGGAAGGAAAAACAGCTGGCCAGGGCATTGCATTGAGCTAAAATGGCCCGACCCGCGATCCTAAGAGTGCGGGAACCACAGAAGAGACGGCAGTGACCACGGAAGTGGGACTCTCGGCCTTTCCAGCCAGGCTGTGTTGGACATGGGCTTTTTCTTGCTTTTTATGTTTGTGTTGGAAGAGTGACGCTGTGAGTGTGATACAGAGGAATTATTAAGCCCTAATTTTAGTGTCTATTCACAGGACCATAATTATCCAGAGTGAACATTGGTGTTTTGGCCAAAACTTGGGTCCTTTTCTTTCTTTCTTCCTTGCTTTTTTTGAGGCCCAGTCAAGCTTTATCTGAATAGCTTGTGATTTGGGGAGGGGGGGAGAGAAATTGTTAACTAACGGGAGAGTACAAAAGCTGCTTTGTGGGCGCTGTCAATTTATAAATCACACCCTCTTAGAGTGTGACACTTGGCCTTGGTGTGAAGGGGTTTATGGCTGCTGGGCCTTCTTGAGGGGAGGCAGCCTTTCACATTCAAATGGAGCGAGCTGAGCTTTGTGAGCCCTTCCCAGCGGGAAGCGTCCCCCATCAGTTGTGATGGTGCCCACTGGGGCGGATCCCCAAACCTCTTTCACCTCTGCCCCGAGAAGATAGAGCCTGGTTCTCAGCTATGAGGAGAATGTGAGCAGCACTCAGGAACATCCCTGGGGCTCTGTGTGCGGCCTCTTCCTACGTGGAGCCCATTTGAGGGGATCAAAATATTCCCCAGCTGACACTGTTAGTCAGCTGTGGGACCCGACAGTTCAGGCTGGGATTCCAAGCCTGAGCCCTTCAAGCAGCGCGGCATTCAGTGCATTCCTGCTGACAATCCCTGGGATTCCAAACCTTGTCTTTGTGCCGTTTTTCCAGGAGCTGGGGAAGGATGTGGCAGCACGGGGCTGGGGCCCGGCTCCGCCGCCTCAGCACCAGCTGCCGCCTCCCTTTGGGCTAAGGGTGCCCCGTGATTTCAGTTTCCTTCCCACTGGACTCCAGCATCCCAGGGGTCAGAGTCTGTGCCCCCTGCCTTCAGCTAACAGAGGGGTGCCTTGGGTCCCCCTTGGAGGCCAGGATGGGGGTGGGGAAGCAGCCACTTCCTGTTTCCTGTGAAAGCTTCTGGTTAGGGTTCCCCCTCTCCCCCTTTTTCCTTCGTTCAGCCCAATAGTGTCAAGACACTTTTGCTTTAAGGTGACACGTTGTGCTCCTAAATTAGAACATTTCAAAAACAAAGAGGAAAAACAGAGCTGTGGTTTTCACACCGTCGAGGATGACATTGAGCCTTTCTAGCACAGGCCGGGTGATGAAAAGGGCGGCAGGAAAAGGCGAACCCAGAGCTGGGCCAGTGGTTGGTTTGCTTCCTTCAGTGCCTGGGAGAAGAAGTCATAAGACAGATTTCATCAGAATCCCAACTTGGGCTGCACCTGACCCGCTTGATAGGCTTCCTGCACCGGCACCGGGATGAAGGAGCAAGTAGCAGTTTGGGCCGGAGGAAGTGTGTAAACTGTTTGCCTGATGAAGAGCTGTTAAGAGTTGGCTTGGGGGGCCGGGTAGGTGGCGCTGGAGGTAAGGTGTCTGCCTTGCAAGCGCTAGCCAAGGAAGGACCGCGGTTCAATCCCCCGGCGTCCCATATGGTCCCCCCATGCCAGGGGTGATTTCTGAGCACATAGCCAGGAGTAACCCCTGAGCGTCAAACGGGTGTGGCCCAAAAACCAAAAAAAAAAAAAAAAAAAAAGAGTTGGCTTGTGGGCAAGAGAGATGTGACTGACTCCTGTTTTGTTCCTGGAATCGCCTGGAGGAATGATCCCTGAGCACCGAGGCCCTGGCCTTATAAGCACACTGGGTGTGGTCCAGAAAGAAAGAATTGGCTCGAGGGGCCCAGTTAGTGATTGGACATTTGACTTATACTTGGCTGACCTGGACTGACCCGGGTTCGGGACTGACCCAGGTTTGATCCCTGGCATCCCATATGGTGTCTGAGCTTGTCAGGATCAATTTCTGAGCACAGAGCCAGGAGTAACCCTTGAATGCCACTGGATGTTGCTCCCTGTCCCCCGTCGTCCCCCCCCCCCCAAAAAAAAAAGGCTCGTAAAGGCCAGTTTGCCAGGGCACAAAGCAGCATTTGGACAGATAGTAGACTAGGATTGACTGAAAGTTGAGGGTCAGTCATACAGTGTACCAAAACCTATCCCTCAATGGTGTGCATTTCTTCAAGTGTTCCCAGTTTACCTGCTTCCCCCCAGCCCACCTCTGTGGCACTTTTCTCCTTTTAGGCTCTGTGATTTGTGATATTATTACCGAAGGAGTATCATGCATATCACTGTACCTTCTTTCATCATTCAGTTCTTGACCAGAGCGATCATTTTCTAACCCCTTTGCCTTTTGTGGCTAGCTTCCCACCACAGATCAGTCAGTCCTTTGGCCCTTGTTCTATTGTCTTTGGCTATTAATCTCCTACTGTTTTGTTTTTGTTTGTTTTTGTTTTTTTGGGGTCACACCCAGCAGCGCTCAGGGGTTACTCCTGGCTCCACACTCAGAAATCGCTCCTGGCAGGCTTAGGGGACCATATGGGATTCCGGGACTCGAACCAATGACCTTCTGCATGAAAAGCAAACGCCTTACCTCCATGCTGTCTCTCCGGCCCCTCTCCTACTGTTTTTGATATCCCACAAATGAGTAGGATCACTCTTTGTCTATTCATTTCCCTTTTTCTTTTCTCCATGCTATCTCTCTGGCCCCTATCCATTTCCCTTTGACTCTTCTCACTCAGAATGATACTGTTTATTTCTAGGTATATATGAGCAAATCTCATGACTTCATTTTTCCTACCAGCTGCATAGTATCTATTGTGTAGATGTATCATAGTCTTATTTTTTTCTTGTATTTTTGTTTTGGGACCATACCTGGTAGTGCTCAAGGATTACTCCTGGATCTGCACTCAGGAATTATTCTTGGCAGTGCTTGGGGTACTGGGATGCTGGGGATCAAACCCAGGTTGACTTGCCTGCAAGGCAAGCATTCTGCCCTCTGTACTGTTGCTCTAGCCCCTGTACCAAAGTTGATGTGATTATCTGTTCTCTGGTGCTTGGGTTGTTTCCAGATTTGGGCTAGTGTAAATAGCAACAATGAACAGAGGAGTGCAGATGCCTTTTCTCTGTGTTTTTGAGCCCCCCAGAGTCTATTCTCAGGAGTGCTATTATTGCTGGGTACTGGGGAAGCTCCCCTTCTTTTCTGAGGAATGTCTATGTTTTTTCCCAAAAAGGTGGACCAGTCGCTATCCCACCATCAGGGAAAGAAAGGCCTTTACTCCCTGAACTGCATGAACACTGCTTGTTCTTGTTCACTTTTTTGCTTGTTTTTGGGCCACACCCAGCAAGATTCAGGAGTTTCTCCTAGCTCTGAGCTCAGGAATCACCTCACGGTGTGTGGGGTCTCATATGGGATGTAGAAGTCAAGCCTCAATCAGCCGCAGCAAGGGCGCCCTAACCATGGCACATTCTCTGGTGTGAGATGATGTCTCATCTTTTTGTATTGCTCTCCCTGTAGTTAGTGATGTGGACCATTTTTCCCACATGCCTTTTGGTCATTAGTATTTCTTCTTGGAGGAAGTTTCTATTCATCGTTTCTCCCTATTTTTTGTGTCAGGGATGGATTGATTTTTTCTTGTAAAGTTCTGCCAGTGCTGTAGGTATCTTGGTAACTCCTCATCAGATGGGTGTTGGGTACTAGCTTCTCCCATTCCACAGGCAGACTTTGAGTTCTGGTCATCGTTTCCTCTGAGGTGCGTTAAGCTTCTTAATTTAGTCCCATTTGTTTGTTCCTTCAGTGATGCTTCATCCTTGAGATAATGTCACTATCCTGGTGAGTTCTTGTAGGTGTACCTATCTGAGACCCTGGTTTTAGGTGTAGCTACCTGAGACCCACCCATTTCTGGGAGGGGTCTTGGGAACCGGATATTAGGTGTAACCTTACCTGCAAGACCCCTCCCATTCTGGGGAGTGGTCTTGGAATAGGTAGATAAACCATGGAGCCTTGGAATTAGGCTCTCTGCCCTGCTGCGCTCCTGGGTTTTAGGTTCTTTGCCTCTTTTGGTCTTTGACCAGGATGGAGGCCAAAGGAAGATGGCTGAATTATAAGATGCAGGGCTAAGAATAACTAGTGCTTGAAAGGTTATGGGTAGGCCACACACATGTGGTGAATAGGGCATGAATAAAGATGATGCTTCCTGATGGCTGCCTGTGAGTTCAATACCCGTCACTTCCTTGAACCCCAGTCCCGCCGGCTGGATGGGGTTGCGGAGCCACGTGGCCTGGGATGGCAGAGAGAAATCCATCGCCATCCACCGCCATCCAGCCCCATCATTATTTATTTAATTCAACAAGTTCTGACTACTTTTTCTCTGTATACCTTG
The DNA here is from genome assembly GCF_024139225.1 of Suncus etruscus. Lineage (NCBI taxonomy): Eukaryota > Metazoa > Chordata > Mammalia > Eulipotyphla > Soricidae > Suncus > Suncus etruscus. The sequence continues at coordinate 90,557,883 of NC_064861.1, forward strand.
TGATTTAAGTCGGGTATCTATCAAGGTCTTTAATTCATTCTGATCTGACTTTGGTACATGGTATTAGAAAGAGGTCTGCTTTGTTCCTCTTTTTTTTTTTTTTTGTATGTAGCAGATCAGGTTTATCAGCACCACTTGGTGAAAGATTTTCCTTACTCCACTTCATATTTTTTGCTCCTTTATCAAAGATTAGCTGGTCATATGCCTGAGGGTCTGTCTGTCTTCCAGTACCTGGCTGTTTTAATGACGACTGCTTTGTAGTATAGTCTCAAGGTGGGGGAAGTGTCACTTTCCATCTTCTTTTTCCCAAGGATTGCTTTATCTGTTCGAGGGGACAGGGTGATTCTGACTTGAGTTTTCCTCCTAGACACAGGTATTTTCTGGGCCAGTCAGTGCCTGTACCCCGAGTCCTGTTGTCTTCATTCACCACTGACACTGAAGCTGAGGGAAGGGAAGTTGAGTTATCTGCGCAAGCCATGGAAGGTTGAGGTGGGGGTGGAGAGACACCATCATGGGAGTTGGTCACTTGCCCTTGCCGTTTGACGCCCAGTACCTAAAGAGGCCCCTGAGCACTGCCTGCTAGGCCCTATCCACCCCTGCAAAGAGAAGAGCTGGGGAGAGTAGAGCATGGTCACCCCATTATGAGAGCATCTCACGGAGTCTCTAGAATTGGAAGTTTTATGAAGATGGTAGAGAAAACCTGTTAAGATTGAGATCACTGGAAAAACTGGAGAAAAGGCTGCCCCAGACTCTGGGCTCTGGCTCTCTGGGTTGGAGCACGGGTGGTTAGAACTCGCAAAAACATACACGAAAGGATGATTTGTCCATCCTGTCCTGAGTACAGGTTGAATTTACCTCGGCTGCCAAGAAAGCAGGCTAATGTGGGCTCTGACAAGCCTCTTCTGAGTTGGTTGTGATATTCCACACTTCTGCGTGGCTGATTTCCTCCTTCCCTTCCCGTCATCTGTTGACACTCTCTTCAACCCTCCTTTGGAAAGAGGATTCCTGCAGATCTAGTCATTCCCCTCTTGATTTGAAAGGCTGATAGTGTTGATTACATTCAAGCCTGCTTGTCTTTTTTAAAGCAGTTTGAGTTCCCGAAGGGCAGAGCAGTTTTGACCACTGAACTAGTTCAGTCCTACTCAAGAAACTGTTGTTCCATGGGGTTGTTTTGTTCTGTTTTGGGGTCACATCTGGTAGTGGTTAAGGGTTATTTCTTGCTCTGAGTTCAGGAATCAGGAATCACTCCTGGCAGGGTTGGGGAGGGGTCCCTATGGGATGCTGGGGATAGAACCTGGGTCAGCCATGTGCAAGGCCAAACACCCTTCCTGTTCCATGCAGTTGTGACTGTCCTTACAACATCAGGTGACAATTCTTTTTGTTGAAGGGGGTGTTTGGGGGCCACACCCGGTGGTGCTCAGGGTTTACTCCTGGTTCTGATTTCAGGGATCACTCCTGATAGGCTCAGGGTACCATCTGGGGTGCCGAGAAATAAACTCAGGTCAGCTGCAAACATTTCTGTCCGTGTTTTCCTTCTCTGTCCCTGGCCTGGCCTGCTAAGATTTAGTAAGGCACCTCAAAGGTCTGACGAGAGCTCTACTTGGCTTGTGGGATTTGGGTTTTGTTTCTGGGCCACCACCAGCGATGCTCAGGGATTTCTCCTGGCTCTGCTCAGGATTTACCCTGGTGATGCTGGGGGGAATACCTTATGAGTTGTAGGGATCGAACCCAACTTGGCTGCATACAGGGCAGGCGCTCTACTCACTGTACTGTCTCTCCAGCCCTAACTTGTTGTTTTTTTTTTACACATGCTTGTAAATTTCAGCAGCGAGATAAAACTTAAAAAGTGGCATAAGGGGGACCCAGAGAGATCGCACAGCGGCGTTTGCCTTGCAAGCAGCCAATCCAGGACCAAACGTGGTTGGTTTGAATCCCGGTGTCCCGTATGGTCCCCCGTGCCTGCCAGGAACTATTTCTGAGCAGACAGCCAGGAGTAAGCCCTGAGCACCGCCGGGTGTGGCCCAAAAACCAAAAAAAAAAAAAAGTGGCATAAGGGGCCGGAAAGATAGCACAGCGGTAGGGCATTTGCATTGCATGCGGCCAACGCAGGAGGGACCCTATTTGATTCTCAGCATCCCATATGGTCCCCTGTGCCTGCCCTGAGCACCGCCGGGTGTGGCCCAAAAACCAAAAAAAAAAAAAAGTGGCATAAGGGGCCGGAAAGATAGCACAGCGGTAGGGCATTTGCATTGCATGCGGCCAACGCAGGAGGGACCCTATTTGATTCTCAGCATCCCATATGGTCCCCTGTGCCTGCCAGGAGTGATTTCTGTGCATAGAGCCAGGAGTAACCCCTGAGTACTGCCGGGTGTGACCTAAAAACCAAGTTAGTTGGATGGATGGATGGATGGGTGGGTGGATGGATGGATGGGTGGGTGGGTGGGTGGATGGATGGATGGATGGATGGATGGATGGATGGATGGATGGATGGGTGGTGGATGGGTGGGGGGGTGGGTGGGTGGGACAAATTATGGGACACCTTAACCATACATCCTCACCACCTGACTTAAAAGGACTGGGACCTGGAGAGATTATACATCGGGTTAAGGTGCTTGCCATGTGCCTCCATCCGGGGTCCATCCTTGGCACTGCTCATGGTCTCCCAAGCCCCGCCAGAAGTACTGAGCACCACTGAGTGGAGTACCTAAACCAGAACCACTGTAGCCAAAATAGAACAACAAACAAAACATTTCTGCGTGTGATGGCGAAGGCCTCATGGCTGCCCCTCCATGGAGTAGGTCAGCGACCTCCGCCACCATGCTTTGTTCTACCTGCCGGGTGTGCGTTTCCCAGCAGTACGTGCACGTGGGCGCTTTTTAGCTGCTTACGAATGATGCCTATCGTACAGTCGCTGCCACCTGCTTCTGAAGAGCCACATTCTGTCCGGGAGGCCATCTGTGCTGGTATGTCGTTCTGGGGTTTCACAGTCCATTTTGGGAGCCACTAGCCACAGGTGGCCACTTAAGTCAGAGTTAATTAAAAGAAAGTCAGTTCTCCAGCATTGTTTGTCAGTCTCACTAGCCATATTCCCAAGTGCTCAGTAACCTTGCAAAGCTGTCAGCGCCGATACCGCCAAGCCCAGATCCAGGTTTCCATCATCACAGCCACTCTTGGGGCCAGCCCTGCGGGACATTCTTATTGTGTGAATCCAGTCCTGTGTGTCTATCTGCCCTTATTGACGGGGCTGGAGGGAGATACGGGTTTGGTTTTAACAGATTGTACTGGACTCAGAATTGTGTGTGTGAGAGAGAGAAGGAAGGAAGGGAGGGAGGAAAGGAAAAGAAAAGAAAAGGAAGGGGCCAGAGAGATAGCATAGTGGTAGGGCATTTGCCTTGCATGCAGGTGACCCAGAACAGATTCAGGTTTGATCTCTGGCATCTCATATGGTCCCCAGAGCCTGCCAGGAGCGATGTCTGAGCGTAGAGCAAGGAGTAACACCTGAGCGCCACCGGGTGTGACCCTAACCCTAAAAAAGAAAAAGAGAGGAAGGAATAGAAAGGAGAGAGAGAGGAGAGGGAGGGGGGAGACAGATAGAGGAGAGAAGAGAACAACATGGCCTTCCCAGACCTCTTCAAGACTCTTAACCCCTTTGGTTCCTGCATGCTCTGCTGAGCCCCGTGCAGCATTACCATAGTAGCCTTCGGGAACTTTTTTGGGGGTGGGCGTCACACCTGATGGTGCTCAGAGCCTTTCTGCTATGCTATTGCTCTGGCCTTAGCCTTTGGGAACTTGAGGCTTTCTAGCCATTCTGAGCAGGAACGTGGTCACAGAGGGCCTGATTGTCGGGCCATTTCTGTAGGTCTACTCATCGAAGTAGACACCAAAAGTGGTCTTAGGAGTCTGGGCTTCTGGAATTGGTTTCGAATCTGGAATATGTTCAGGTTTACATCCAGAACTAAAGTATTTCAATCATGTAGGCTGCTGTAAAAACAAATTATTTGCAATTTGATCAAATGCAAGAAGAACAGAGCCAGTTAAGGAAATGTGGGCCGGGGCCCGGAGAGATAGCACAGTGGCATTTGCCTTGCAAGCAGCCGATCCAGGACCAAAGGTGGTTGGTTCGAATCCCAATGTCCCATATGGTCCCCCGTGCCTGCCAGAAGCTATTTCTGAGCATACAGCCAGGAGTAACTCCTGAGCACTGCCAGGTTTGGCCCAAAAACTGGATAGAATAAATGTAGAGAAGGTGGTTTTGTTTTATTTTATTTGAGTTTGTTTTTGGCTACCCACTGTGTTTAGAAATTACTCCTGGCAGGCTCAAGGGGCTATGTGGGATTCTGGGGATCGAACCTGGGTTGGCCGTGTGCAAGGCAGACACCCTACCTGCTGTGCTATTGCTCTAGCCCCAGCATGTGGTTTTATATACATCCGTATAACACATGTTAATGTTGGGTCTGACAATAGTATTATCTGTGGCTTTGTTCACTCTGTATATTTTCTTTCTTTCTTTTTTTGGGGGGGAGGGGTTCAGGCCACATCCGTTTGATGCTCAGGGGTTACTCCTGGCTAAGCGCTCAGAAATTGCCCCTGGCTTGGGGGGACCATATGGGACTCCAGGGGATCAAACCGTGGTCTTTCTTTGGCTAGTGCTTGCAAGGCAGACACCTTAACTCTAGCGCCACCTCGCCGCCCCACTCTGTATATTTTCATGAACACTGATCTCTGTCTCTTGTGGTTTAAATGGCTGTCCAAGTTGCCCTTCTTTGATCTCCCGGTAATCTATTGAAGCAGCCCCAGTCTCATAGAGGTTATTGAACTTTCCCACTACTTGAAATAGCACGGCCCAACCCCATAATTTGATGACTGATAGACTGTGTGGAGAATTCATCTTTTTATATTTGCTGTTGGGCTTTTGGCAAATGGAAAGCAATTGGTATCGTCCCCGCTTATTGAAAAATCTAGTTTGTTCAGCCATCTGCCTGTGGTCCTTGCCTCAGGAAGCCAAGGCCCTTCAGAGGAGAGATAAGTTAAAGGTGGAAGGGGGCGTGTATTGGCCTTAACTAGGCCGTCAGATAGAAATCTGTCAGGCCCAGAGTCCTCGGGGAATTGCTGCTTGGAGGTGGAGGGGTGAGTAGGACATGCACCTTCACTCTGTGGTTTGGTCACTAGGGGGGTGCTCCCGCTTCCAGACTCTGCAGGGGTTTCTTTCTGTGAGGCCCTTTCCCCCTCAAAGCACCAGCCTGGGCGGCTCCTCTACAAATCTAGTGACCAGTGAGGCAGAGACAGCAAGCTCTGTCTCTGTGTGCGGCCTATCATGGATTTGGTGGCTGTGCTCCACTTGGCTTATTTCTGGCTCCGCTCAGGGTTCACTCCTGGAGGAGCTGGGGGAGACTGTGATACTGGGAATAAAACTACGGCCACCTGTGTGCAAAGCCAGCACCCGGTATCATTCCCGCCGGCCTGTAAACTGAATTTAACCAGAAAAGGGAACCTAGATTGGAGGCAGCCTGGAGCAGAAACATCATCTTAAACAAACTTGATGGTCTCACTGTGAATTAATGTGTCTTAATTCCAAATTCCTTATTTTTTTCCTTTACATTTTTGGGTCTTATTGTTGGCGCTCAGGACTTATTCCTGGCAATGCTCAGGGGAGACCATTGTAGTGCCAGGGTTAGACTTGAGTTGTCTGTGCAAGGCCTCACCCACTATACTCTCTGGGCTCATGATTCTGACTTTCAAAATCTGAATTCGAGGCTGGAGAGATAGCACAGGGAGGCCTTTGCCTTGTATTCGGCCAACCTGGGATGGATCCGATTTGATTCCTGCCATCCCATATGGTCCCCAGAGCTGGCCAGGAGCGATTTCTGAGCACAGATTTAGGAGTAACCCTTTAATAAATAAATAGGGGCCGGCGAGGTGGCGCTAGAGGTAAGGTGTCTGCCTTGCAAGTGCTAGCCAAGGAAGGACCTCGGTTTAATCCCCCAGCGTCCCATATGCCCCCCCCCCAAGCCAGGGGCAATTTCTGAGGCTTAGCCAGGAGTAACCCCTGAGCATCAAATGGGTGTGGCCCAAAAACAAACAAACAAAGTACTTTAAAAATCTGAATTACTCAGAAAAAAACCCACTTGGTCTGTTGTGGGCCATGTGCCTCCTCATGACTGTCACTTCACTTGGAGGGCTGGGCCACATTTCAGACCAGGTCTGGAAGCCTTCTCCCAGATACCAAGAAACTTCTGGAAAGTCAAGTGCCACTCATGGTGCAGGAGCCAGCAATTCCTTTGCCTCCAAGTTCACCACTGATCTGGGAATTGTTGTGCTTTTAGCCTAGGGGAGGAAGAGAGTTCCCTGCTTTTGACCCTCAATGTTTTAAAAAAAACCCTCATGGGGGAAAGCAGGATTCCAGGGCTTCACAAGGGGGTAGGTTCCTCACTCTCACTGTACTTGATCGAACCTCATTCTGCTCAGGACGGCCAGGACGAGGGAATTCCACACAGGAACTTGGCCCTTCCAGGTACTTGGGAAGTGGGTGTATTTCCCACTGGGAGAATGTGTGAATTTGAGCTTATGAATGCAGAGCAGACACGAGGTGTGGGTCTTCCGTCTTCGTTGCCACTCTGGCCTCAGGCCCGGTTAGGTCTCTCCACAGCACTCTTTTTCCTCGCTCCTCCTGTGGTGCGGAACAAATTCACGGGCTATAGGCATTCCACTTAGTCCAGCGAACTGCAAACATTTTGACTTTGGGTCTCGGTCATTTCTGAAATCTGAAGACTTTGTTTTCTCATTCAGAGGACATTCCTGGACCCTACTAGTGAAGGCTTGACTGGTGGTGCCAGACTCGTTTTTCATATATATATTTAAAAAAAAAACAAAACGGTCTGGCTGTGCTCCAGGTGCTAAATGTCACCAGGCTGGTGAAATAACTTATCTTTTGAGGTCAAACTAACCCATTGGCCCCAGGCTTCGAAGGCACTACCAACATCTTGTATACGAGTTTTACAGTGGGCCCAAACCTCAAAGGAGTGATTATGTGGCAGCAGAAAGCCACCTTAACAAACCCTGACGTTTATCTTTTCTGGCAAATTGTCAGGAACTGGATGTCCACATGAATCCAGCAGCCCTCGAATCCTCTGCCCAACTCCAGCGTGAATGTTGTTCAGTCAGGATTTTTGTGGCTAAAGGACCTGTCGAGGGTTTTGCATGTGCCTAATGTCACAGCCCTTTGAGAGTGCTCAGACATTTTACAGAGTGTTCTCTTGAGGTTGCCTGAAGTTCCTCTTTGTGGGAGTGTGGGAGTTGGGGACAATGGTCACACAGCAATACTCAGGAGTTATGCCTGGCTTTGTGCTCAGGGATCACTCCAGGTAGTGCTCAGGGGTGCTGGGGTCCAACCTGGGCAGTCCCCGAAGTTCTCTTTTTCTTTTTTTTTTTTCTTTTTTTTTTGTTTTTTTTGGTTTTTGGGCCACACCCGTTTGACGCTCAGGGGTTACTCCTGGCTATGTGCTCAGAAATCGCCCCTGGCTTGGGGGGACCAAATGGGACTCCGGGGGATCGAACCGCGGTCCGTTCCTTGGTAGCGCTTACAAGGCAGACACCTTATCTCCAGCGCCACCTTCCGGGCCCCCGAAGTTCTCTTTTTCACTTGGATTGAGGATATACATTTTCGCCATACATGTGGATATGTTTTTTTTTTTTGTTTTTTTTTTTTTTTTTTTTTGGTTTTTGGGCCACACCCGGTAACGCTCAGGGGTTACTCCTGGCTATGCGCTCAGAAGTCGCTCCGGGCTTGGGGGCCCATATGGGACGCCGGGGGATCGAACCACAGTCCGTCTCCTAGGCTAGCGCAGGTAAGGCAGGCACCTTACCTCCAGCGCCACCGCCCGGCCCCTTTTGTTTGTTTTTTGTTTTTGTTTTTTGGTTTTTGGGTCACACCCAGCGGTGTTCAGGGGTTACTCCTGGCTGTCTGCTCAGAAATAGCTCCTGGCAGGCACAGGGGACCATATGGGACACCGGGATTCGAACCAACCACCTTTGGTCCTGGATCGGCTGCTTGCAAGGCAAATGCCGCAGTGCTATCTCTCCGGGCCCACATGTGGCTATGTTTTTGTTGACTGTCAGTTTGGAGTAAACCTGGCAGTGCTGAAGCTGCTTCTGGTGCTCTCGGGTTTTCCCTGGAATGCTGGGGGTCCAGGCAGTTTCCGAGTTGGACCAGCACCTCCTGCTCACAATGCACATGCACGGGCACTAGCGAGTTGAGCTGTCTCTCTCCCCCTCTCAGGGATGTTTTGGGTGGGTACTAGCCTTTTAAGATGTGCAAGATTTTCTGTGTCAGTAACACGTATTTTGTAGAAGTATTTTGAAAATACTGAGTACCCAATTCCTCATCAAATATTAGTTAATTTGAGGTCTTTTAACTAATGGATATTAGTCTATAAAGAATGCTGCAGTCTACTGTTAGTTTTATCCCCCTGCCTCCGCAGTGCTTGTTCTGCATTCACGGATCATTCCTGCTGTTGCTTGGGGGACCATATGGGGTGCCAGGGATTGGGAAAGGCAAGCATCGTACCCGTTGTACTATCACTCTGGCCCCTATTACCGACTCTTGCCTTCAGTTTTAGTTCTAGATAGGACTGGTTGGGGCTCCTTTAAGTTGGCTCCTGTTTCTTCTGGCCATATCCTCATCATTCTTGAACCTATCCCCCTTGTTTTGGGCCTGCTAAGAGACTTTGGCGTTCTTCCTGTCCAGCTTTGACATCTCTGCAGAGAGAAATGTTTCTCTTACTGGTGCTCCTAATTACCAGAGTTGCTCTGTTTTATTTTTTGTTTTGTTTTGTTTTTGGGCCACATCTAGCAGTGCCCATGGGTTACTCCCGGCTCTGCACTCAGGAATCATACCTGGCGGGTTCATGTTACCTTATGGACCAAATCCCAGTCAGCTGCATGCAAGGCAAACGCCTTCTCCTCTGTGCTGTTGCTCTGGCACCACGAGTGCTGTTTTAGACCCTTTCTTTGATCTGGATGTTGTCAAAGTGAATTCACACATAACTCACCATATTTATTATTATAACTTTCTCCTTTCATCTTTCATACTTTTCCTCCTGTAGCATTGAGAAACCCATCTCCCAGATTCTTAGGTTTCTTCCCATTGCTAACTTCGAAGGTGGCCCATCCCCTCCAGCCCTGCATCCTCACTCCACACACACTCTTCCAAGCTTTCCTCAGCCCCAGCAAATACCTTTTATGAGCAGTAAGAACCGGGAAAGGAAAATCATTTCATTTTTGTCTGTATATAAAGTACAAAACTGTTCTGGCATTTCCAAGGTAATTTGATGAAGCTTAACCCTGTTGAGCTGTACTTGCTACTGCTGTAGGACTTTTGCAAATGCCGCTTCTGTGCCTTTGCCTGTGGCTTTACTTCTAGTCCTCAGACTCATCCTTTTTCTTGCTGCTGTTTATTAGCATTAGCACCGTTGTCATTGAATCATTTTCCAGTGGAGAAACATTTCCTTCTTGTTCATCTTGACTAGCCCAAGAAGTGTTTAGGGCGGACTCTTGGAGAGTGAGCCCAGCCTCGTTGACGGGAAGCTGGACTGGCACTAAGTCTGCAGGAGCTGGGCTGTCTGGGTCAGGGCACACCTGCCACTGTCTCTGTCCTTAGTGGTGCACAGTGAGTGCCCAGCACCATGGGCTGGGTTGAGGGGGTCGCTGCCCCATTGAAGAACACTCCTTGAGTGTGTAAAGTGCTCGTGCCTTGCCCCTGAGCGGTGTCCCCTTTGTCCCCACAGAAAGTGGTCTTCTGCTCCATTAAAGACGCGCTGGAGGTGGACTGGAGGAGCGAGAAAGCCCAGGCAGCCCTGAAGCGTACCACCTCGGACTACTTCCTCCTTCAAGGTGAGTGCCATGGGCAGAGCAGGGCGGCTGGGTGAATGTGTGAGGCGGGATCCATGGCCTCTGGGTGCCAGGCCTGTCCGCTGGTGCTGAGTTGTCCTCTACTTGAATTTGAGACCGTTTCCCCTGGGCTCCCAAACCAGACCCTGCTCCATGCACAGACCTTGCTGGGGCTCAGACCATGTGGCGTCCCGAGCCCACCAGGAGTGATCCCTGGGTTGTTATTCCTGAACCAGGAATAAGGCCTGAACACTGCCTGGTGCGCCCAAACAGCAACATCCGCCCCTCCCCTTCCCCGAAAAATTTTTCAGGAGGCTAACGTGGCAGAGCAACTGAACTGAGTGCTTTAGCTCCTCAGGGCTTCAGAGTGAGGTGATCGCCACTCTACTTGGGTGAAGAAGCACCATGGGGTAGGGAAGTCAGACCACAGCTGGCACAGTGCCTAGGTACCGTGGGAGTCTGGGGACTGAGCTTAGGTCTTCCACATACAAAGCATGTCCTTCCTCCAACCCTGCGCTATCTCCTCGGCCCAGGAACCCACTTCTTCATTCTTTGGGGAATTCTGAGATAAACACCCCCACCCCCCCCAGACCCTCGATGGTGAACCTATGGCACGCGTGCCAGCAGTGGCACTCGAAGGCCTTGCAGGTGGCACACGGAAAGGTCCGCAATTAAGATATGCCGCTCGGCAGGAGGCGAGTGTGCCGGTGTCTGCTTTGCAGCTCACCTGGCAACAGGGCCAGACTGGCCATTGGGAGGACCGGGCATTGTGTGGCAGTTTGGGCACTCGGGTTCAAAAAGATTAGCCATCACTGCCCTAGACATTCCACCATAACCTCTCCTAGTCTTTCCCTGAGCAGCAGGTGCAAGTCCAAACCCTTCTTAGGGGGAATCTTGGTTTAGTTTGGTTGATTTTTGGGTCACACAGGGCAGTGCTCAGACTCCATGTGTGGTTCCAGTATTGACCTATGAGCTATCTCTTGTAACTTTCTACTCCTTCTCTCCTCTGAGCAAACTCTAGTCCTGCTGAGAGCTAAGCTATAGTGCTGAGGCTGGGAATGTGGGGGTAGGGTGGGGGTGCCTCCGGGTCTTCTCTGCTGAGGCTCACTTGATTTACTCTCTGCCTGTTGGACTTAGATGCTGAAAGAGAGGAAATTGGCAGTAATTTGATTTCCTTTCCTGGTTATGGCCAGATCTGTAGGACCCGAGCTTAGACGTGTAGGAAGTTGACTCACCAGGCCTATCACTTCATTCTTGAACATACGCGGGGAAATCCTGCTTTTGATTTTCTGCTTTTGTCCATTGATAAGGCAGATCATTTGAGTTTGTCTCGGAGAGAGTGGCTTCTGCGACCATATACAAATATTCTTTGGTTTCTTGTTTTTGTTTGGGATCCATACCTAGTGGTACTCAGGGGTTACTCCTGGCACTGTGCTCAGGAGTGACTCATGGTGGGCTTGGGGGATCATATGGGGTGCCAGGTATATGACCCAAGTCAGCTGTATGCCAGCGCCCTGCCCTCCCGGCCTTTTATCTCTCTGGCCCCATCTGCAATTATTGTTGCCATCAATAATAGTCTTTGTGACCGTAGGCAAGCAAGTAAAATTAACCTCCCAAGATACACTTTCCTTCCATGTAAAATGATAGGACTGGTTAGCTTTCTCTCTCTCCCCCCTCCCTCTCTACTTCTCCCTCATTCTGAACTGAGTCTAATAAGATAGAAGGTCCTTCATGTGCACTTTCTTTTTTTTTTTTTTTTTTTTTTTTTTGGTTTTTGGTTTTTGGGTCACACCCGGCGGTGCTCAGGGGTTACTCCTGGCTGTCTGCTCAGAAACAGCTCCTGGCAGGCACGGGGGACCATATGGGACACCGGGATTCGAACCAACCACCTTTGGTCCTGGATTGGCTGCTTGCAAGGCAAACGCCACTGTGCTATCTCTCCGGGCCCTCATGTGCACTTTCATACTTTAATTTTTTTCAGTTGTGTACTTTAATTTGGTTTTTGGCCACACCTTGTGCCCTTGGGCTCGACCTAGCTTTGTTTTTTTTTTTTTTTTTTTTTTTTTTTTGTTTTTGGGCCACACCTGGCAGTGCTCAGGGGTTATTCCTGGCTGTCTGCTCAGAAATAGCTCCTGGCAGGCACGGGGGACCATATGGGACACCGGGATTCGAACCAACCACCTTTGGTCCTGGATTGGCTGCTTGCAAGGCAAACGCCGCTGTGCTATCTCTCCGGGCCCTAGCTTTGTAATTTTGTACTTCATGAGGACTGCAGTGCCAGGGATTGAACCTGGGTCTGCCAGTTTGTTGAGCTATTTCTGACAGGTGTTTATGTAAATTTTTGGTTTTTTTTGGGCCACACCCACGCAGGGTGTATGTACTTCTGGCAGGGCTGGGGGACCTGATGGACCATATCTCTTTGGCCTCATATCTCTGTGTTAGTGATGGGTCAGAGATAGACATGAGTGCAAGCTTTGCTTGTAGGGATCCTGGGTCTAATCCCCAAGCATCAAGCCAGGAATGGTTCTAAGCACTTCCAGATGTTGGCCTCAAAATTAAACTAAACAGGGGCCTGAGCGATAGCGCAGCAGTAGGGCATTTATTTGCCTTGCACTCGGCTGACCCAGGATGGACCTGGGTTCAATCCCTGGCATCCCATATCATCCCCCAAAGCCAGGAGTGATTTCTGAGCACATAGCCAGAAGTAACCCCTGAGTGTCACCGGGTATGGCACAAGCAAACAAACAAAATTAAACTAAAGAGGCTTTGAGAGATAGTACAGCAGCAGGGAGGGCACTTAACTTGCCTTGCACATGCCCAGCCTGGTTGTGATCCTCTGAGCCCACCAGGAGTGATAGTGGATACTGTATTTGCCTTGCATGCGATGGCCTGGGTTTGATTCCCTGTACCCTATAAGGTCTCCCCAAACCTCACCAGGAGTGAGGTCTGTGCACTGCTAAGTGTGACCCCCAAAACACAAAATTTGTAGAGGAGCTAGAGTGCTTGTATAGGAGATAAGATGCTGCATGGTCCCCTAATTACCACCAGCAGTAAGACCCTGGGGTGGCCCCAAAATACCACCCACATTCTCTCAGCAGAGTTTCTGGGATAATTCCTGATAAGGGGTGTCCTCGGGCTACACTGCCTGACACAGTGTGTGCTTTTGTTTGTTTGCTTTTTGGTTTTTGGGCCACACCCGGGGCGCTCAGGGGTTACTCCTGGCTATCTGCTCAGAAATAGCTCCTGGCAGGCACGGGGGACCATATGGGACACCAGGATTCGAACCAACCACCTTTGGTCCTGGATCGGCTGCTTGCAAGGCAAACACCGCTGTGCTATCTCTCCGGGCCCAGTGTGTGCTTTTGACTCTCTGACATTGAGTGTCAGAAGAACCTAGTGCAGAACCCTGATTTGTCTTGGGAACCTCTATCCTTGTGGCAAGTTGAAATTGATGCCAATTCCCAGATCGTGATTTTTGCCATCTGAGCATGTGCCTGCTACTCCCTGAGCTTGAGCTGTCCTGGGAATTGCTGGTGAGGATGGTTGAGTTGGGAGCCCAGCTGTGGGGCTCGGGTCCCTGGGGCAGCTCCATGCACAGTCTTCTGGTCTCTTTTGGGTTCAGGTTCCTTTTCTTTTCTTTTCTTTTCTTTTTTTTTTGGGGGGGGGGCACACCCAGCGGCATCAGGGGTTACTCGTGGCTCTGTGCTCAGAAATTGCTCCTGGCAGGCATGGGGGACCATATAGGATGCCGGGATTCAAACCACTGTCCTTCTGCATGCAAGGCAAATGCCCTACCACTGTGCTATCTCTCAGCCCCAGATTCCTTTTCTTTTCTTTCTTTCTTTTTTTTTGAGGGGGGGGGTTGGTTTTTGGGCCACACCCGGCGGTGCTCAGGGCTTACTCCTGGCTGTCTGCTCAGAAATAGCTCCTGGCAGGCACGGGGGACCATATGGGACACCGGGATTCGAACCAATCACCTTTGGTCTTGGATCGGCTGCTTGCAAGGCAAATGCCGCTGTGCTATCTCTCCGGGCACCAGATTCCTTTTCTTAACTCATACTTGATGGTGCTTAGGGAACTTGAGGTCCTGGGATCTCACCTCAGTCTTCCACATGCAAGTCCTGTGCTCCAGCCCTTTAAACTATCTCTCCTTTCCAAGCAGCCTTCTCCCCTTTCCTTCCCTTTGTTGTTCCTCTCATTTTGATATCTGGGAATTCACACACTTTGATTCGGGGCACTCGCTGGGGGAATCAGCCAAACGTGCCAGGGATCCCAGTGGAAGTGCCATGGGGACAGCAGTGGATGAGGTAGGAGGTGCAAGGGAATGACCCTGGGTCCTCACCTCCCACCCCAGGTTCCCCTCAGGCTCCCGTGCGCCCCATGCACGTAGGCATTGCTGTGGCTTCGGTCTGAACCTGTTGGGGAAGCAGCTGGCCCACTGGCCCTGTGCGTGTGTTTGCCTTGTTTGGGTGTTGAGTGTTTTTCCAGTTTATTTAGTCAGATAATGGCCAGACTGAAGGCTTCCTGCTGCATTTTTCCACTATCTAAAAACTTGGCCTCACCATCTCCGAGCAAAAGGTCTCATCTTTTTATTATTCTCCCAAGGCATGTTGCAAAACATGAAGCGTGAGCTGGTTTCCTGTGGCAGAAAAGTTAACTTTGGTTTGTTCTTTTTGAGGTTACTGTGAGTTTATCATAACAGGAATGCTAAAAATAGCCAGTCTAGTATGGAAACAGCATTCACTCACCAGCGTGAGTAAGAACATGACATGCAGGTCTGGGCCAGATCAGGAAGAAATGGACTTCATTTCTAGACAAGAATACTTAGAGAAGAAAGATTTGACAACCTTACTGTGGTGGTGGTGGTGGTGGTGGTGGTAATAGGAATAGGAATAAGGGGGTTTGGTTTCTTCCCAGCTAGGTGTTAGGGGGTCCACGTGTTGCCAGGATTTGAACCCAGGGCTCTTACGTGCAAAAGCATCGCTCCAGCCTTTGCTGCATCTCCCCATCCTGTCTTTGGCAATCTCAAGTTGCCTGGTCTGCCCTGATGAGTCATGGAAAAATACTTAATTTTGAACCATGGAATTAAAACTGGAAATGGTCTGGGACTAGGCATTTCTGAGCACCTGCTCAGCGCTAGACCTCATGCTTGGGAGTCATCATCTGAGGAAGGAAAACTCGTCTTTTAGCCAGTGGGAAAAGACAGTTCTCCGCCTTGGGAGGAGATCTGGAACAGGGCTATTGAGAAAGCTGTCGTGTCGTGTTGTTCTGGTTTTTGATACGTGTGAATTATTCTACTATCAAAAGCAAGCTGCTACAAAAGCTCAGGGAATTGAAGGCTTAGCCATCTCGGAGCAGGGCGACACCTGGGCTGATTTTAGTTAGTTTGGGGCCACACTTGGCCTTGCTCAGTGCTTAGGCTCAGAAGCAAGTGTGGGTCAGCTGCGTGCAAGGCAAGCACCTACCTCTGCCTTGTGCCCTCTCGGGGTCTGAAAGGGTGGGTGCTGAAGATTTGAAAGGAGGTGAGCGCATTGCACAGGCAGAGCTGGAAGGGATCCTTAGGACCCTGCAGTGAGTTGGGGCTCGTAGTTTTACAGCCAGTGGTTTCACAAACTGATGGGTTCTCACAGTCCCTTCTGGAGCGTTTGAAAACTCGGTTCCAGGGCCGAGATGTGAGTCAGAGAGTGCCCGCTCTGAGGGTGTGGATCCATGAGTTCAGCCCCTGGCACTGACACTGTGACTCCTGGCACCACAACAGATGTGACCCCTGCCCTTCGCAACCAAGTGTGTGAATCCTGGATATAGAAATAAAAGAGGGCAGGGACACGGCTCACATCATTTGCAGGAACCCAAGTTTGGTCCCTGACACCAAATGACCTTTTCAGCACTGCTGGGTGTGCCCCAATAAAAATAAAATAAATCGAAAGGGCAGGGCGGCTCTCAGATGTTTTAGTTCGAGCTTTGATGAATTGGATCCAGACAACCCCAGCTGACTGGTGGAATGCCTGCCTCTTAGGCATGAGGCTGACTGACCCCAACACCCTCTGTCACACGTGCTGACAGGATCCCCCTCCAACATGGGACAACAGAGGGAAGGGACGGTGGGGCTGGGATAACCAGGGGGAGTTGGCATCTGCTTTATCTGTGAACATTTTAGGCCCCTGAGGAATCTGCCAGGTCAGGAAGGAAAGCAGCAAGTGCCATAGAAGAGGGGCCCTGTTTGAGGGGGAGGGGAGTATTACACTTACGGTTTCCTCCTTCCTCTCAGGTAGTGCTTTAGGGTCTGCCTCATGCAAAGCAAGTGCAAAACCTCTGTTCTATCCCTTTGGCCCAGAACCTTTTTTTGAGAAACCTACTGGGGGAGAGGCATAGTGTAGCGGATAGGGTCCTTGTCTTGCATGTAACTGACCTGAGTTTGGTCTCCAGCATCCCCTATGGTCCCCTGAGCCTGGAGAGAAGTAAGCCCTGAAGCACTTTTACTGGGGTGTGGCCCAGTAAAGGAGGAGATTAATGAAGAGGCTAGGAAGAGGGCTGAAGGCTTAAAGGCTGTAGCCTGGAATTCAGCTCCCAGCACTCATGGTCTCCCAGGCATCCCCAGTGTTGTTCCCTGAGCCCTGCCAGGTGTGGCTGCAGGATTAAAATCAAACGCAGAAGCTGGAGAGAGTCCAGTGGGCAGGGCGCTTGCCCGAGGTCAAACAGTTGCAGCTCGGAGCATCCAGCTGTGCTCCTGTCAGATGGACCTGGGAGCCGGCTGCAGGACACCTCCCGGTGGACCTGGCACAACTTTGGTGGGGGCCCACTTAAGGCAGCACCCAGGACCTGCTCCCAGTTTCTGTTTGGGAGTCTCTTCTGGCATTGCTCAGGGGACCTTGTATCAGGGGTCAAATCCAGGCCTTCTGCCAACAAAGCCTGTGCTCGGCCCATTAAGTTTTCTCTGTCACTTAGGGACAACTTTTGGATCTGAATAAATCCTCACCAGGCTCAGAGAGAGTACAGAGGGGAGGGTGCTTTCCTTGCACGCCACCAGCTCAGGCTTGGCCTCCAACATCCCATTTAGTCCTACCTGGAATATAAGCACCTCCAAGAGTAACCCCAGAGTATTGCCAGGTGTGGTCTCACCTCTCCCCTAAAAAAAGAAAGAAAAGAAAGCCCCCTTCCTTTAGGTCTGGCGTCTGTCCCTGGGACTGCCCTTGGCTGTGCTGGCAGAGACAGCCATAGGGCACTGGCATTTGATGGGCAGCAGCTGAGTGCTTGTTGATTTGCTGCGTCGTGACCACAGAGGATTAAAAATAATTTGTAGGAAGGGAGAAAAAAAGTCAGTGGTTTTTATCTTGGGTGGGGGTGGGAAGTGGGGGAGTACCACTCTTACTGGCGTGGAGAAGGCAGACCACAGTCATTCAGAAAGGAGGAAGGTTCTGCCTGGCGGTACCAGCATGGAGGGAGCCTCACTGCAGTTAGTGAGGGACCTCCCAGCCTCTGTCCCCACACCTCTGTCCCTTTCCTGACTGGAAAGCTGGACACAACCATGTCTCGTAACGCTGGCGCAAGCCAGACATATGGGGTAGCATTAGCCATTGGGGTCACGCCTTCCCAGCCTCATTCCTGCAGCTCTTCCCAGCTACACAGGGGAAGAGCGTTTTGCTTGAGGCCAGTTCATTTGTCTGGAGTCACCAGGCATAAATTGTTACGCCTCTCCTGGCCACAGTATCTCACTGAAGTGCTCAGTTTTTTAATTTATTTTTCTTTCTTTTTTTTTTGGGGGGTGGGGGGGCATTCCTGGCAGTGCTCAAGGCTTACTCCTGGTAGTGCTTTGGGGACCAAATGGGAGTGCCAGGGATTAAACTTGGGTCAGCCACGTGCAAGGCAAACATCTCTCGAGCTCTCAGCTTTTTTTTTTTTTTTTTTTTGGTTTTTGGTTTTTGGTTTTTGGGCCACACCCGGTAACGCTCAGGGGTTACTCCTGGCTATGTGCTCAGAAGTTGCTCCTGGCTTGGGGGACCATATGGGACACCGGGGGATCGAACCACGGTCCGTCCAAGGCTAGCGCAGGCAAGGCAGGCACCTTACCTTTAGCGCCACCGCCCGGCCCCCAAGCTCTCAGCTTTTATTCTTGGTTTGACCAACAATCGCTTTGTGTTATTTGGTAGCTCTCAACTTGACGAGAGCCCCAGACATTGTCATCCTCACCCCTCTTGCAGATGGAAGTGTGCCTCCCCCCCCCCCCACACACACACACTTGTAATAATGGGCACCCTTGTCAGGAACCTGCCTGGCTTTCTTTGCTGGCCCCCAACCCCTCCCGCCCCCTGGCTTTGGCCTGGGTTTGAGCTGCTTGGGACCCTGGCTCAGCTGTGATTCTTGTTTAAAGCCTCTCATCTTTGTCAGACAGTCACGGGAATGTCTGGTGCCATCTTCCCTCGGTGAGAGCGGTGGACAGAGAGCACCAGATGCCAGAGTCCGGTCATGTGCCGCTCAAGTGCTGGGTCAGAGAAAAGCCCTTGTCTCCCTGCTGCGTGTGACCCTGCAGGGCACATGTGAATGGAGCGGGCTTGTCAGCAGCCCCGTGAGGAGACACTGTGCACTGGGGTCCCCAGTTTAGCCTGCTCCCCTCTCCCGCACCCTTGGTTTCTGCAGTCTAGAATTGTTCCCCTTCTCTCTGTCAGTTGGAAGCCTACCTACTAACCAGGAGTTTCCACCTGATTTTATGTGTGGGAGATGGGGCTGGGAGGTTTTGTTGAGGGAGAACGGGGTTCTGTGGGAGCAATGACTGCTCAGAGAACTAGGTGGTACCAGGGAATCAAACCAGGGCATCCTCAACCCCTTTACTATATCTCTGACACTCCTAGAGTCAGCCTGAGCATCACTGAATGTCTTTGCACATAAGTAACGGGGGTCAGTCCCCTGGTTTGATTCCCAACATCACATATGGTCCCCTGAGCACAGCCAGGAAACACCATCGTATATGGCCCCACCTTCTTGCTGGCTCCTTGCACTTGCTCACCCCCAGCCCTTACCTCACCCCCAGCCCTTACCCCACCCCTGGTCTGGGCGATAGTGCCCGTCCTGCTGCCCTTTCTCGGGTTGAGTAAAGCTTGAGCTTGAATTTGGTAAGCAAAAAGGTCACCCTGTGGCTGGGCCATTTCTGAGAAACGGTGCTGTCCATTCCCATCAGCCGCTTTCTGCCACTATCCCAGAGTCACAGATTACAAGTGACAGGGGACAGCTTGCATGTAAGGGGCACTTTCAAGGGCAGGCTTGGTGGTACTCTGGCTGGCTTCTGGGGGTCCCAGCGGAGCTCAGCATGGGTTCCGAAAATGTTAGTGGCGGGAATCAAAAAGGAATCTCTGCATGCGCGCACACGCTCTTCCCAGCTACCAGTTCCCATGAGAAGCAGGCGTGAGGGGCCGAAGCAATATCACAGCGGGGAGGACAAAGTTTGCCAGGAGTGATTTTTCAGCACCGCCAGGTGTGACCACCTCACCCCCCCCCAAAAAAAAAAAATGGAAAGAAATAGGTGTGAGCAGAGCTTAGGGAGCCAGGCTGGGCAGAGAATGGAAGGAAGGGGAGAAGCAGTGTCTGGTCTTCCTCCTGGGCCACATGCCCTGTCTCTGTCGTGCCAGTAAATTCTGGAGAAATGACCTTTGATCTGATGGGCAGATGATGAAGCCTGCTTGGAAGCTCATGAGGACCTTGTTTCACTTTGCCATGAGCCTTTGTGCCCTCGTGTGTGACTTCCTCAGTTCCTGAACATTGAGGTCACCCAACGGACAGAGACAGTGGAGCTGCCCCGGGCTAGGTCTGAGCTAGGTGTGAAGTGCGAAGACTAACAGTGGAGGAGCCTTCTAGAATCTCCACCCCAGAACCGCCATCTGGAGTTGCATTAGGATCCAGGACACCAAGCACTGCTGGAAAGGCTGGAGCAGCGGGGGTCAGACTACGGCGGGGACACAGATGCAGTTTTAGTGGAGGACAGAGGTCACCGGGACTCAACGGAGGCTGCTCTGGTTTCAGGGGACATTTTGAAGTCATCTCTCTGCTGGACACTTCTTACTGCTCCCAGCTCCAGCCTAGGGGCTGTTCACAAGTTATTTGGGGGAGTTGTTTTGTTTTCCTGAGAATCTCTGGGTCACACCCAGCCGTGGTCAGGACTTACTGCTGACTCTACACTTTCCTGGCAGGGCACAGGGGGCCAAGGGTTGAACCTGGGTCAGTGTGGCAAAAAGCACCTGACCCACTATGGCTGTAACCCCAACATTAGTTTGTTTTCTTGGTTTGGGGTTACATCCAGCGGTGCTCAGGGCTCAGCATTCGGGTCATTCCTGGTGAGGCTTAGGAGAGACTATATATGGGGTGCCAGGGATCCAACCTGGGTCTTCTGTCGAGGAAACACCCTACTTGCTAGGAGGCTTGGTTCCTGCATTTGTTCTTTTTGTCTTTACACCCTGTCTTCCACGTGCTCTTGCTAGTCCCATTTCAGAGGCACAACGATGTCCCTTCTGAGGTCCCAGTGAGTGGGAGAAGAGTTCTGGCCCAGGCCTGTGGCTCGAGAGCTGTCTCTGAGAGGCCCAAAGAGTGGTCAGACAGCATGCCACAGGCACCAGGAGTGCAAGGCCGCCCCTTTCCTCCCTTAGGCCTCTGCTCACCCCTTCCCTGCACAGCAGTGCCCAGACAGCCTTAGTGAATGGACCTGGGCTGTTTCCAGACTTTGGGGTGTGCAGGCTGTACTCTGTCTTGATGCTCTTAGAAATTAACCCATGAGCAGAGCCCAATCCCAGGCTATCCCCAGAAGTCGGGCCCACAGTAACTAGAGATAACAAGTATAGGAGAAAATCCTGTGGATGAATAATTTTGTTTCTAAGCACTGTTTTTACTCTAATCAAATCCTCTAATTCAAATTAAATTGGAGGTCAAGTGAATGAATTTTTTCTTCCTTTTTTTCCTCCTAAGACATAGTGATTTTGTCACCTGCCCTTATTCTTCTGGGAGTTTCTCCCTCTTCGTTCAGGCCAGCCGTTTTCTCCCTTCCCTTGGGCCCAGGAATTATGCCTGGCCCATGCCAGCGAGTTGAAGAGAGTTCTGATGGGGTTAATCGAAGTGGGGCTCCAGTTCTGTGTTGTGTTTTGATACAAGTCGATGAGTCATCGCTTAGCAGAGCCGTTCGCCATCTCTGACAATGCTTGATCTTGACAGAAGAGTTTTCTAATCTGGAAATGGGTGGAGAGGTGCGCTTCAGAAATGCAGAGTCAACACTTGGGGAGTACTGTAGGGGGTGCAGAAGGCAGAACAAAAAGGCAGATTTAATAGGCACTGTGCTGGGGTCTGTTCTGAGGCTTCTCCCCGGCCCTCCTCCCGGCTCACTGGAATGCTGACATTAGGAAAAGGGGAAAATACAGCTTCTGTTTGCCTTGCTACAGCTCCGTGGCCGGATGCCTGGCCCCCTTCCCAGAGTCCGCGAGAGAACTTCAGATGTGGTCAGGGAGGTAGCCGGATGGTGCCAGCCTGCCCGCCCTGGTCCAGGCGGACGCACCAGCACCCGGCAAGAGACCCAGCTGCTGACCGCCCAGATTCTCCTTTGCGCACCCCCTTGTTGCTGAGGCTGGAGGGCCCTTCCCTGCAGACTGTGGCAGCTTTCTGGGGCCCTCACCCCCCTCTCTTCCCGCTGAGCTCTGACGCGAATCGCTAGAAGGGGGCAGGCCCATCTGGAAAACGCGTCAGACAAAAGTGGCCGCATGGGGGGCAGAGCGCCAGGCCACTTGCTGTCCTCGGGGCTGCATTCCTAATGGCCTCACGCACTCCTGCACTCTGGCGGGGTCAAGCAGCCACCTGTGAAGCCGGGGCTGACCTGGCATGTCTCCCTCCTGGAGTGCCTGGCACTTGGCCCCAGAGGTCTGCACTCGCTGCTTCCCTCGAGCAGGAAGAGCAGCAGAATGGAGCTCACCTTCTCGATTTAGGCTTATTGTAGCGACCAAGAGCAGCAACGCAGGGGCAACGCCTGAGAAACCAGCTGCTTTCAGGCCCCTTTGGGTCTGTTACTGTCAGGCTTTCTGCTTTGCTCCAAGATCTGCGTTTTCTCACCCAAAGCAGAAAGTACTTGTGGTGAGGACTGAAACAGTCTCTTCGCCTTCCAGTGTGACAGTTGGAGCTTCTGTCCTAGTGACACAGAAAAGGGCGGATTGCACAAGAGGCTGGACCCCAGAAATGAAGCCACCTTGCGCCCTTCCTGCAGGGGTAGCCTGGGCTTGGCATTGCCGCCATCACCTGTTCTGTCCCTGGAGCTGGGGAATGGGACGGGAATAGTCCTGGCATTGGTTGCAACCCTCTCTATGGCTGCGCGAGCAGCTTTCCAGATTCCTTGTCTGCCCAGGGATCAGCTGCCACTTTTGCTGTCTTTTTCCATGCCAGACACCCCACCCTACCCCAGTCCTCCGCGCTTTCATGTGACAAATGCCTACTTTTATTCCAGCAGCTCTCCGGCAGCGTTTACAGGGAAGTGGTGATGGTGTTGGGTGCAGGCTACCGGGGTTCAGGTGGAATGCAGGGGATCAGGAGTTGTGCTCTTGAAAATGAAAGGAGGCTTGACTTGGCAGGCACCAAAGAATATGGTTTACCACCAGCCCCTGACATCTGTTTCTGGGGGGTTACGCCTCTTGTCCACTGAGATTTTTGTCTGTGATGTCCTGCCCATCTCCACGTGTGGCCTTCCTGGCCCAAATGGCTCTCAGGCCGGAGCCTGCCTCTGCCACCGCTCCTGCTCCTGGCACACTCGCCCCCACTAACTGCGCCTCACCACAGTAGGCTCCAATCACTTGCCTCCTCTTATCCTGTTAGTTGGATTCAGGGCTCTTAGTCTACACTATTAGGGGCGAACATTCCCTTTCTGTACAAGTGAGGAACATTTCAAATGCATTAGCTTTGGGCAGGAGTGATGGCGGGGGTGGGGGTGGGGGTACTTGCCTTGTGCGTGGCTGGCCCAGGTTCAAACCCTGCCATCCCATGTGGTCCCCCAAACACCACCAGGAGGAATCCCTAGACATTGCTGGGTGTGCCCTGCTCCCTCAACAAAAAAAAAAAAAAAAAAAAATCTAGTGCTCAGCATCTTCTAAAGATCAGTTGTAAAAACTTGTTTGAACCGCCCTCTCCTCACTTCCCCTGGCCAGTGCTCCTGAAGTTCCGCACAGATAAAGGCAGAGACCCGGCTTCCGAGAGCTTCCGGGGAGATTCAGAGCTGCTGCTCCAGATTCGCAACGATGTCTTGGACGCCCTGGGAGTCCGCCCCGACCTGCTGACGGACGACTTTGTCAGGTTGGTCTCAGCCTCCGTGGATACACCGGAAATCCTGGGATGACATCCTTGATCACACGCTGTCTGTTCCCCACAGACCCCTGTTCTCTTATGGGGTGAGCACTAGTGACGGGTGGGGTGCAGGTCCTATTTGCTGAGAGAAGGCGTGAGTCTCTGGAGTTCGGACTTGAGGACAGCGGGAAACCTGCCCAGACTCTGCTGTGCCGCTTTTTCTTTACACGGACTCATGCCGTTGTGTGCACGAGGGTGTAATTGCACAAGTGACCGAATGGGAAAGAAACAGACAGGAAGGATAGAACCATCAGTCGCCAGATGCATGTTCTGGCTGGTCTAGCTGAGCCTGAACAGCATAGGGAAGCCCCTGTCCCAGCCCTGCTCGCAGGCACTGATGTTAAAAAAATTGATTGTATGTAGGGCCGGAGAGATAGCACAGCATTTACCTTGCATGCAGAAGGATGGTGGTTTGAATCCCGGCATCTCATATGGTTCCCTGAGCCTGCTGGGGGCAATTTCTGAGCGTAGAGCCAGGAGTAGTAGCCCCTGAGCGCTGCTGGGTATGACCCAAAAACAAAACAAAAAACAAAAAAGTTTGATTGTGTGGGGTCAGTGTGATAGCACAGCGGTAGGGCATTTGCCTTGTGTGTGGCCTATCTGAACTGACCAAGATTCTATCTCTGGCATCCTATATGGTCCCCCAAGCCTGCCAGAAGCGATTTCTGAGCTCAGAGCCAGGAGTAAACCCTGAGCACCACCTGGGGTGGCCCAAAGAAAAGAATTGGTTGTGAAAGTCTAGTGGAGAGGACTGCTGGAGTATAGTGGGGAGAGGAGGACACTTCTCTTGCACACAGTTGACTCAACTTTGGGTTTGATCCCCGGCACCTGTTATATCCCCTGACCACCACCAGGAATGATCCCTAAGACCAGATGCACGAGTAACCCCTAGAGCACTGCTGGTGTGGCAAAAAATGAAAAGGTCCAGTGATGACTAGGTTGTGAGTCCTTGCAGTAGCGCTGAGCCATCTGCTCGTTCCCATCTTGGAGTGTTTTGAGGGCTCCCAGAACTGCTTGGCTATGCTGCCCATTTGAGCAGTAACGGTGGCTGTTCTGTACCAAGCAGCTTTTTGGCACCAGGCCTGGTGGGAGCTACAGAGGTCCCCTTCTGATTGGTCTTGGATGGGCTGGAGAGTTCAAGCCCAGTGGGCCAGGTGTCCGAGTCCTGCCTCAAAGCTGAGGACCAGTCCCAACTCCACACAGCCCCAATTGTCGCAGGCACCCCTTGAAGTGCTTGGGTATTCCTGGACACGACCGCTCAGAAAGCACCTGTGCTACTACTTGGCGAGGCGAACAAACACACCGGTGCCTTGGAGCAGGGCTGGGGACCTCTGTGTCCTGCCTGCTGAGCCCGGGGCTGGGAACAGGCAGCTTAGGACCCGGAGAGTTTTGGGCCAACAGTGTAGCGGGCTGGGGTTTCTGTCTAACCCCTTGTGTGTCTCGGTGAGGGAAGCACTTATGAGAGGCTCCAGGCCACAACCATGCATGCAGCCGAGGTGCCTTTGTTTGGGCCGGGGGCTGGGGGGTGTCGCAGGTCGCTGCCCCACAGATTGCTTCGCCCGCCTCTGGCCCTTTGGCCGCCCGCCCTTTAAGTAAGAGGCGTGTAGTGGCCTCTTGAAGCCTGGCTGCGCCTGGGAGGAGATCGGGCTGGTGCCGGCGAGGAAATGAACTGCCGTCTGGCAGCTGAGCTTCCCGCTCATCCGTCCGCTGCCAGCTCCGAGCTCGGTGCTCACTTGAGAGGGAGACTGTGCACAAGTCCCTGTCTCCCTCATCGCTCCGCTCGCTCTGTCTCGCTCTGTCCTTCTGCCGTCTCATTTATTCTCTGCTGAGAGCTTGATTGCTTTTCAGATGCTGAAAGCAACAGACGCCCGCTGCCAGCGAGTGGGAAAGGGCAGCGGGCTCCCTCCTCTCCCGTCAGTGAGGAGGCCCTGCCAACATGGGTCTAGCCTCGCAGACTTTGCTCTGTGTTTACTCGCAGGTTTTCGCTTTCCGTGTCAGAATGAGCTCATGCGCCCCATCCCAGAGCCTCCTTCTGTCTGCGCGGCGCGGAGCTGTTTGTCAGAAAGCGCCGCGATCGCTTCATTGTCTGCGATGTACTTGCTGACTTAACCATTACCGCACTGGCAGGCTTTGAAATTGTTTATCGCTTCCCGCCAGTCTAAACATTTATCATAAACATTCACGATTTGTTTATGGAATGTAACTTCTGTTTTAAAAAAAAACCTTTTTTGTGATGAAATATATGTAACACAAAATATAGCATTGGAATCATTCTTCCATTCATCTTTTACATTAAAAAAAATTGTTTTGGTGCCAGGGTTTGAATCCTGGGCTGCACGCACACGCACATACGTGCTCTGCTTTTGTGCAGTATATATATATACACACTCGGTGGGTTTTTGTTGTTGTTGTTGTTTGTTTGTTTTGTTTTTGGGCCACACCCAGTGACACTCAGGAGTTACTCCTGGCTTTGCACTCAGAAATCGCTCCTTGGGGCCAGTGAGGTAGCACTAGAGGTAAGGTGTCTGCCTTGCAAGCGCTAGCCAAGGAAGGACTGCGGTTCGATCCCCCAGCGTCCCATATGGTCCCCCCAAGCCAGGGGCAATTTCTGAGCGCTTAGCCAGAAGTAACCCCTGAGCATCAAACGGTTGTGGCCTGAAAAACCAAAAAAAAAAAAAAAAAAAGAAGAAAAGAAATCGCTCCTGGCTTGGGGGATCATATGGGACATGATCGAACCATGATATGTCCTGGGTTAGCAGTGTGTAAGGCAAACACCCTATTGCTGCGCCACTGCTCCGGCCTCTGGTTCTTGTTTTTAAGTTTGTTTTTTAATTCTTTTTTTTGTTTTTTGTTTTTTGGGCCACACCCGGCGGTGCTCAGGGGTTACTCCTGGCAGGCATGGGGGACCATATGGGACACCGGGATTCGAACCAACCACCTTTGGTCCTGTATCAGCTGCTTGCAAGGCAAACGCCGCTGTACTATCTCTCCGGGCCCTGTTTTTTAATGCTTAGGCTCTACTCGATGGTGCTCGGGGCTTATTCCTGCCTTTGTTCTCCAGGTCACTCCTAGCGGACTCAGAACAATATGGGATGCCAGGAGTTAAGCCCACATTGGCACATGCAAGGCAAATGCCTACTCGTGATGTTTCTCCAGCTCTAATAGCATGTCTACTTATGTGTTTTATGTTCTAGCATACATAGGATCAGCATATGGGCTTCCTTAAAGTGCAATATTTGTTTATTGTAACATTCCTAGCAAAGACAATAGAAAATGGTGCAAGTTTTTGGAGGCTTTTCCCAGCAGTGCTGAGACAAAGGATCAGGCTGAGGGTTTTTTCCCTGATGGAGAACCTATGTTCTCTCTGGAACATCTATAAGTTTCTCTCCCCTCACACTGAAAACTTGTTTTGGGGCCACACCCAGCAGCGCTCAGGGGTTGTTGCTCGGGGATCTGCACTTAGGAATCTCTCCTAGCAGGCTTGAGGGACCATATGGGATGCCAGGGATCGAATCCAGATCAGCATTGTCACTCTGGCCCCAATTGCAAACTTTTTAAGTTGAAATGATTTTTTTTTTTTTTTGGTTTTTGGGCCACACCCGGCGGTGCTCAGGGGATACTCCTGGCTGTCTGCTCAGAAATAGCTCCTGGCAGGCACGGGGGACCATATGGGACACCGGGATTCGAACCAACCACCTTTGGTCCTGGATCGGCTGCTTGCAAGGCAAACGCCACTGTGCTATCTCTCCGGGCCCAAAGTTGAAATGATTTTGCTTCATTTAGAAATAGGGGCCGGAGAGATAGCATGGAGGTAAGGCATTTGCCTTTCATGCAGAAGGTCATTGGTTTGAATCCCGGCATCCCATATCGTCCCCCGTGCCTGCCAGGAGCAATTTCTGAGCATGGAGCCAGGAGTAACCCCTGAGCATTGCCGGGTATGACCCCCCCCCCCCAAAAGAAAAATACCTATAGAAATAAATAGGGGCCTTGTACACAGTCAAACTGGATTTGATCCCCAGCATAACACACCCTTCTGTGCTCAGAGCCAAGAGTAAGCACCTCTGGGTTTTTAACCCCTTTACAAAAAAAGATTGGGGCCCATGACCTCTGCATGCTAGTCACTCCAATTCCTGTTTTTGGGAAAAGGGGAGACTTATACCCAACAGTGCTCAGGGCTTACTCCTGGATCTGCATTTAGGAACCATTCCTGGTGGCCTTGGGGAATCATATGAGGTGCCAGGGATTGAACACAGGTCAGATGGATGCAAGACCTGTGCCCTTTTGGGGGGATCTTACATCCTGCAGCACTCGGATTACTCCTGGCTCTACACTCAGAAATGGCTCCTGGCAGGCTCTGGGGACCACATGGGATGCCGGGATTCGAGCCACCATCCTTCTGCAAAGGCCCTACCTCCATGCTATCTCTCCGGCTCCACCAGTGCCCTTTTTTGGTCATTTGGCACCCAGGGCTTACTTCTGGCTCTGGCTCTGGCTCTGGCTTCGGGACTGAGTAGTGAAGCAGATTCTTTGTCACCCAGCGCTACGAGAGTTTGTGTGTTTGGGGTTTGTTGTAATGTTATACCTTGAGCTGCCACGGTCCAGCTTCCAGCTCCATGGCTGGGTGCTTGCTTCATGGCCTCTTCCCTCTGCTGCTGACTCTTCCGCTTGCTCTTCGAGGTTTGCTTTCCCCTAGTCTTTTTGTCCGTTGTCTGTGTGGTAGTGGGCAGCCCCTGGATAGGGGTAGAGGCAGCAGTAGTTGCGTCCCCAGCTGAAGTTCATTGGGATTGATTCCAGCTTTGGGACATGGCAGTGCTGTGCGCATTCATGGGTTTTGTATGAACATGTTCAACAGGTTCTCATGGGCGAGGACCAAGCATGGAATTGATGGCCCAGACAGACACTCAGGCATAGCTTTTTTTTAATCTTTTTTTATTGTTGTTGTTGGTGGTGGTGGTGGTGGTGGTGGTTTGGTTGGTTCTTTTCCCACACGCAGCAATGCTTGAGACATACTCCTGGCTCTGCACTAAGAGATCAATCTTGCTGAGGCTTGGGGACCATTTGGGATACTGGGGATCAAGCCCAGCTCAGACTCAAGCAAGGGAAGCGCCCTCTCCACTGTCCTGTCGCTCCAGCCCCAAAGGAGTTTGACCTTTGGAGGAACTGCCCCCTGGCGCCCACCACACTGACCTTGGCTGTCTGTCCCCACCTCCCTTCCCTGCCTCAGCTCAGTAGGAGCTTAGTTAAATCTCAGTGATTTGGGTTGGTTTCCCCAGTGAATGGGAGTGGGGGTGTCTCCGTGTGCTTCTGTGCGTGTTCTGTAGGAAGGGGCTGAGTGGAGCGAGTGCAGCTGAAGGTGCTGTTTGCCTCCCAGGTGGCCAGCCTGGGCACGTGGTCACAGGGCTCTGAGCCAGGAGCAAGCGGTGATCACGGCTCGGGCAGTGGGGCACATAGGCCCTGATGTAGGTCAGCGTAGAAAGGAAACTTGGCAGGTGCACCGTGGCGCTTGACAGGTGCACTGTGGTGCCGAACCCCGGCTCCTTCAGGAGGAAAAGATTATTTGAACGGAGCACACACACCCTCTTTTGGTGGAGCTTGCCCAGTACCCAGCTTCTTAGGATCTATCTGGCCCTATCTGCCCGTTCTTGGTCTTGTTTTGGGGCCGCACCCTGTGGAGTCAGGGTTTACTCTTGGCTCTGTGTAGGAATCATTCTTACAGGCTCAGGGCCATATGTGATGAGGGGATGAACCAGGTCAGTAGCATGCAAGGCAAATGCCCTGCCTGCTGTGCAGTATCTCTCAGGCCCTTTTGTTTTTGTTGTTTTTTTTTGGGGGGGGGGTCATACCCGGCAGCGCTCAGGGGTTACTCATGGCTCTATGCTCAGAAATCGCTCCTGGCGGGGCTGGAGAGATAGCATGGAGGTAAGGCGTTTGCCTTTCATGCAAGAGGTCATCGGTTCGAATCCCAGCGTCCCATATGGTCCCCCGTGCCTGCCAGGAGCAATTTCTGAGCATGGAGCCAGGAGTAACCCCTGAGCACTGCCGGGTGTGACCCAAAAAAAACCACAAAAAAAAAAAAAAAGAAATCGCTCCTGGCAGGCTCAGGGGACCATATGAGATGCCACTGTCCTTCTGCATCTAAGGCAAATACCTTACCGCTGTGCTATCTCTTCGGCCCCCTTTTTTGGGGGGGTGGGCCACACCTGTTTTGATGCTCGGGTTACTCCTGGCTATGTGCTCAGAAGTTGCTCCTGGCTTGGGGGACCATATGGGACGCCGGGGGATCGAACCACGCTCCTTGGCTAGTGCTTGCAAGACAGACACCTTACCTTTAGTGCCACCTCACTGGCCCCAGCCCCCCCTTTTTTGTTGTTGTTTTTACGTGTTTTGTTTGGGGGTGTGGGATTGGCCCACCCCAGCAGTGCTCAAGGCTGACTGCTTCCTGGCTCTGCGCTCAGGGATCACTTCTTTGGGGATTCAGGGGGACCCCATGGGGTGCCTGGGATGGAAGTGGCTGTCAGATTGGTGCCCCATCCCTGCGTGTTCTGGGCTCCAAGTCTCCTATCTTGTCTTGTAGGTTCTGCTTCTCGGAGATGGTCCCAGTGTGTGCTGTGGTCGGCGGCATCTTGGCCCAGGAGATCGTGAAGGTATATGGTCCCTGTGGGGAACCAGGCTCTGGTGGCCCCTTTCATGGAGGCCAGAGTCTTGGGTTTGTGCCCTTAAGCTCCAGACAGCTGGGGCCTGCACGGTGGCGCTAGAGGTAAGGTATCTGCCTTGCCAGTGCTAGCCTAGGACGGACCGCGGTTCGATCTGAGCGCATAGCCAGGAGTAACCCCTGAGCGTCACTGGGTGTGGCCCAAACCCCTCCCCCCAAAAAAAAGCTCCAGACATCTGCCCCTCCTTCCCTGCCAGACCCTCATGGAGGCTCACGGGGGTCTGGGGGGGGGCACGCAGGCACTTTTCATGGTCCCACTCCCTCAGCCCCTGATGTGTCCTTCTCCCAACTGGCACTATTTTCTCTGTTGTTTCTTTCCTTTTGGTTTGGGGCCACATCCAGCAGTGTTTGATGGCTTCTCCCTACCCACTGCTGGGGGTTTGCTCCTAGTAATGCTGAGGTGAGCTTCAGGTGGTGCCAGGAATCAAATCTGAGGTGCCCTCATGCAAAGCACTCCAGCCCTGGAGCCTGTCTCAGGCCCTGAACTCAGTTTCCCTGCTAGAGCTGTTTTTTTTGCTTCTTGAAGGTTATCTGCCTCTTCAAGGTCATGCTTTTTTTTTTTTTTTTTTTTTTTTTTTGGTTTTTGGGCCATACCCGTTTGATGCTCAGGGGTTACTCCTGGCTATGTGCTCAGAAATCGCCCCTGGCTTGGGGGGACCATATGGGACGCCGGGGGATCGAACCGAGGTCCTTCCTTGGCTAGCGCTTGCAAGGCAGACACCTTACCTCCAGCGCCACCTACCCGGCCCCTCAAGGTCAAGCTTAAGCCCAGCTCTCCTTCCTTTGTCTTCCTTGATACTTGCCCAGGAGACAACTTGCTGGCTCTCACAGCTCCACCTCTGAAGGATTCTTCCAGATCCTTCTCTTTCCCAAAACCTTTTTTTGGGGTGGCATTGGCAGTGAGGTGGTCCAAGAACACACACCCTGGTACCCCAATTCCATTCTTGCACCAGCTTAGCCCAGATGGCTGGAAAATTCCCCATCCTGCGCCCCATCAGGGTGTGGCTGGGCTATAGACAGACCCATGGGGGTGGGGGACCCCTCCTTCCTGCTGGCCAAGGCCGGAAAGCCCCCGTGTGGTGGCACTATGATCTCGTTTCTCCCTACACCTGCGCCTGTGCTCTTCACGAGTTGGCCATCATGCCCTGCCGCTGCCCCGCATCCTGACACCCTGCCTGGCAGCAGCTCCCCCAACCCCTCGGCTCTTCCTGTCTTCGCCCACTGGGTGGTGTGGGCTGGAGGTGGGGGCGGCGCAGGTGGTCTTGACCCCCACCCCATGTGCACCCGCCTCGAGCGTCCCAGCGCTGACCTCGAGCGGTGCAGCCCCCCTGCCCACCCGGCCGGCCGCCCAGCTGTCGCCTCCGTTTCTGTTTATCCCAGATGGCCGCAGCGCCCGCATTCTTGGTTGCTGGGTGTGTTTGGAATCTCCTCGCAGCCCATCTTGTTTGGGAAGCACTTTACCTTTTGCCCCATACTCACCCCAGCCCTGCTGCCTCGTCCCCCCACTTGCTTGCCCTCACCCCCAGGCTGCCAGCTGCCAGCAGGGTCTCTGATGGTGAGCAGGAGAGGCAGGAGCAAGCCCAGAGTACCCCGGGAGTGGTCCACAAATTCACACCACACCCGGCTGAGCATCTTTGGGCATGACCCAGGGGACACTGAGCACCAGAGATTTTACTGCTTGGCCTGTTGGTGCAATCGCCCAACGGGGCGAGGGGCTGCTATGCTGCTGTCATTTGGGGCCTGGCTTAAGGTGTTTGACTTTTCCCCCATTTCCTCCCCAGGCTCTGTCCCAGAGGGACCCTCCTCACAACAACTTCTTCTTCTTCGACGGCATGAAGGGGAATGGGGTTGTGGAGTGCCTTGGCCCCCAGTGAACCCCAGTCCTGGCAGCCTGGAGGTGTGGTCTGTGGTGTGCCTGGTGACCCCGTTGCTTCTCCCACCCGGCCTTTCCAAGCCAGCAGACGGTTACGTCATGGCCGGCGCTTCTTCCGACGGGCTGCTTGGCACCCGCAGCAGCTGAGCGAGGCTGGATGCCCGGTGCCACACGCCTTGGCCAGCCCCAGCCTGCCCATCCTCTGCGTGCCCATCCCCCAAGCAACCCTTGACTCTCTTTCCTGTGCCCGCCCAGCATCTCCCCCTCCCCACCCGGGCCTCATTGCCACGTCCCTGCGGTGATCCCTGCTCCCCCAGCACCCCCCAGGGAGTGGGCCCTGGAAGCGTCGGTGGCCCATTGGCGAGGACGGACAGGTGCCCGCGAGAGGGAAGCCGGGGAATGCGCTTCCTCCGAGGCCCTGATTCTGCAAAACAACAGGTGGCCTCTGGCGAGCGAGCACGCTCAAGTTTAGTTTAGGATTAGCCGAGTTCCAGCCGGCCACGTCCCGGGTCCCTGTGGGCAGGCGGGCAAGATGCTGCAACTGAATCTGAGTGGGAAAGCCGGTTCCTGCTCGATCAGCCGCAGTGCCGGGGCAGGCCCCCTTTGGACGCTCCGCCGGGCTGGGGTTCGAGGAGCATTGGGGGGGGCTGGTGGGTCATCCTGTCCCCCTCCATATCACAGCTGTTCCTGTTTTCTAGTATTTCTACATTGCTTTCGTTTTTTCAAATAAAGTTTTTGTCTTCGATTTTGTTTTTCTTCCACCTTAGCAGCCTCCTCGCCCCAGAAGTGAAGGGACCAGTTGGTTGCTTTCACCACAGACGCTTGGTCACGACTTACCTTGGTCTCCTCTCGCCTCTGCCACCAGTTTCCTGAGCAAGGTAGCAGGCGGCCTGACTCCATGCTTCAGTGCTCTCGCCTGCTGAATCATTCCAGCAGTGGCTGCGGGCTGGAGAGAGGGCGCGGCTCAGCTCAGCTCAGCTCAGCAGCCTTTACACGAGGAGGCCCCTAACACCCTCTGCGCCCCCAATGCCCACCTTGAGTGACCCCTGAGCACTGCTGGGTGTTGACCCCATCCCACCCCAATCTGGTGCCTAGTGATGAGACAGTCCTGGATAAACCAGGAGGCCAGCAGCCTCATTTCCAGCTGGAAATACTCAGCAACTGCCCCCTCCCTTCCCATCCCAGGCTGATGGGGCTGGAGTGATGATGGGGGGGGGGGGTCTTTGTCAGCAGAGCACCAGATTTGGTTTGGGGCTCGGGGCTTAGGGCCACACCAGTTCAGTGTTGAGGGACCACTCCAGCAGTGCTCAAAGCTGTGCTCCTGCCCCACACTTTCCCCTGCCTGTTCCCTTTCCCCACCCCCCACTTGCATGCTCCCCTCAAGTCACTCCGGAAGAGTGTTGATCATCAATTTGATTTCAGTCCTGCCGCACCCCTAAAAGTAAGGTCTGAAGGGCTAGAAAGAGAATACAGTTGCTAGGGCACTGTCTTTGCACAAGGCCACCCAGGTTCAATCCCAGCATCCCATGGTGCCCCCTGACCAACACTGCCAGGTGTGTCCCCTTTTCCCAAAAACTTCTGGGAAGGGGGGGGGCCTCTCCAGCTTTCCCGCCCTTCCCTGCTGCTATGTGAGAGCTTGGTCACAAGGGGGCGCCGAGAACAATCCAGAACATTGTCAGCCTGCTCCAGGTTTTTCCCACTCCGTTGCACCTCCTGTGGCAAATGAGTCATGGCAGCGGAACCCTTGGGAACGGGGAAGACAGGGAGGGGCGCTGGGATCTGAAGCCCCAGGCAAGAACCATCTTATGCCCCTTCCTTCATCCCAGGCTTCTCATGCTGTGGTCATTAGCATCTAGTGACATGGACTGAACCTTCCCTGCAGGTTCCGCTCAAGTTCCATTCCTGCCAGGGGTGACCCGTGAGTATCAGCTGGTGTGACCTAGCCCCCTACGGACCCCAAAATGGCCCTTAGGCCAGAGAAGCAACTCAGCTGAGCACAGGCTTTGCTGCCAGGTTGCCCAACTTGACACCAGTCCCACGTAGGGGGTGGCCCAAAACTAGAATAAAAATGTAGCCCTCCTTACTTCTGCAGCCTGGGAAAGGGGCTGTAACCCCAGGAGATGAGGAGAGAGCTGAGCATCTGGGCTGAAAGGAAAGGACACTTTGATGGCCCTGGGAAGCCAGGCTGCCCTTCTCCAGCCCTGTACCTGCTATCTCTGGCAAGTTTGGAGCCAAACTCACCACTTATCATGTGGAGCCCCAATACCAGTGCTGTTCCTCCTAGTCCTCAACATGACACCCTGAGGATGTGTGCAGACAGCCTCACACCGTCATTTTTCAGGGGTGCATGCCACTCCTACCAGGGCCTCTGAATTGGGGATGGTGAGTGTGGGTATCTATTGAAGTAACTGCAGTGTGCGCCTTTTAAGCGGCTTTGTGTTTTAGGGTGCTTTTTTGTTTTGGAGCCGGTGATGCTCAGGGTGTCCTCCTGGCTTTATACTCAGGAATTACTGGCAGTATTCGGGAGACCCTGTGGGATGCTGCGGATTGGACCCAGGTCAACCCCATGTAAAGCAACATGAATTCTTCATTACCAGGCCTGCCCTGCCTACTCGGTGTACTTCCCATCCGTTGAACTAGAACCAGAACCCCATGCTGCACACGACAAACTGCCTCCCGAAGAAGGAAGAGGTGCAGGAAGGAGGTAGAAAGCAATGCAGGCCCTGGATGGACCCTGTTTCCCCCCTGACCCCGGAGCACAGTTTCCGGTTCACCCTGGACAACTGAAAACTCACTCCGGCGTCTTTGCTTTTTTGCAGACCCAGTGTTAGTTTTGGGGGGACCCTGCCGAGAGTGGTCTGTACACTATACCAGAAAGGCAAAGGCAGGTTTTTTTTTTGTTTGTTTTTCTGTTTGTTTGTTTTTGTTTGTTTTTGTTTTTGGGCCACACCCAGTGACGCTCAAGGGTTACTCTTGGCTATGCGCTCAGAAGTCGCTCCTGGCTTGGGGGACCATATGGGATGCCGGGGGGTCGAACTGCGGTCCGTCCTAGGCTAGCGCAGGCAAGGCAGGCACCTTACCTCTAGTGCCACCACCCGGCCCAAGGTGTTTGTTTTTTTTTTGTTTTTTTTTTGTTTTTGGTTTTCGGGCCACACCCGGCGGTGCTCAGGGCTTACTCCTGGCTGTCTGCTCAGAAATAGCTCCTGGCAGGCACGGGGGGACCATATGGGACACCAGGATTCAAACCAACCACCTTTGGTCCTGGATCGGCTGCTTGCAAGGCAAACGCCGCTGTGCTATCTCTCCAGGCCAAGGTTTATTTGTTTTTTTTCTTTTTTTTCAGCTCCCCACAAAACAGACTGTTGCTCCATCTTAGCCACTTGAAGGTTTAGTGTGAGAATCAGGGAAACCTGAGCTGGTTTGTGTATGTTAATAGTGAGATTGCCTTTCACTGCCACCTCCCCTGGTCCTGGGCAAAGGAGCAGAAATCCTGCAGATGCAGATCCTGACTTGCCCCCTTAGCTGTGTGGCCCAAACTCACCACCTAAGTCAACCCATTGGTGAAGTGGGGGTTCAGAAAATGAAGGCATTCTTTTGTTTGTTAATTTCTATGCCAGACCCTCTGGCACTCAGGAATTATTCCTGGCAGGTTTGGGGAACCGTATGAGATGCCGGGGATCGCACCCAGGTCGACTGCATGCAAGGCAAATTCCCTCCCCGCTGTGCTATCGCTCTGGCCCCAACAAAGGCATTCTTTGAATAGGATTTGATCCCAGTTCATGGTTCTATGATAGGCAACAATCAATTGTAGGGGCCAGAGAAAATAGTACAGAGGTATGGTAGCTCCCCTCATTTGATCCCAGGCACCCCACTGGTTCCTTAATTTCTGCCAGGAGTGATCCCTGAATACTACCACTGTGGTCCAACCTCTTTCCTTTTTTAATTTTATTTATTTTTCTTTTATTATATTCTTATTTATTTATTTATTTATTTCGTTGTTGGGTCACACCAAGGGTTACTCTTGGCTCTGTGCTCAGAAATCGCTCCTGGCAGGCTCGGGAGACCATATGGGATGCCAGGATTCAAACCACCATTTGTCCTGGGTTGGCTGTGTGCTAGGCAAATGCCCTACCGCTGTGCTATCTCTCTGGACTCTTCTTTTCTCTATTTTGTTTTTGTTTTTCAGGCCACACCCATTTGATGCTCAGGGGTTACTCCTGGCTAAGCGCTCAGAAATCGCCTCTGGCTTGGGGGGACCATATGGGACACCGGGGGATCGAACTGCGGTCCTTCCTTGGCTAGCACTTGCAAGGCAGACACCTTACCTCTAGCGCCACCTTGCCGCCCCCCCCCCTTTTTTTTTTTTTTATAGATGTCAGGGACTGGTTTTGTTTTGTGGCCACACCTGGTAAGGCTACTCCTGGCTCTGCACTTAGGAATGACTCCTGTCTTGCTTGGGGTGGGGGGGAACCTATGGGATGCTGAGATTGAACCTGAATCAGCCTCATGCAAAACAAAACACACTCCTCTCTCTGCTATTGCTCCGGCCCCAATAGCTGTGTTTTTGGTTTGGGGACCATACCATGGGTGCTCAGGGCTTACTCCTGGCAAGCTCAACCCAGGTCAGTCAAAGAAACATGGCAAGGGCCCGGAGAGATAGCACAGTGGTGATTGCCTTGCAAGCAGCCGATCCAGGACCTAAGGTGGCTGGTTCAAATCCCGGTGTCCCATATGGTCCCCCATGCCTGCCAGGAGCTATTTCTGAACAGACAGCCAGGAGTAACCCCTGAGCACCACCGGGTGTGGCCCAAAAAACAAAAAAAAAAAAAAAAGAAACATGGCAAACTCCTTTACTCTCGAGCTCTCCATATGGTTTTTGTTTCCTGCTCCTCTTGGAAAGCCTTATCAGACCATCCAGTGCCAATGGCTCAGATAACCCTCTGCTCTCTCCTTCCGGAATGACATTGAACTAGTTTGCTTTGGGGTCTGGGAAAGGACTGATAGCTCCAGACAGACAGCAGACTTCCCAATGTACTTGTCCTTCACCTCAGCTAGTGTGGACTCTTCCTTCAAGAGCTGGAGCTGGGAGTACTGAGAGCACTTCACTCGTTCTTTAGAGTAGATAATGCACAGGAGGTGATGCAGAATTTCAAAACTGATTAAGAGTGCACTGTTAACCAGGTGGGAGTCCAGGGTTCAATCTCCCACACCAGATGGTCCCACAACCATGGATCAAGCTGGGGAATGGTGTTCCCACCATGTGCACTGCCAGATGTGACCCCAAAAATAAAAAGGGAAAGCCTAGTTTTAGAGAGAGAATACTATCTTGCATGCAGTTGACCCCAGTCCCATCCCCTTTGCATGCAAGAAGAAATGCCAAGAAGAGTTGGGGGCCAAAGCAACAGCACAATGAGGAGGGCATTTACCTTGCACACGGCCAGCCTTAGTTCGATTCCTGGCATCCCATATGATCCCCCAAGCCTTCCAGGAGTAATTTCTGAGTTCAGAACCAGAGGGCCACAACAAAATAAAATTGGGCTAGAGACATAGTACCAGGGGTACGGTCTTGTCCTTGCACGCTGCTGATCTCAGTTCAGTATATGACACCAGATAGGTTCCCCCAACAACTGCCAAAAGTGATCCCTGAGCACAACCAGGAGAACGTCCTCAGCAGCACCTTGTATGGGAATTTCCCGAAAAATAAACTTTGGGAGGGGGTAGAAAGTAAAGCAGGTAAGGCGTTTGCCTTCTATACATCTGACCCCAAGTCAGTCTCACTACAAACGACCCCCTAAAACCCTCCAACCACAGAGCCAGGCATAAATTGAATCACCCCTTTCCTCAAAGAAAATAATAGTAACATCTGGAGAAATATAATACAGTGGGTAAGGCACTTCCATGCACACATTCAACCCAGCTTTAATTGCTGGCATCCCATAAGGTCCTTGAGCCTGCCAGGAGTAAGGCCTGAGCACTACTGGGTGTGGCCCCCAAACGAAATAATAACAATAATCTTGGTAAACTTTCGTAAAAAAAAAGAAAAAGAAAGAGAACTATTTGTTAGTCAATGCAAAAATGAAAAAGGAAGGGGGAAAAATCTTCAAAGCAGTTTGACAAAAACAAGTTACAAATGTGAACCATGATTCAGACCATCCTGGATTTCTCATCAGAAAAGGAAAAAGCATGAAACAACATCTATAAAATTCCAGGGAGGAGTTAGAGAAATAGCTCACCAGGCTGAATGCTGGCTGTGGATGGGGAATGCCCAGGAGTAATCACCAATATCACAAGCACAACACCAGGGGTAATCCCAGAGCATCACTGGTTGTGACAAAAATATAAAAAGGAAAATGCCAGAAAAAATGGGGGCAACCCTGATTTCTATTATCAGTGAGAATAGCCTCAAAGGTGTTGAAATTGATCTTTTTAGATAAAACAGAAAAAATACAGGGCTGGAGAGATAGCACAGCAGTGTTTGCCTTGCAAGCAGCCGATCCAGGACCAAAGGTGATTGGTTAGAATCCCGGTGTCCCATATGGTGCCTGCCAGGAGCTATTTCTGAGCAGACAGCCAGGAGTAACCCCTGAGCACTGCCGGGTGTGGCCCAAGAACCAAAAAAAAAAAGAAAAAATAAGGCAGCAGGTATTGCCTTGCACATGGCTGACCCAGGTACAACCCCCCTCCCCCAATATCCCATATGGTCCCTGGAGCACCTCCAGGAGTGATTCCTGAGCACAGAGACAGGAGTAAGCCCAGAGCACCATTGGATGTGCCTGTTCCCACAGGCATCTCTCCAGGGCTTGCAGAGCTGGAATCCAACCTCTGTCCCTTCTTGACACTGGTGTGGGATAGGCTGCTCGAACACATTTTCTGTCTACTTACCACCCAGCATTGAGACCATTGGGTCCATCTGACGGCCACAACCGTCCCAGAAGCCTTCTCTTTGGGGAACTGAGGGGAACTTGGACCACCACTACTAGTCTCTGGGCCTCTCCTGGTATTTTCTGGTAGACCAGGAACCAGGACCAAAACCGGGCTCCAATGAACCTACTTTTTTTTTTTTTTTTTTGGTTTTTGGGCCACACCCCGTGACGCTCAGGGGTTACTCCTGGCTATGCGCTCAGAAGTCGCTCCTGGCTTGGGGGACCATATGGGACGCCGGGGGATCGAACCGCGGTCCGTCTCCTAGGCTAGCGCAGGTAAGGCAGGCACCTTACCTCGAGCGCCACCGCCCGGCCCCATGAACCTACTTTTGGACCTCTGTTTCTTTTTTTGTTTTGTTTTTGTTTTTGGGTCACACCCGGCAGCACTCAGGGGTTACTTCTGGCTCTATGCTCAGAAATCGACCCAGCAGCCTCGGGGGACCATATGGGATGCCGGGATTCGAACCACCGTCATTCTGCATGCAAGGCAAACACCCTACCTCCATGCTATCTCTTTGGACCCTGTTTGTTTCTTGGTATATGAATCTATAACCAGACGGTACTTAGGGCTTACTCCTGCCTCAGTGCCTAGGAATCTGACCAGGGGGTCCTGTGTTGTACTTGGGGAACGAACCCAGATCAGTTGTGTGCCAGGAATTGCCCCGACTGTCGTCCTATCTGTCCTATCTCTGTAGCCGTTTTGTTTGTTTTGTTTTGGGGCCACACCAAGTAGTATTCAGGGGCTATTCCTGGCTCTGCACTCAGAAATCACTCTTTGCAGGTTCAGGGGACCCTATGGGATGCCGGGAACCAAACCTGCATGCAAGGCAAAAGCCCTCCTGGCTGTACTATTGCTCCGGCTCCCTCCAGCCCTATTTGGATGGTAGTGCCAGGGATCGAACCCGGGATAGGGTTCCTCACATAGGCAGATGATTCATCTGAATCACAGCCCCTACTAGCAAGTAGCACCCTCGCAGGGTTCCACCCTGGGGGCACAAGAGGCTGGAGCGGACCAGGCCACACAGCCCCGGGGGGAAAGAAGGCCAGAGACGAGTCACTGTTCCAATCTGATTTTATTGAAAAGGAAACATACAAAAATCATGTACAAAAAAAATTAACCAAACATGTACATAAAATCCATTCCGGTATCTACAGCAGTGCATGTACAGTATTTTACAGGCTGGGCCACCCCTTCCTCCCCCTCCCGGACCCCCTCCCGCTCTCCCTCACCTTCCTCCCCAGCGCTTGGCCTCGGGGCACTAAGGCTGGGGGGGCTCCTGCCAAAACCTCCCACCCCCCACGAATGCCGCTGGCCACGCGTGCTGCGCTCTCTCTAACCCTATGCAAAGGGGCGAAGGGGCGGGGAGGGGTGGTCGCGG
Source organism: Suncus etruscus (assembly GCF_024139225.1). Classification (NCBI taxonomy): domain Eukaryota; kingdom Metazoa; phylum Chordata; class Mammalia; order Eulipotyphla; family Soricidae; genus Suncus; species Suncus etruscus. The sequence continues at coordinate 90,598,008 of NC_064861.1, forward strand.
ACAGAGCAAGGATTCACAGTCTGGGGCTTGGCAGGCATGCCCACCACCCCTTGACCTCAGGGAAGAGGGGTGCATGGCTAGGGTGGGGCACCCCGCAGACGCACCCCGATTATTTCTGGCTCCAGGAGGCTAGTGGTCACGTTTGGCTCATTTTGTTCTTCACGGCCCCCCCATCCCCGTCCCCGCGAGGAAGGGGAAAAGGGGGGGAAGCACCAGAGGCCTGCGGCAGGCGTGCGCGGCCAGGCCCCGAAAGAAGGCGCACGGGCTGGGGGCGCCCCGCCAGGCCCCCCGCAGCTGGACCGGGCCACAGCACCAGCGTCTTCCCTGAGATGGTGGTGGGCGCCCCCAGGGCCCCCGGGAGTCCGCGTCCAGTCCAGGCCTCGTCGCTGTCCTGTCGGCCACGAGGCTGCGCCCGCCGGCCGCCCCCGGGACGGGCCAGGCCGGGCTGGGAGTCCATTCGCTCCGTGGTGCAAGGAAAAGTCTCCCCGCGCGGGCCGGGGCGTCAGGAGGTGGGAGGGTCCTGCCCCCCGAAATCCCAACGGCCGCTGGGCGGGTGCAGGCACCTAGTTGGGCTCCATCTCGGGGGCGCCGCGGCCCGTGGGCAAGGGCAGGAGTCCCATGATGAGATTGTACAGGACCCTCCAGGGCGAGGGGCGATGCCGCTGCTGCTCCTCTTGCCTCTGCGGGGAGAAGGAGGCGACAGGACTTGAGCGGTGGGCGGGGCCAAGGTGAGTTGGGGCGGGGCTATGGACTCGGAGGGGCGGGGCCAGGCGGGCAGGGGCGTGGTCAGGACGGAGAAGGGCCAGGATCAGCGCCTAGAGGTTGGTTGGGCGGAGCCAGACTTTGTGGGCGTGGTTTATGGGCGGGGCGGGGCTGTATCAAGGGTGCAACTAGACCTGAGTCTGGGCTGCATAGGGCGGGGTCAAGCCAGATCTGGGGCGGGTTATGCTAATTAGGGGCGTGGTCAGGACAGAGCGGGCCAGGATCCGTGCCTAAGAACTGGGTTGGGCGGGGCCAGACGGTGGGCGGGGTTGTGGGCGGGGCCATAGCTGTATCAGGATGCAACTAAGACTGCATAGGGTGGGGTCAGGACGGGTTGGGGCGGGGCTAGGCTGAGCGGGGCATGGTCAGGAGAGCTAGAGTGGGCCAAGATCATAGGCAGAGCCATAACCATGTGGGCGTGGTCATGGGGTCAGGCCGGAAGTGGGGCAGCTAGGCTGAGCAGGGGCGTGTTCAGAACAGAGCTAGAACAGGCCAGGATCATGGGCGGGGCTAGAGCCAAGGGGCGAGGCCGTCCGTGAGAGGGCGTGGTTATGGGCGGAGCTAGTGCCAAGTGGAGGCAGAGCTGGGCGGGGCCAGGATGGAGTTGGGCGGGGCCATGACAGTCTGGGCGGAGTTGCATCAAGGGTGCAACTCAATCCAGGGTTGAGCCAGGGCCTAGACGGGGCGGAGCCAGGGCTGCCATGCAGAATCGGGGTGGAGCCAAGACCGTGTTTGGGGCAAGGTTTGGGGTAGTGAGACCCCTCAGAGCAAGGGGGGCACTGGGTGACTCTCCAACTTGGCTCCTACTTTTGGAACCTGAGACTAGGGACATTAGGATGCAGGCAGAGCCCTCACTCTCAGAGTGTCCTGCACCCCTGAACTGGTACAGTCCCTGCCATGTTCTGTGGGGAGAGTCCTAGAAAGGCGGTGATGGGAGGGAGCCCTTGGTCTAGGTTATTCCCAGCACCCTAAGCACTGCAGGGAGTGATCCCTTAGCAGAGCCTGGAGTAAGCCCTGAGCACTGATGGGTGGGGGTCAAACTCCTCACACACAAAAAAAGACAATATAGGAAGATGTAGTATGATGTAGTATGCTTCTCAGTAAGTACTAAGTGGGAGGCGTGTGCCTAGGCCAGGGCCATAGTACAGTGGGTGGGAGCTTGCCTTGCACATGGTCGACCCGGTTTTGATCCCTGGCATCCCATATGATTCCCCAAGTACCGCAGAGTGCAGAGCCTGGAGTAATCTCTGAGCATCACCAAGTGTGGCCAAAAGAAAAAGGGGACAGAGCTAGCCTTTCCATTCAGCCCTTGTACCATGTATGGGCGGGCCCCCACCAGCACTGCCAGGGGGTAACCTTAAGCACAGAGCCAAGAACAGCCCCTGATACCATCAGGTGGCCTAAAATACAAACATTAAAAAAAAAAAAAAAAGATGAGAACAGGAAGGCTGGATAAGGTGAAGTCGGGGATAAAGTTTCACACATAGGAGGCCTGGATTTTTTAATTTTTTAATTTTTTATTTTATTTTTTTGGTTTTTGGGCCATACCTGGCGGTGCTCAGGGGCTACTCCTGGCTGTCTGCTCAGAAATAGCTCCTGGCAGGCACGGGGGACCACATGGGACACCGGGATTCGAACCAACCACCTTTGGTCCTGGATCAGCTGCTTGCAAGGCAAACGCCGCTGTGCTATCTCTCCGGGCCCAGGAGGCCTGGATTTTATCCTCAGCACCATATGGTCCCCTGAACACCAACCAACTGGGTATGATCGCTGACCACTGGGCTAGATCACCTTCACTGAAAGGTGTACTCCCACAATCAAAAACGCAATATCTTTCTTCGTTTTTGTGCCACAATCTGTATTACTCAGAGCTTACTCCTATCTCTAGTGATTCAGAAATCACTCCTGGGGTTGCTCAGGGGACCCTATGGGATGCTGGGGATTGAACTCCGGTTCACCATGTGCAAGGCAAACACCTGTACTATCGCTCAGGCTCCAAAAAAAACAACAAAAAAACACCCATACAATTTAAAAACACGAATAAAAAAAACAAAACTCAAGTCCCATGCAGGACAAAAGACACAGAATTCTGAAAAAGGCAAGATTAGGTGCTTTTGCCCATATTGGGGCACAGCAAGCACAAAAGGGGGGGTGGAGGGGGCGTCTGAAAGGAACACACACTGCCAGGTGCGCACAAACCCCTGAACGCAGGCGCCCCGCACCCCGTTAAGTATTGTTCGTGGCCTGTGATTGTGCAAGAAAAAGGCTCAGCACCTGCTGAGGATGGGCTCACTGCGATTTCCTTTGCAAGAGCGGGGAAGGGAGGGGAATCAGGAGGGGGGGAAACAAGGGGTTTGACAACTTCCGGTTTTTGTTTTTTCCTTTTCTCAGAGGCCAACAATGCGGGTGGAATGTGTGCATTGGGCAGAGCGAGCTAGCTGAGCACTGGGCACCGGGGATTATTTATTCCCTATTTATTCTTCTATAGGCACCGGGCAGGGCGGGGTGGGGTGAGTGAGTGAGTGTCTCGCTGAAGTCGGGTTTTCCCAGGAGGGGGCGTGGCCTCAGTGTTAGTAGGCGTGGCCTCGCGGGTGGCGCGTGGAGGGTGGGTGGGGTTTAGGTGCTAGCTCCGCCCTCGGGCGACGCCGGGAGCCTGTGGCGCGCAGCGCAGTAGACGGGGCTTTAGAGCTGGCTCCGCCCAGGGCCCGCCTGCAGAGCCGGTGGCGCGCGGCGGGTGGGAGGGGTTCGGGCGCTGGCTCCGCCCCCGGGTAACTGGGGAGCTAATGGCGCGCCGAGAGGGCGGGATTTGGTGTTGGCTCCGCCCCTTGTGGGCGGGGCGGGCGCTGCTGACTCACCGGCTATAAATAGCCCGGGATATATGAGCCGCTGCGCCCAGCGCCTCCCTCAGTCCCCGCGGTCGCGGGCCCGGGCGCGATGGGGCTCGCTACCGCCGCTCAGCGCCCGGTGCAACCCACCTCCTCGGCCTCGCCCTCGCCCCGGCCGTGCCAGCCATGCTGCGCCCGCTCCCCCCCACACCTGCCTGTCCCCAGCACGACCCCGCAGCGCCGGGCAGCAGCAGCAGCAACAGCAGCTGCCGCACATCTGGCGGGGCGGCTCGCCCCCACTCCCCTCCCCGGCGGCCAGTCCCACCTGCCGCCGCCGCCGCCGCCCCCAAACTCACCCGCCACTCGTACAGCGCGTTGAGGTCGTCCGCCATCCTCCGCAGCTGGGCCCCGATCTCGCGCGCCCACTGCTCCTCCTCCCCGCGGACTCCGGGGGCCGCCTGGGTGGGGCCGCCCGCCAGGGGACCCGGGGCGCTGGGCACGGGCGACTCCAGCGGCTGCTCCGCGGGCGACGGTGAAGGCTGAGGACCTGGAGGAGCCGAGCCGAGGGGTGCCACCGGTCAGCGAGCCCAGCCCGGGCTCGCGATGTCCCCCCGACACCCCACCGTCCCAGCCCCAGCAGCCCAGGGACCCTCCCGGGCCTGTGTCTCTCTCCCTGTCGCTCCTCCCTCCCTCCCCGCCTCTTGGACTTTCGGGGCGCTGCAGGTCCCCGAGAGGTCTCTCTGGAAGGGGGGACCTCTACAAGGCCAGCTGGCCTCCCTGAACCCCTACTCCACTCCACCCCACTCTCACTTCCACTTCTCCCTGGATCCCTCAAGGGGACCCACTTTCTTGGGGAAACTGAGGCCTCCCGCTTGCGAGCGGCAAAGGTCACCTCGGGACAAGGTGCTGGGAGGGGGGCAGGCCGCACCCGCAGTCGGTCCGCGGCTCTGGGCGTCCACCCGGGACGAGGCCACGCCCCCGGATGTGGCAGTGCCCGGCCTGGGACAGCCCTGGGTCAGCCCCATCTCTGCCCAACTCTCCCAGTGGCTTCCCCCACACCCCAGGCCTCAAACTCCTCTGGACACCTAGGCGTGGGGAACCCTGAAAAGTTTCCTTGCCCGATCTTGGGGGTGAAGGGGGGGGACAGGCCAGTGGAAGAGGGGGAGACCAGCCACCCAGCAGGGAAGCCTCCCGGGCCGCACAGGGTTAACAGCCCATCAGGCAGGGGACCTTTAACCCTTCCCTCCCCGGGATCGCCCCATTCCCAGGACAATGGCCCATCCCCCTCCTCCTTTCCTTTCCTTTCCGCCCTCCAGGCCTTGCAGAGGCAGATAATGGCAAAGGCCACCCCAAAGTCCCCAAAGTCTCGAGGTCACGGCCTGTCCCCCTCTCTCCAGGGCAGGGGAGGGCGCTGGCTGGCTGGTGGGGTGGCGTGCAAGGAGGGGGGCCTGGCCCAAGCCTGGTGAGACTGTTGGGGACCAGTAGTAAGATCCCAGAAGGGACTTCCCAGGCCCCCCCCCCCAGGCCTCCTTCCTGCTTCTAGCGACACAAAGACCTCACTGGCCACACCCTCCCGGGCCCAGGCCGGACGGTCACCTCCCCCCGCTGGTCTCCCCCATCCTGGGCTTGGGGGTGTGTGCCCGGGGTTTCCCCTTCCTTCCCGGCCCGCAGAGGTGGGGCGAGGCGGGCGGGCACTCACCGTCGGGGCGCGGGCCTCGGGGCCGGCTGCGGGGACCCCCAGACCAGCGGAGGCCCCCCAGGGCGGCGGTGACGGCGGGCGGGGCGCTGGGGGTGCAGAGGTAGGCGGCGGGCAGCAGCCCCGGGGCGGCGGGGGCGGCGGGCAGGCCGGGCTGGCACAGGCCGCAGGTCACGGCCGAGGGCACCATGCGGCGGAGCGGGAAGGGGCGCGGGCAGTCGCGGGCCAGGCCCTCTACGGGCTCAGGGGAGCTGCCCTCCTGGCGTGCTCGGGCCATGGTGCTCCCGGAGGCCTGCGGGACAGACAGGGGACAGACAGGACAGTGGTCAGGCGCCGTCTGCAAGGTGGGGGTCACCAGAGGGGGCTGCAGGCCCTTCCCCCACGCCTGCAATGTAGGATGGTGAAGATACACACCCCACCCCCCCACAAACACACAGAGGATCGAGCTGCGAGGGGACAGTGTGAAGGGCCCACAGGCCACGCAGCTAGGGGTTGGCGTGTCTCTTGTGCACATGGTGAGGGAGGAAGGAGCCCCCCAAGAAAGTACTGAACTAAGGAAATTCTACCTACCCACCCACCTTCTGCACCCAGGACCCCTCCTTGGATCTTGGGCTGCAGGGCCAAACTTCAGGAATCAGGAGTAGGCGCCTGATATGAGGGACAGCTCCCAGACTCACGCAGAACCCCCCTGGGGGAAAGACTTGGGGTGTGCATGAAAGGGGGTATACAGAACTCGCACGAGGTGACCTGCCAGTCAGGACACAGCAGGCACAAGCGCTCTCTCTCTCTCTCTCTTCCCCCAAATCTTGAGTTATCCACAGTGCCTTCGCGCACAATGCCTGCCTGTGGCCCGCAGGGTCCCCCGTGGCCGCGCACACATGTGCAAACAAACCCCACTCGCTGTCACCCCATGGTCGCGCGCGCACACAGCTCAGCCAGCCGCGCAGGCACGGAGCCACCTCGGCCACACTTGAGCACACGCGCCGCTAGCTCCTTCCTTCCCTCCCACACGCCCCCAGGACCCCTGGCAAGCCCCCCAACACTTCCCTGGTGCATGGACACGCGGTGCCCATGCACCTCGCCACCACCCCGCCCAACGCTGGTTCCCCCCAACTCTCAGACCCGAGCACGCAGGCCGAGGGGGCACTTGTCATCCAACCCGAAGCAGCTCCACCTCCGGAGCCCCAATCGCTGAGCCGCAGCCACGACCCTCCCCGGCCTCCCGATGGCGAGCGCCAAGTGCCAACCCCATCGCGTGAGCGTGCTCGCGCGCACTCGCGCGCGCACACACACACACGCGCGCGCGCGCGCACCCCTCCGCTAACTCTCACCCCCCGCACCCCAGCGCCCCCCTGGCTGCTCTCACCCCACAGAAAGCCTGGGTCTCACGTGACCGACATAAACAGTACACACAGACTGCCCACATGACAGGCATGAGCCAGCGACAGACGAGCCCCTCTCGGTCCCGATTCACACACACACACACACACACACACGGACACGCGGACACGCGGGGCGTCTCAGCTCCGGCTCCGTCTCCGGGGCGCAGAGCAGACAGAACCCCAGACGCAGATGCCAGATCCACACACGGCAGGCAGACACGGGTTCGAGAGACAAGCCCCTCACACACACACACACACACACACACACACACACACACACACACACACGCATACACGCATACAGACACACCTGGACCAAGTGCAGCCAGAAACACATCGGTCCGGGCAGAACCACGCAGAAGCAAAAGCGACAGTTGACAGCCAAGCTGGGAGGGGAGAAGGGAAGGGCTAAGGCGCACCCACATAAACACAGCACCCCGGGGCCAAGACACAGACCCCCCTGGAAGCTCAGGCAAGCAGACAACGTGGTCCCAGCGAGCACCCTCCAAGGAGCCCACGCTGACAACTCTCCCCGGAGCTCGCTCTCGCACAGATACACACACACACAAACACATGCAAACACACACACGCGGGTTCCCTTCCAGCGTGCACACGGCTTCCCACCCACCCACTGTGGACACTCCCCTGGCCCGACTTGACAACCGCACCCCAAAGCCCCCCCGCACGCTGTACTCACGCAAAGCCCCGGGAGCTGTGCCTTCTCCCACGGCCCCCCGAAACTCGCTCCACGCCACGCGTGGCACACGGCGCAGAGCGAGCCACGGCCCCGCACGCGCGCGCTCCTTCCCTCGCCACCTCGCCACGGCGGGCCCCGACGCCCCGAAAAGCTGTCACGGCCCCCCCGAACCCCCACGCCGCCACGTGCGCCCGCCCCGCCCGCCCAGCCCTGCGCGGGCCAATAACGGGCTGTTGCTGGGGGCGCCCCGAGAGCCGCCCCCCGTCGCCGCCTCCCCCCACCGCGGGGACGCGCGCACGCGTGGGTGTGGCCGCCCCTCCGGGCCGCCCCCTTCCCACCCCAGCTCCGCCCGGGGCAGCCCGGGTCGCCCTCTTTCCCGGGGCCCGCGCCGGGCCGCCGCCAGTGGGCGCTGCCGAGCCCCGCGCCCCATTGTTTGTAAACAAACCCGCCGGAGCGCTCCCGCACCTGTGCTCCGGGACGCACCGAGGCGCGCGCCCCTCTTCCCCCGGACTCCCCACCCGGACGCCCCGAGAGCCGAGAACCCCCGGGATCGGGGTGCAGGGGGAGGGAGCGGAGGGACGAGCGCGCAAAAATAAAAATAAAAATAAAAATCAAGGCAGCGCGCTTTCGCCTTCGCCTTTGGCGCCAAGGTGCGCCCTCCGAGTGCTCCGGTCACCTCCTCCTGGACGCCCACCCACCCAGCCTGGCGCCTCGTCGCCGCCGGCTCGGAAAGGTGAGGTTGGGAAGGGGCTTTCCGCCCACCCGCACTCACCCCGGGGGCATGAACACGCCGGAGGGGTTGGCGATGGGGCGCGCGCGTTGGGCTTCCTTGCTGGGGTGCGGCGGCGGCGGCGGCTGCGGCGGAGGATCGAAGCCCGGGGGCGGCTCAGGATCAGGATCAGGCTTCGGTGTAGGGTTAGGGCGCTGCTGCTCCAGCCGATCGGGCCGTGGCGGCTGCTTCTGCGTGCTCGCCTGGGTCGGTCTGGATCACTGCCGCGCCGCCGCTGCCCGCTGGCATGTGGCTCGAACCAGCGCGTCTCCCCCGCTGCCCGGCGGCGCTCCCGGGCCAGCTCGGTGGCCGCCCCGCCCCGCCCCGCCCCGCGTGACGACGACGCCCCGCCTCCCGCGGGCGAGTCCGGACTTGCCAGCGCGCCGCACCCCCAAAGCCACCTTCGGCGCGGGGGGTTCCCCCTGCAGCGCCCCAGCGCCCCCCGGGCACCCACGATCGCACCGGACACCCCTTGGCACACGCCCTGTTGGACACCCCTCTCCGGCCAACAGGGGATTTACGCGCAGGGGGTACCCTGCCCCCCCAAAAAAACACACGGGGACGCACCCCTCACATACCGATGCGCACCCCGCCGAGCTCACAACAGGCGCTGCTGCGCAGTTCCCGGGTGGAAGGCACCGAAGCTACTCGCTCCCCAAACTCGCGCTTCCAGCCCAAGCCTGGTCCGCCAGCACGGTCCCACGGACTTGGACAAACACGCAACTCGCGCGCGAGGCGCACACACGGCCCGCCCTCCCTCCCTCCGCGGAGCGCGCGCGCACGCGCCAGGCACCCCGCGCACCCCGCTCCCGGGCCAGCTGTTGACGCGCGCTCCTCGGCCACGCAGCACCCAATCCATACCCAAGTCAGGGCCCCTCGAGGTCACCAGGGAAAGTCTCCCGGCCTCGCCTCGCCTCGCCGTGCACCAGCTCCACGCACCCCACCCGGGCTGTCCACACTCCCACGAGCCACACCACCGCCAAGGGCGGCTGGATGGAGCCCCGGGCACACTGGCACAGACATGCCCGGGCAGACCCTGCCCCTGTGCGCCCCACTCCAGGCTTTCTTTCGCTTTCCCTTCCCTTTTCAGTTTCCTTGGCTGGCTCCCTCACCCCTGTCTAGGTACCTCCTCCTAGCCTCCCCTCTTAAGAGGGCTTTGGGGGACCTCCCCAGCATCTTCCCTTTCACTTTGGCACACCCCAAAACAAACTTTCACTCCCCGAGTGCCCAGCGTGTAGAACAAGGTACAGGCAGGTGCCAGGGAAGGGGAACTGGTAGTCAGGGTTATGGTGGCAGCTAGGGCTATGTCCTTCTAGGCTCCCACTTCTTGGCTTCCCATGAACTGTCTCTGCCCAGGGAACAAGGTGGCACCAGGGACTGAGAGGTTGATTGCTTGCAGACAGGGGGCCTGGCTTTGATCCCTGGCACCACTGGGTTCCTCCAAGAACCACCAAGGATCCATCTATCTACTCATCCACTGAGTAGCTCCCTCCTGAGCGCAGCCAAGTGTGACCCCTAAATTAAATATACATCTCCCTCTTGAAAACGATGCATGAAGTCAGCCTCCTCGCATCCTTCATTGATTTCTTCCCATATTTATCCACTGAACACCCCTTCTTCTACCCATCCATCCATTCTCCTAACCATCCATCCATCTATCCACCAATTCATCCACCCTTCTATCCATCCACCCTCATTGATCCATCCATCCATCCATCCATCCATCCATCCATCCATCCATCCATCAACCCACCCACCCATCCATCCCTCCATCCATTCATCTGCTCACCCATCCATCCACCCAACCACCCATTCATCCATCCATCCTCTCACCCATGCATCCCTCCATTTCTGCTTCCTCTTAATTTGAGTCACAAACAAACAACAGATTCTGAAACATAATTCATGGCTCTTGTTTTTTATACAAAAATTTTTAAGATACATTTATGCATAATTTGGGGCCTAAGCGGACGGACAGCCAGGAGTGTCTGCCATTTACATATCTGACATGGGTTTGATCCCTGACATCCCATCTGGTTCGGATATACCACCAGGAGTTATTCTGAGTGCAGAGTAACCCAGGAGCACTGCCAAGTATGGCCCAAAAAACAAAAACATGATCAAAACAAACAAAGATACATCTATATGCAATTAGATCAAGTCCTTCAAGAGTGATAGCACAGCAGTTAGGGCATTTGTGTGGTACGCAGACAACCCGGGATGGGCCCAGATTCAATTCTTGGCATCCCATATGGTCCCTCAAGACTACCAGGATCGATTTCTTAGTGCAGAGCCAGGAGTAACCTTTGAAGACTACTGGATGTGGCCCCCAAACCAAAAATAAACAAATAAAAAAATCATCAAAATTAAAAAAAAGATGTATGGTTTGGAGTATTGTGACGAATGTACACAATTGACCACCACCACTATCAAGAGTTGGGACCTTTATCACCCCCAAATGTCTCCCTTGGGCCCCATAATAGTCCATTGCTTCTACCTGCAATTTAGCAGCTCTTGACCAGAATTTAAAATAGAAATAAAAGGGACCAAAGTGACAGTACTGTGGGTAGAACGTTTGCTTTGAACGAGGCCAGTCCAGGATCGATCCCTGGCATCCTCTATGGTTCCTCCAAATATCGCCAGGCAGGATTCCTGAACTCAGAGACTGGCGTAATCCCTGATGATGGCCAGGTGTAGGCCCCCAAAAATGGAGTAACCCCTGATGATGGCCAGGTGTAGGCCCCCAAAAATGCCCAAATAAAACGAGGAGCTGGAGCAATTTGCCTTACTCATGGCCATTCCAGGTTCAATGACAGCATCCCATATGCCCACCCCTCCACTTAGCATCACTAGGAGAAATTACTGAGTGCAGAGCCACAAGTCACTTCTGAGCAGCATCATGCAAGGCCCAAAAACAAAAAAGAAAGAAACAGGAAACAGACCGGAGTTATAGTCTGGTGGGGTTGGGCTCTTGTTTTGCATGTGGCTTACCCAGATTCAATCCCTAGCACCTCATATGGGGCCCTCCAAACCTACCAGAAGTGATTCCTGAGTAGATAGCCAGGAATAAACTTTGAGCACTGCAGCGTGTGGCCCCCTAACAAAACAAAAAGTGTGCTTGTCTGGCTCGAGAATGACTCTGCTTCAGTCCCCTGCAGCCGAGCCCCAGAGAAATTGATCCCTGAGCACAGAGCCAGGAGTAAGCCCTGAGCACCAATGCAGGAGCCATGGGAAGTCCCCAAAATAAATAAAATGAAATAAGATCATGATGTTCAAAGGAGGTATTTCGATGACATTATTGTTTATAGTGAGTCAATAATGGTCACAAGAATGTGTCCCCCCTATTTTTTTTATTTATTTATTTTTTTGTTTTGTTTTGTTTTGGGACCATACCAAACAGTACTCAGAACTTACTCCTTGCTCTGCACTTAGGGATCGCTCCGCTCCTGGCTGTACTCAGGGCATTATATGAGATGCTGGGGATCGAACCTGGGTTGACTGCAGCATGCAAGGCCAGCATCCTGGAGGTCCCCGGTTCCATCCCTGGTACCTTTCTGGTACTGGAGCACAGTGTGAAGAAATCTCCAAGCACAGGAAGTAGCTCTGAAGAGTCAGGAAATAACTCCCCAAAAGTGGTTGGACCAAGAAAACCGGCCTGGGGCCGGGTAGGTGGCGCTGGAGGTAAGGTGCCTGCCTTGCAAGCGCTAGCCAAGGAAGGACCGCGGTTCGATCCCCCGGCGTCCCATATGGTCCCCCCAAGCCAGGGGCGATTTCTGAGCACATAGCCAGGAGTAACCCCTGAGCGTCAAACGGGTGTGGCCCAAAAACCAAAAAAAAAAAAAAAAAAAAAAAAAAAAAAAAAAAAAAAAAGAAAACCGGCCTATGGCCTGGGCTGGAGAGACAGTTCAGGGGTCAAGGTGATGGCCTTGCCTTACATGCAGCTGACCTGGGCTTGAATCCTGGTACAAGGTATGAGCTCTTGAAGGCCACCAGGGGTTGCTCAGACAGAGGCAGGACCAAACCCTGAGCATCACCAGGTTTGGTTCCCCCCCCCCCCACACACACACACATAACAGTCTGTGGGTGGTTCTGAGCTCAGAAATCACTCCTAGGGCTGGAGTGATTATCAACACTTTGTAGGACAGGGCATTTGCCTTGCATGTGGCTGATCCGGGATGGACCCAGGTTCGATCCCCAGCATTCTATATGGTCCCCTGAGCCTGCCAGGAGCGATTTCTTAGTGCAGAGGACAGGAGTAACCCCTGAGCTTCACCGGGTGTGACCCCAAAACAAATAAACAAAAAAAAACCAAAACAAATAACAAACAATAAAACAGAAATCACTCCTGGCAAGCTCGAGGGACCATATGGAATGCTGGGAATCGAACCCGGGTCAGTCACATGCAAGGCGCTTAAGCATCCTCCTTGCTGTGCTATGGCTAGGCCTCCATTTCTTTTTTTTTTTTTTTTTTTTTTTTTTTGGTTTTTGGGCCACACCCGGTAACGCTCAGGGGTTACTCCTGGCTATGCGCTCAGAAGTCGCTCCTGGCTTGGGGGACCATATGGGACGCCGGGGGATCGAACCGCGGTCCGTCTCCTAGGCTAGCGCAGGTAAGGCAGGCACCTTACCTCCAGCGCCACCGCCCGGCCCCCGTAGGCCTCCATTTCATGATTTCTGATTCTTGTACTTGAAACAATATTTATTCTTGTTTATTGATTTGTTAGAATTTTTTTTCAGTCACACCCAGCTATGCTCAGAGGCTATTTTTCCTGGCTCTATGTTCAGGAGTGATCCAGGGTGGTGTTCATGGGGATTTTATGCAGTGCTGGAGGTCGAACCCGGGTTAGCTAGCTGCATGCAAAGCCAGCATTTTACCTGTGGTGCTATCTCCCAGGGCCTGATTAGAAGGACATTTACTGGGGGCCGGAGAGATAGCATGGAGGTAAGGCGTTTGCCTTTCATGCAGGAGGTCATTGGTTTGAATCCCGGCGCCCCATATGGTCCCCCGTGCCTGCCAGGAGCAATTTCTGAGCCTGGAGCCAGGAATAACCCCTGAGCACTGCCGGGTGTGACCCAAAAACCAAAAAAAAAAGAAGGACATTTACTTATTTACTTTGTTTTGGGGGACCATATTTGGTGGTGCTCAGGGCTTGCTCCCTGGCTGTGCACTCAGGCATCACTCCCGGAGGGCTCAGGGGACCCTCTAGGGTGCCAGAGGTCAAAAGCAGGCCAACCCCATGCAAGGCAATCGCTCTCCCCTCTGTGCTATCTCCCAGGTAGGCTGGGTCCCTTTGGAAAGATGTGGGGAGTATTTCTGATCACATATCTCCCTTGTACATGGGAGGCCCCAAGTTTGATCCCCAGCCTCCCAGCGTCGTGTCCAATATGGCCTTATTAAGGTTTGACACTGGGAGGGGGTTCGAACCAAACTTAGGGGCCCTGGGGGGGGGCAGGCAGAGTTGGGGGGAGGGCTCCTAACTTTGCAGCCTGCATCCCTCGCTCTCCAAGCTCCCTCCTCTGTGCCTCAGTTTCCCCTTCTAGCATAGCATCACCCCTCCCTCCCCAGCACCCCCACATCTTGGTAAGAGAAAGTGAGCTGAGCTGTCTTGGACATACATGGGGACTCAGGGGGGGCGTGGAAGGGAGAAAGGGAAGATCCTGGACCCCCCAAAAAACCCATTCTCCGGTCTTCCCCATATATTTTTTGGGGAGCAACTCTCAGCGCCCCGCACGTGGAAGCCATGCACGGGGATTCGGGAGGAGCGTGGAAGGGAGAAGGGGAAGATTCCGGGTCCCCCCCCCCAAAAAACCTTTCCTTCCATCTCCCCCATATTTGGGGGGCCCAGCTCTCTCAGCACCGCAGGATGGGGAGAAGTGGGAGTTGGCAAACTGGAGTTAACTTTTCTTTGCTCGGCAGGCAGGACCCGCCGGGAGGGGAGATGGAGATGGGGAGCCCCCACCCCGGGAGAGGACGCGCGTGGGGTGCGGGCGGGCGCGGCGGGCGCGGGTCCGAGCGGCCGGCGGCGGGCGCGGGCGAAGGTTGCGGCTCCCTCCCGGCGCGCGGGGAGCGGCGGGGGCGCGGCGCTGTTGCTGGGGTCCGCCGGCCCTGCCTGCGCGCGCCCCGCATCCTCCGCGGCCAGCCAGTGAGCGGTACCCGCCGCCGTTGCCAGGGGAAACTCGCCGCCCCGTTACCCGGCAACAGGCCGGGCCCAACCAGGCGCCAGTTCGGGGCCCGGCCCCGCCTGCCGCTGCCCGCCGCGCGCCCAATGGCAGGCGGGCAGAGCCGGCCCGGCGCCCGGAGACGGCGCGCGCGCTCATTGGCCCGCCCGGATCTGGGGGAGCCCTCGGCGAGGGGGCGGGGAGCGAGCGGGCCCCGGGGAGCTGCTAGAGAGCCAGCGAGCGACGAGAGAGCCAGCGAGCGAGCGGCGGATCGGGCCTGCTGCGGGCCCGGGGCCGGGCGGTGGCACCCCGGCCCACCCACCTCCAGGGCACCCCAATCTCGAAGCCCCAGTCGGCCCCGGAACGCTTGATCCCCTATGCGCCCCGCAAAAGCGCACGCCCTGGACAAGGGCAGGAACTAAGGGGGGGTCCTGTCAGGACACCCCAAGATAACTAGGGCCGGCTGGACCCCCCCCCTAAAGTCCTACCAGGCGCATCTCAAGCAAAGGTGGACGGTTCCCTCCACTCAGGAAAGGACCCACGTGTGTCCTGAAGCTGTAAAACAGGGGTGTGCGTGTCCCCCCTTTTCACCCTGGCATGTCCTGCTCCCTGGCTTGGAGCACTTTATTCACTTTCCTGGCACCAGAAAAAAAGGGGGTGTTGGTGTTTCCAGATCCTGGGAAAGTTTGCACTGAGTCTCCCACTCTAGTGGGAAACTGGGGGAGCAGTTCTTCGGGTGTCCATTTCGCAGAAACTCCGAGCCCTCCCAGTCTGGAGCT
Source organism: Suncus etruscus (assembly GCF_024139225.1). Taxonomy (NCBI): domain Eukaryota; kingdom Metazoa; phylum Chordata; class Mammalia; order Eulipotyphla; family Soricidae; genus Suncus; species Suncus etruscus. Next base: position 90,613,077 of record NC_064861.1, read on the forward strand.
GTGGTCATCACCCTGTGGGTGACCCGCCCTCCAAGTGACCCCTTCATTGCTAACCTACCACCTGCCACCCCTCCCGCCTCTCCCAGTGTCTCAGTCCACTTCACAGCAACAGGACAAGAAGTGTGTGTGTGTGGGGGGGGGGGCTGTCCAGGACCCCAAAGTCTAAATTCCGAGCGTCCCGGACAGGACACTGTCTCCCCAACATCTGGGCCCAGATGTTACTTGGAGACCAATCCAGGACGCTGGTTCTCCACATCCCCCTACAGCGCCCCCAAATTGGCCTTTAGAAATCCTGATGGGTGTGCACCCCCAAGCCACCCCCCCAGAGGTGCAGATACCTGAGGTCAGGCCCCCTTCAGCCCCCCACCCAGGCAGCGGCAGCAGCACCCCAAACTCCAGCCCCCCAGCCCAGGTGCAGCCCACGAGCCAGTACCTGGGGGCGGGGCCAGGATTACTCAGTCTCCGAAAGAGGCGATGACATCATCTTGGGGGGCTGCTGGCCGCGCGGGGGGCGGGGAAGTTTACCCGGTAACAGCGACAGCGCGGCCCCGCCCCCGCGAGCAGGAAGGGGAGACACACACACACACACACACACACACACACACACAAACATAGACACACACACACAGAGTAAGCAAAAGCCTGCAGGTCTTTCTGGGGCAAAGGCAGGAGGAGGCTGTGTGCCTGTTTGTGTGTCTTGTGGGGCCAAGGCTCAGTGTGCTGCCTGGGGCTGGTGAACCCAGGGGCTGGTGTGAGGAGGGCATTGTGACTGTGATTGTGTGTCTGTGTTGTTGTGTGTCCATGAGTGCCTTTGGGGAGGTCAGCGTGGTGGCAGCTGCAGCTATGTGGTTGTGTGTTGATGTCATTTTTGGTGGAGTCTGTGTTAGTTTACGCAGTTTGTGGTGGGGTGAGTGTGTGTGTGTGTGTGTGTGTGTGTGTGGTTCAGTGGTAAAGTTCTTGACTTTTTTTTTTGGTTTCTTTTTTGGTTTATGGGTCACACCCAGTGGTGTTCAGGGGGTTACTCTAGGCTCTGTGCTCAGGAAACACTCCCAGCAGTGCTCGGGGGACCATATGAGATGCCCAGATTAAACCCAAGGCAGCCACGTGCAAGGCAAAGGCCCTCCCCACTGTGCTATGGTTCTGGCCCAACTCCTTGATTTCTGCACATGAGTTTTGGGTTCGATTCCTGCCCTCCCCACAGCGTGAGGAGGTGTCCCTGGGACTGTCTGCCACGTGGTACGGGAGACTGTGTGGGCCCTGAGTGTTGTATATTTGTCTCTGTGCCAGTGTGTGTGGAAATGGGACATGTGCCACTGCTGACCTATATGTGCCCGGATATGGATTTGTTGTGGGGTTTTGTGTGTGCAGCTCGTTGTGGCCCAGATGGTGTGTGTCTGTGGAGCAATGTCTTGCTCTTTTCTTTCTTGTTTTTCTTTTTGCTTTTGGGCCATATATGCTGCGGGTGTTCAGAGGTTACTCTTGGCTCAGTGCTCATAAATTGCTTCTGGCAGACTCGGGACCATGTGGGATGCCGGGGATGGAACCTGGGCCAGCCGTGTGCAAGGCAAATACCCTACCTGCTGTGCCGTTGCTCAGGCTAGGTTTTATTTTTGGTGTTTAGGTGACCTCCTACTTGCAGCTGGAGATAAGGCCCACCCAGGTCAACAAACTGCGAGAAAGCAGCCTTATTTGCTATACAAGGGGTTAGGCACTTGCCTTACATGCCACTGACCCCCGTTTGATCCCCAGCACCACTTAGGGTCCTCCAAGCATCAGTAGAAGTGATCCATTAGCACAGAACCAGGAGTCAGCCATGAGGACTGCCAGGTGTGGTCCCAAAATGAAAACCACAAATAAACAAGCATCGCAGTGATTCAATTAAAAAATTAATTTAGGGGCAGGAGCAATAGCACAGTGGGTAGGACATTTGTCTTGCATGCAGCCAGGATGGACCCGGGTTCGATCCCCAGCATCCACCATAGTTCCCTGAGCACTACCAGGAGTGATTTCTGCATGCAGAGCCAGGAGTAGCCCCTGAGTGCCACCGGGTACGGACCCCCAAAACCAAAAAAGACAAAAAAATTTTAAAAATGCAATAAAATAAGTCAAAACAAACCAAAACTCTCCCTGCCCTGCGGCCTGAAAGTAGAGTGTCTGTGTGATGGGGTCCCATTTGCCCAAAAGTGGGAACCAGCTCCCTCTGAGGCGCACCCACGAGCCTGTCTATGTCTTGCATGGCTCTGGCCGCTATGACCAGGTTGACACATCATCATGACACATTGTGGCCTGTTGCAAGTCAGCCCCTGAAGAGGTTGACTGATGGAAGGATGGAGGATGAGGTCTTTCCCCTCTAGCTTGGAGCACGCCTCTGCCACCCTGCTCAGCTGGCGGTGGTTCTAAGGTGAAGCGACCGGTAAACAGCTTGCAGACAGTCAGGCTTGTGGAAATATTAGCTTTATTCGGTGGACAAGACTGAAGTCCAAAGCCTCAGCATCAGTTCCAGCCAAAAGCCCCCCCACCTTCCACAGACCCTTGTATTTATTCCCCAGAATCAGGTACCACCCAATGGTGGGATCAGATACAACCCAATAGTGGAAGCAGAATCAGGTACCACTCTAGGGTGGGAGCAGAATGTCAGGTCATACCCTAGGGTAGGGCACAATCACCGATCAGATCAGGGTTAGGGTCAGTAACATAATAATCCCTTAAAATGATTACATACACAATAGTGGCCCTGTCCTGGGGTAACAGCGTGTCAGCCTGCGAGATCACACGGGTGTTCCTGTGACCACAGTGTCACTGGGTGTCCCCGCTGGAGCCCGTGCTCCGCATGGGCAGGCCACGTTGCATGTCTGGACCACGCTGGTTTTTTGTTTTTTTCTTTTTGCATGTTTGTGCATTTCCATCATGCGGTGCATCCGAGGACTGCGGGGCTGGGCCTGCCCGTGTGTTGTGCGTGTGTGTGTGTGTGTGTGTGTGTGTGTGTGTGTATGTGTGTGTTTGTGTGTGCGCGGGCGCCAGCTCTGTCCCCGGGACAGCGTGCATGTGCGCGCTCGCGTGTCCCGGCGCCTGTCCCCGCACCGCCCAGCCCGGCCCAGCCCAGCGGGTGCGGGAAGGTGCGCGCCGGGCTCCTGCCTGCGAACAGCGGCGCCGCGCGCTGATTGGCCCGGGCCGCGCCAATGGGCGCCGGGCGGATCCTGCGGTAACTTGGTAACTCGGGGAGGCGCGGGCTCGGGATTGGGGGGTGCGGGGGCTGGGCCCGCCTCGATCCCGCGTGCCTGCTTGTGGGGGGGGTCTCTCGGTTGCCCCCCACAGCCCCGGCACGACTCCGAGGAGCCCTGCACTCTGTCTCTGCCTGCGCCCCGCACTTTCTCCCCGCGTCTGTCTGTCTGTCCGTCTGTCTGTCTGTCTGTCAGTCTGTCTGTCTGTCTGTCTGTCTGTCTGTCTCTTGTCTTTTTTTGCACCCAGTTCTCGAAGTTTCCCCCCCCCCATCCTCTCTTCTGTCCCTGTCCCCCACCCTTCCTCCTCCCTCTGCCCCACCCCACATCTGTCTCCCTCCTCCATCTGACTGGCCTGTTGCTGCCTCAGTTTCCCCAGCTGGTCTCTTCTTCCTTCCCTTCAGTCCCCGCCACCTGCCACTCCCTCCTGGGCCCACTGTTTTTTTTTTTTCTCTCTCCCTCCCTCCTCCACACACCCCCCTTGCACTCAACAACCTTCTTGGCAGAGTTTCTTTTTAATTTTGTTTTGGGTGGGGTGGTTTGGGGGTTGCGCCCCAGGGTGCTCAGCACTTGCTCCTGGCTCTGCACTCAGGAACCACTCCTAGTAGGGATTTTGGGGGTCCTGGTTCTGCACTCAGGAATCACTCCTAAGTAGTGTTTCCAGTAGGGATTTTGGGGGTGCATACTATAGGATTGGAACCCCCCACCACCCCCAGGGTGGGCCTCTTGCAAAACCAGACACTCTCTCCCCAATCGCTGTGCGATCGGTCGCTCCGGGCCCCCAACATCCAACATTCCGGGAACGACTTTCCAGCCGCCCCGGAGCTCGATCGCGGGGGGCCCCGCTGCTTCCGGAGGCGCCCGGGCGGGATGAGCTCACCCCGGTTGGCGGCGATTTCATCAGCTTCCTCCGCGCCGCTCACACCCGGGCGTCTGCTGCCGCCCAGCGGCCGACGGCGGTAGTGCAGGCGCCGCTCACCGGGTCCCGGGCCGGCGCCCCACAAAAAACAGCGGACGCCTCTTTTCTGGCTGATCCCAGTGACAGCCCAGAAGGAGAGGCCCGAGACTTGAAGGCGGCCGAACTGGCCACTGCGGGCGTTGCCTCGAGGCTAAGGGAGGCTGGTGATCCGCAGCCAGGGATGTCTCTGGTCTTGAATCAAGTTCATTCAATCATTCGCTCATTAATTAATTCATTATTTTTTGCAATGAAATTAATTTATTATTATTATTTTTTTATTTTTTGGTTTTTGGGTCACACCCCGCGGTGCTCAAGGGTTACTCCTGGCTGTCTGCTCAGAAATAGCTCCTGGCAGGCATGAGGGACCCTATGGGACACTGGGATTCGAACCAACCACCTTTAGTCCTGGATCGCCTGCTTGCAAGGCAAACGCCACTGTGCTATCTCTCTGGGCCCTATTATTATTATTTTTAACAATATTTTATTTAGGGGCCGGAGAGATAGCATGGAGGTAAGGCATTTGCCTTTCATGCAGGAGGTCATCGGTTCGAACCCCGGCGTCCCATATGGTCCCCTGTGCCTGCCAGGAGCAATTTCTGAGCATGGAGCCAGGAATAACCCCGAGCACTGCCGGGTGTGACCCAAAAAACCCACACACACACACAAAAGAAAAAAAGACCCAATATTTTATTTAAACACCTTGATTACAAACATGATTGTGGTTGGGTTTCTGTCGTGTAAAGAACACCCCCCATCACCAGTGCAGCATTCCCATTACCAATGTCCCAATTCTCCCTCCGCCCCACCACCTCTGCCTGTAGTCTACACAGGCTTTCTATTTCCCTCATTCATTCATTCACTCGCTCATTCACTCATTCACTCATTCATTCATCCATTCATTTGTTCTTTCGTCCATCCATCCATCCATCCATCCACCCACCCACCCACCCACCCACCCACCCACCTATCCATCCATCCATCCATCCATCCATCCTGTAGAGGCACAGTGGAATGAGGCCTGGGCTACGCAAGCAATCAAACACATGCAACCAGGAGGGACCTCAAGTGAATCTCCAAGTGGGATAAGGATGCTGGGGTGTGGGGTGGGCTCCGAGAAAGAGAGACAGACAGACATAGGGATACAGAGACACAGAGAGAGTTGAGACTGCCTGGGTCCATTTGGGAAGATCTTTCTGAGAAGTTTTTGACACTGATTAGGGTCCCAAGGAAGGGATCCCCGAGAAAAGGTTGGGTGCAGGAGTCCCAAGGCCCTCGAGGGGCGTGTCCGAGAGAACGAGGCGCTTCTGCAAGCCTCGACTGCCTGGAAGCAAGGGGAGACCATGGTAGGCCCATCCGGGCTGGGTTCGAGCAGAGGGAATATTGCAGATTTGATCTGCAGTCCTGGAGACTGAACGCGCGGTGCTCACGGGCGCCCTCTGGAGGCCACACGGCGGAACAGGTTGGTGGCCAGAGTCCTGGGACCCCAAAAGTGGGGCTCGAGGCCTGGAATAAGGCCTGAGCACAGCAGAAGGTGCCCCACCAACAAAAAGAAAATTCTGACCATACGGATCGCTTCTGATGTAACTCGGGGACTCTGTGGTATGTGAGAGAATCGAACTCAGGACAGCTACCACTCAGGCCCGAGATTTATTTTTCAAAGGAGTCCACAGCTGACTAGGTTTTCTCAGCCACTGTTCATGGAGCATAATAGCAAGCATGTTACCTGCTAGTACTGGACCTGACCCTTCTAGCGGGCACCTAGTGGAGATTCCAAGGCACACACACACACACACACACACACACACACACACACACACACACACTAAAGCGATTGCCCACTGGGGAGGATTTTGCCTTGCACAAGGCTGACTGAGGTTCAATCCCCGGCATTCCATATGGTCTCTCTCTCTCTCTTTTTTTTTTTTTTTTTGGTTTTTGGGCCACACCCGGCGGTGCTCAGGGGTTACTCCTAGCCGTCTGCTGAGAAATAGCTCCTGGCAGGCACGGGGGACCATATGGGACGCCGGGATTCGAACCAACCACCTTTGGTCCTGGATGGGCTGCTTGCAAGGCAAACGCCGCTGTGCTATTTCTCCGGGCCCCCATATGGTCTCTTAACTATACCAGGAGTGATTCCTGAGTGCAGGGTCAGGAGTAACCCCTGAGCATCACCAAGTGTGACCCCAAAATACAAACAATACAAAAACACAAAGGCTAGAGTATTGTCTAAGCTCTATACAGTTGATAACCACCAACACTTGGTCACAGAGACAGCAAAGCAGATGGGGTAGTTCAACTCCCACCAGAGACTTGATCTTGGGGAGCTCACATGATCTCTGTGGGGCTGCCGTCTTGTTTTGTGAACCCATATGGGACATATGGGACTGAATTGGTGAGAAAAATCCCTTTTGACCCCAAAAGTCAAACGTTATTATTATTATTTTGTATTTTGGGATACACCTGGTGGTAACCTGGGGTTACTCCTTGCAGGTTCAGGGGCCCATATGGAGTGCCAGAGATGGAACCTGGGTCAGCCACGTGCAAGGCAAACGCCTTCCCCATTGTACTATTGCTCTGGCTCCTCAGAAAAGATCCTTTAGGGACCAGAGCAAGTACAGGGGAAGAGGTGCTTATCTTGCATATGGCTGGCTCTGGTTAGATCCCTGACATTATGAGGACTCCTGAGCAGGACTGGGGAGTGACTCCAAAACACAGAGCTAGCAGTTGAACCCTGTGCTGTTACAAGGTGTGTCCAAAAACAGAAGAAAAACAGTCAAAACTAGCAAAACTCCTCAACACTCAGAGAGGCCTAAAACCCTTACTGGAGTTTGGGTCTACTCCTCCAAGCAGTACTCACTGATTGCTTCCCTGCTTCTTCTTTTTTTGCCTTTTTTTTGGGGGGGGCACACCCTGCGGCGCTCAGGGGTTACTCCTGTCTATTACTCAGAAATAGCTCCTGTCAGGCTCAGGGGACCATATGGGACGCCGGGATTCTAACCAACCACCTTAGGTCCTGGGTTGGCTGCTTGCAAGGCAAATGTCACTGTGCTATCTCTCCGGCCCCTTCCCTGCTTCTTCTAATCTCATAGTTCCCAATTTTGTCTGTACTCAGGCCTGAGTGACTTGCATCAGAAAATGTAACCCCCTTGATCCCCTGTTGAATGCAGCTGGCTGGAATGGGGCTGCTCCATTCCCATCTTCCCTTCAAGGTATGCCTCAGACTTGCCCCAGCACGCTGCTCTGGCCTCTACTCTACTGCTGTCTCCTCAGAGATGTATTCCCAGATTTTCTCTGCCCTTTAACCGAACGCTCATTCTGTATCCCTTTTTAGTTTTGGTTTTTGGGCCATACCCGGCAATGCTCAGGGCTTTCTCCTGGCTCTGGGCTTCTGAACCACTCCTGGTGCTGCTCAGGGGACCATATGGGATGTCAGGGATCAAACCCTGGTCTGCCGACTTTTTTTTTTTTTTTTTTTTTTGGTTTTTGGGCCACACCCGGTGGTGCTCAGGGGTGACTACTGCCTGTCTGCTCAGAAATAGCTCCTGGGGGCCGGGCGGTGGCGCTGGAGGTAAGGTGCCTGCCTTGCCTGCGCTAGCCTAGGATGGACCGCGGTTCGATCCCCCTGGCGTCCCATATGGTCCCCCAAGAAGCCAGGAGCAACTTCTGAGCGCATAGCCAGGAGTAACCCCTGAGCGTCACAGGGTGTGGCCCAAAAACCAAAAAAAAAAAAAAAAGAAATAGCTCCTGGCAGGCACGTGGGACCATATGGGACACCGGGATTTGAACCAACCACCTTTGGTCCTAGATCGGCTGCTTGCAAGGCAAACACCGTTGTGCTCTCTCCCGGCCCGGTCTGCCGACTTTTGATCCTTTCCCCATTTTTTTTTTTTTTTTATTTAGGCTCCATTATTTACAACACACAGACATTTGGTGAACTACTTATTCAGCTTACAAAGGAACAGATGCGCCTTCCCAGGGCCCAGAGCGGCCTGCAAAGCGGATTTTCGGGGCTTCAGATTAAATGCATGAATTGGGCAGGGGGCGCGCTACACCGCCCTCTCGTGGTAAAAGTGATAAAAGCACACCTAAAAGTCAAGACTAAGCCGCCCCATTTCTTAGAATTACTCAGAATTATTCAAAATTATACGTAGCTTAGTGGACTATAGCACATGTTTTTCAGGCTGGAGGTTCGGATTCTATCAGAATCCTCATGTGATGTGTGGCCTAAAAAGCAAAACAAGGGGCAGGCAAGGTGGCGCTAGAGGTAAGGTGTCTGCCTTGCAAGCACTAGGCAAGGAAGGACCGGGTTCGATTCCCGGCGTCCCATATGGTCCCCCCCAAGCCAGGGGCAATTTCTGAGCGCTTAGCCAGGAGTAACCCCTGAGTATCAAATGGGTGTGGCCCCAAAAACAAACAAAAAAAAGCAAAACAAAAGATTAAGAGGGGAGGGCCTGAGAGATAGCACAGTGGTAGGGCGTTTGCCTTGCACGCGGCGGGCGGACCCGGGACAGATCCGGGTTTGATCCCTGGCATCCAATATGGTCTCCTAAGCCTGCCAGGAGCTATTTCTGAGCGCAGAATAAGGAGTGACCACTGAGTGCCACTGGGTGTGACAAAAAAAAAAAAAAAAAACAAAACCCAGAAAATAAAACCCCCAAGAATTATAGGGGTGCTGAGAGGTGGTACAGCAGGAAGGCAGCTTACTCTACACCCATAAAATCTGGGTTGAATATGTGGCACAACACGAAACCTTACTAGAAATGATTCCTGTAACTGCCTCTGCTCCTGTCCTTTACTGGGAGAGAATTCCGGCCAGCAGCTTTCTCTCAACCAGGACAGAAGGCAGAAGACAACTACAAATAATTCGCGAGTGTTAAGCTCTTTTGTGAACACCTAAAAAATTAAGCTGCAGAAGTTAGTAAAACGCTCAGGGTGACGTGTGTGCCAGTCAAGAGGTTTATTGAGGGGAGAACAGGGTTTTTATGCCCTGCTTCAGTGGGAGGAGTAGTAACATAGGATTGAAACATAAACCAATCAGATTTGTACAAGTACAACAATTTTAACCAATGGGATCATAAACACATTTTGATGGCGGGAAGGATAAAGAGGAACCTGGCAGGATGGGGGAAGGGGAAGCAAATTCTTAAACAGATAGCTAATTGATATTTACGCAAATACAATTTTTTGTTTAGCCTATTTTCCATTTAAATCTTTCTTTTGTGCAAGCAATAAGGATCATAATTTACAAAAACATATCTGCTTGAGAGCAGACACAAAAACAGGTTCCATGGAAAGGTTAAGGAATCTGGTTAAGCCAGATTCTGTGTGCTGAGCTAAATTTATTTGCAGAGTTTTCTGTTGGCTCGGGGCTATGCAAACTTTATGGCTATCAGGCAGGCGGTGGAAAATTCATCCAGAATTCCATTGATTATGTGGGGTGCTCGGTCTCCCACAGATTCCTAAGTGCAGAACCCCACCAGGTGTGACCCCAAGACAAAACCAAATCAAACTAAAACAAAACAAAAGAATTATAAGGGGTCAAAGCCATAATATAGTAGGGAGGGCATTTGTCATGCAGATAGCTGACCTAGATTCAATTCCTGGCACCCACCAGGAGTGATTCCTGAATGCAGAGCCAGGAATAACCCCTGAGCATCGACACCCAACCAAAAACTAAACAAAGAATACAGGGATAAAAGAGATGGGACAGTGAATAAGGCACTTGCCCTGCGTGAGGTTAGGGTTGATCTCGGTTAAATCCCTGATATCTCCATTTGGTCCCCTAAACACTGTCAGGAGTGATAATTGACCACAGAGTGATGGTCATAGCCCAAAACCTTTCCTGGGGAAAAATATTTTAGGCCTCAGAGTGGTCTTTGAGAATCACAGGGTATGACCCCAAAATAAATAGAGGGGGGGCAGGAGGTAGGGCTATTTCCTCGCATGGGGCTGACCTGGATTCGATCCTTGGCATCCCATATGGTCCCCTGAGCACTGTTAGGAGTGAGTCCTGAGTGCAGAGCCAAGAGTAACTCCTGAGCATTTCTGGATGTAGTCCAAGAGCAAAGCAAAAAAAAAAACAATTTTTGCTTTTGGGTCACACCTGACATTGCTGCTGAGGTATATATTCCTTATAAAACTTGGGGGATCAGGGGCTGAAGAGATAGCATGGAGGTAAGGCATTTGCCTTGCATGCAGAAGGTCAGTGATTGAAATCCCGGCATCTCATATGGTCTCCTGAGCCTACCAGGACCGATTTCTGAGCATAGAGCCAGGAGTAACCCCTGAGCGCTGCCGGGTGTGACCCCCCAAAAAAACTTGGGGAATCATTCAGAATTAGGGATCATACATTGCCCTCCCCAAATCTGTGCTCCAGTGCTCTGGTCAGCTCCCTACCACTGAACACACCTCCATGCCCCTTTTTCCCTTGTTCTTGTGTTTTTGGGTCCTACAGAGCTGTACTCAGACCTTATTCCTGACTGTGCTCAAGTGATCTCCAGAAGTGCTCAAGGAAACATATGGGGTGCCAGGGAAGAAACTGGAGTGGGCCTGTGGAAGGCCTCAGTTTGCTCATTATTTCTTTTCTTTTTCTCCCCCCCACCTCTTTCTTTCTCTCTCTTTCTCTCTCTCTTTCTTTTTCTCTCTCTTTTTCTTTTCTTCCTCCCTCCCTCCCTCCCTCCCTCCCTCCCTCCCTCCCTCCCTCCCTCCCTCCCTCCCTTCCTTCCTTCCTTCCTTCCTTCCTTCCTTCCTTCCTTCCTTCCTTCCTTCCTTCCTTCCTTCCTTCCTTCCTTCCTTCTTTCTCCCTCCCTCCCTCCCTGCCACCCTGCCTCCCTGCCACCCTCCCTCCCTCCCTCCCTCCCTCCCTCCCTCCCTCGCTCCCTCCCTCCCTCCCTCCCTCCCTCGCTCCCTCCCTCCCTCCCTCCCTTCCTTCCTTTCTTTCCTTTCCTTTTTTTTTTTTTGGGTGGAGCATATCCAACGATGCTCAGGGGCTCAGGAACCACTTCTGGCAGGCTCAGGGGACCATAGGGGATGTGGGGGATTGAACCCAAGTCGGCTGCATGAAAGGCAAATGCCCTCCCTGCTGTGCTATCACTGGGGCCCAATTTGCTTATTTTCAAGCAGGTGGTTTCGAGGAAAGCTCCTGTGGGGAGACCTGGGAGTTAGGAGCTGAAGCAATTCCTAGGAGGGACCTGGCAGGCATCTAAGGACTTAGGAGGATTAAGATATTTGCTGTCTCAGAAAGGCTGTTCAGAGAAGCCTGGGAAGGGAGGAGCAGGTATTTCAATTTTCCTTTTTTTAGGTCCCACCCAGCGGTGCTTGAGGCTTCCTCCTGGCTGTCCTTCAAGGAGCACTGGTAGTGGGCACCATCCTATGGGTCGCCAGATCAAACCTGGGTCAACTGCTTGCAAGGCAAGTTTGTTCTGTGTGTGTGTGTGTGTGTGTGTGTGTGTGTGTGTGTGTGTGTGTGGCACAGCCAGCAGTGCTCTGGGGTTACTCCAGGCTCTGTGCTCAGAGATCACTCTGGTAATGCTTAGGGAACACTCTGGGATGCCAAGAATCAAACCCTAATTGGTTGTGTGCCAGGCAAATACCCTCCCTGCTGTACTATGGCTCTGGCTCTTTTCTATGTATATTTTTGGGGAAGCATGATTTGGGGGGTCACACTCCAACACCCAATAATGATCAGGGACCATTCCTAGCAGAACTCAGAGGCACTAGGGATCCAATCCAAGGCTCCCACATACTCCTGTCCCTTCACCTGTTCCCTGAATCCCACTTTCTGTTTCTTTTTTGGGGTCACACCCAGGGCTTACTTTTGGATCAGCACTCAGGAATTATTCCTGGCCATTCTCAGTGGACCCCAGAGGTGTCGGGATTGAACCCATGTCAGCCTCTCTGTTATTGCACTGGTCTCCTATCTATCTATCTCCCCATCTCCCCATCTATCTATCTATCATCTATCTATCTATCATCTATCTATCTATCTATCTATCTATCTATCTATCTATCTATCTATCTATCTATCTATCTATCTATCTATCCATCCATCCATCTATCTATCTATCTAATTTTAAGTTGCGAACTGATGTTGTTGGCAACTTCAGTGGCTGGATCTGCTCCCGTCTGTCAGCATGTCCTGGAAGGGATTTCCTCAGGGTTAATCTTTGTACTGAAAAGCAGGCTTGTGATGTTTGTGTCTGGCTTAAAGTACACGAGCCCTAGGCTCTGTAGTTAATATAGCAGATCCTTCTCTGAGCTACTCTCAGTGCCAGGAATGCCCAAGGCTAACTGGCCCAAGGCCTTGGCCTAGGTTAAGGTTCTGCCCAGCGGAGGCTCCTTTCAACGTTAGCCTCTCCGCTGGCCCCTGGCAGACTTTTTGCCCGTTTCTGTTATTTCCCATCAAGCCGGTGACTTCCCGCAGAAGTCTTGTCCTGGTTCATCACCTTTCCTAAGCCTCCCTGCACCTCATCAGTGAGCCTGTGCAAAACATCAACATTTAGAGATTTTACAGATTTATATTTTTAGCGATTTAAAGAGCCAAGACGAATTCAGCAGGTGGGGACATGGAAACTCCCAATTCTGAGGTCTCATTACGATGAAGTAATATAGGATTCCAGGAAGAATAGAGAGGGGGGGGTCCTGCTTCCCTTTGCCTGGAAGTGGGTGGTCCAGGTAGAAGGGAGATAAATTAAAATTAAACTTCTGGGAAAACTTATTTTTGTAATTGGGTCACACCGGGGATACTCAGGGGGTTACTCCTGGCTCTGTCCTGGTGGTGGTTCTGGGGTGGGGTGGAAGATACGGGATGCTGGGGATCGAACCTGGATTGACTGCGTGTGTGTGAATGTGTGTTGTGTGCGCATGCGCGCGGCTATGCGCGGCGCGGGCCCTTTAAGACTCCCGGAAGCGGCCCGGCAGAACCGGAAGTGCCCGCCTCTAGTTCCCTCCTTCACGTGGTGTGGCGGGAAGTGACGCGCGGCGCCCGGGAGCTGCGGACGCGGAGCCCGACGGAGCCCGAGTGGCGGACGCCGCGGGGTCCCCGGGACAGGTGATGGCCGGGAAGAGGCCGGGGCGCTCGGGGAGGGCGGAGCCGGCGCCCACGTGAGGCGGGCGGGGGCGGGCCGCGGCGCCATATGGAAGCGGGCGGGAAGTCGCGTCGCGTCGCGGGCCGGGTCGTGGGCGGGGCCGGGGCCGCGACGCGGGGCCAGCGCTGGGGGCGGGGCCTAAAATTGGGGGCGGAGTCAGGGTCTGGCCTTGACGGGCGCGGGCTGGACGGGGCGGGGGCGGGGCCACAAAGTTTTGCCGCCGCTGGGAGGGAGCGAGTGGGTCGAGGTCGCGGGCCGGAAAAAGCCGTCCTAGGTGGGCGTGGCTATATAGGGGGCGGAGCCAGGAAGAGGGCCAATGGAAAGGTGTGCTCAGAGAAACGGGGCGGGGCCAGGAAGGGGTTTACCCAAAGGCAGGCGGGTCAGAAATGGGGCGGGACCAAGAAGGGGGCCAATCAAAAGGCGTGATGAGAAACGGGCGTGGCGTGGTCTGGAGGCGGTATCCGGCACCTTCGGGGCAGGGCCAGGAATTTGATTGGCCAGCCGGGGCGGGTGCAAAGTGGTGATTGGAGCAGATTGTGGGTTAATCCTGTTGCCTGGCGACCCGGTGGGGGGGGGGGAAAAATCACGGGGCCGCGGTGTTGGCTGGGAAAGGGGGCGTGTCCTACTGAGACGCGTACTATGGGCGTGGCCACCCCGGCGGGAAAGGCGGGCCCGCCAAGTTTGTTCCGGGACTCTACTAGGTCGGTCGGTCTCGGTCTTGTCGGAGTTGGGGTGTTTCCTTTGGGTAGAGGCGATTGGGGAGACTCGTTTGCACCCCAGCTGCTGGGGGATGTGGTGAGCGAGGACTAAGGGGTTTCACCCGCGGGGACCCGGCCCGCTTGGGTTGTCTTTGCGCGGTCCTTAGCGGGGAACCGGCCTAGGAACTAGGAACGTCTGCGGGAGTTGGGGGGGAAGTGGCGCTGGGACGGGTGGATAATGGCGTTTCCTGGCAAGGAGGCGCTTTTAGAAAGCTCGCTCCTTGGGGTCGGAGAGATGGCATGGAGGTAGGGCATTTGCCTTGCATGCAGCCGACCCCGGACAGACCTGGGTTCGATCCTCGGTATCCCATATGGTGCCCCGAGCCTGCCAGGAAGAACCCCTTAGCGTCACATGGTGTGACCCAAAAGACCAAAAAAAAAAAAAAAAAGAAAAAGCTCCCTTCCTAGATTTGGCTCCGAGAACTGGACTTTGCAACTTCCTGTGCAAGTTGCAGAGAGGTGGGGAGGTCGCCTCCTCTGCCAACCCTGGCGATGGTGGTGCAAACTGAACAGGGACTAGAACCTTCCATTCCACTGTGCTTGTGTTAGGCTCGCGTGGGGGAGATCGGGCTTCTCTACGAGGGTTGGCACGGGAAACTCCCCCACTCCCACTCCCAAGCCTCAAGGTTGGGCATAATTCCCGAAGATTGAGGGAGTTGAATTTGCTTGCTTGCTTGCTTGCTTGCAGGTGTTACTGTGGTTGCATGAGGTGCCTCCAGTGTGGGAGAGGAGGAAGCTGATTGGGGCACCTTTGACCTTCATCTTTCTCTTTCCTCCAGCATTTAGGGTCCTTCGACCTGAAGGGAGATTTGCTCGCGCCTGGCCTCCCCCGCCAGCAGCATGGTAAGAGGCGAAGTGAATCAGAGCCGCGGCCTTGAGCTGAGTGCCGGGAGGCCGGCAGGCAATGCTGGCTGAGATCCTGGGTGAAATGGCCCTGGTTGAGGGGCGTGTTGGAGGAGGAGACGTTTCTTCACTGTCCACCTCTCATTCGCTCCGTACCCCACACCAGGCAGCCACGCTGGATCTGAAATCCAAGGAGGAGAAGGATGCTGAGTTGGACAAGAAGATCGAGGCTCTGCGGCGGAAGAATGAGGCTCTGATCCGGCGCTACCAGGTGCTCTTCCCCGCCCTCCTCCCCCGCAGTGAGTTTTCCTCTCCTCTCCCCTCCCCACCTTTCCATGGCTCCCTATCACCCTCAGGTGCAAAGCCAATGGCCTCCTCCTGGCTTGCCCCCCACTCCATCCCATCATTCCATCGTCCAGTCCCATCCTGGAGTGTTCACTGTGGCCCCAGGCCTGCACTCACGGGCTCACAGGCCTGACACGGACCGAGGGAGGGCCAGGCTCACGAGAACGGGCAGAGGAAGGTCTTTAGTTTGTTTTCTTGAGATATATGTGGCGATACCAAGGGGTTATTCCTGCCTCTGCACTCAAGAATCACTCCTGTTGGGCTCCGGGATGGATGGGGATTGAACCTGAACCTGGGTTGGCTGCTTGCAAGGCTAGCGCCCTCCTTGCTGCACTATCAGTTTGGCCTCCAAAGGGAGCTCTTGACCAGCCTGTGAGCTCTTCTCCATCTGCCTGGACTCTGGCCCAAAAGGGCATGGCCATTGGCCACAAGAGACTTGTTTGAGGCAAAGAGAACAGTTTGTGCAGAGCTCTGGAGCTCTGGGTCTGAGGACAGCAGGGAAAGGCCACCGGGCTGTCCTCTCCGTCCTCTGGGGGTGCTGGGGAGCATAGGGTGGGGCAAGAGCAAGAGTGTGCCCAGGCAAAAAGAGTTTTCTGAGTTTTTTTTTTTTTTTTGGTTTTTGGGCCCCACCGGCGATGCTCAGGGATTATTCCTGGCTATGCATTCAGAAATCGTTCCTGGCTTGGGGGACCATATGGGACCCTGGGGGATCGAACCATGGTTCGTCCTGGTTGTGCAAGGCAAACACCCTACCGCTCGCTGTACCACTGCTCCAGCCCCAAGGGGTTTTCTTTTCTGAGTAGGGAGGAGACACACTTGAAGGTGCTTGGCAGCTGCTTGATGCCCAGTGTCCTGAGCTTTTGTGGGATTCTGAGATTCTGTGGATCTAACACAGCTCTCCCACACAGCTCCAGCCCTTTGAGCTCAGCCTCTGATTTGCTCAGATTTGCTTTGTAGGAAGCCCTTTTTGGCTGCTGTGCTGTGTGTGTGTGGGGGAATCAGAGGTGTTGGAGGTGGAACTAGGTGGCTGATAGGAGGGGCTGAGATGAGGGTCCAAACAAGGCCCCACTCCTGTCAGAGGTGATAGAGTAGGTGGAGGGGACCCTTGGCAGACAAATGGGGTTCATCGCTTCATTCTCCATGCACTCATTTTTTGCGGACAAGCCGCATGAGGAGTGTCTCATGTGCCAGGCAGCTTTTAGCAGCCTGTGGGTGGGTATCAGCCATGTTCACAGACACCAGAGGGATAGTGCCAGGGGTGACCTGGGGTGACCAGGGGAGAAGGGGGCTGGCAAGAGGCCATTTGAGCAGAGGGAGATGGGGGAAGGGTCGCAGGGGAAGAGGGGAAACGCAGGTCTGGAATTTTCTAGGAGCCTGTCAGGGATAAGGGAAGAGGGGCTGGGGAAATTGGGAGTCAGAGCGTGGGTGTTTCTGAGCCCAGACCCTCTCAGCAGCTGACGGCTTGTCTCAAGCTCAGGCAGGGGAGCCTTGGGGTGGACTCGGGGCAGCAGGACTGGTGCCCTGACCCTTTCTCCGCTCTACCTGTGCAGGAGATCGAGGAGGACCGGAAGAAAGCCGAGCTCGAGGGGGTGGCCGTGACAGCACCCCGGAAGGGTCGCTTGCTGGAGAAGGAGAATGTGGCAGTGGAGCTGGTGAGTTGCTGAAGCCCTGGAACCTTCCCGGCTGCCCAGGCCTGCTCTGAACTGCCTGTGACACTGCTCTGTTCCCCTGCAGGAGAAGAACCCAGGTCCCCCACGCCGGTCTTCAGGCTCTGCTCGGCTTCCTGGGGCCAGCAAGGGCATCCGGACCCAGCCCCAGCAGGGAGGCCGGGCAGGTGGAGGTCGGTCGCCTCGGAGCTGGGAGGACAGTTCCGGGGACCATGCTCGAGGGACTGGAGGTCGAGGCCAGAGGGGTCGCGGCCGGGGCCGGGGTGCCCCGCATCTTCCAGGGAGTGGAGATAGTTTTGACCGGAAATCCAAGGTGGGCACTGATGGAGCCAGAGCCCTTGGGCTGGTGTATCTATCCGCTGGCCAGCGATTCTCCAGCTTGTGTATCTGTCTGTCTTTTTCTTTCCCTCCTACCTCTTTCCCTCCCCCCCCCACTAGTTTCTGGTATTCTCTTCTCCCTTTTTTTCCTTTGGCTTTGCGGTACTCTGGCTCCTCTGACCAACTCCCTACCCGCTGCTCGCCTTTTCAGTCCTTCTGTCTGTTTTATCTAGGCTCTGTCTGCCAGACCCTGCCATGTATGTTTGTGCACTCTCTGTTTGTTGGGTAGGGGCACACCTGATGGTGCTCAGGGCTGACTCCTGACTCTGGCTCAGGGGACCAGATGGGGATTTGGGGCCGGAACCGGGTAGAGCAGACTCTTCCTCCCCACTGTCCTGCCCTGTTAGTCCCTGGCTTTGGCATCTCCACATGGAGCAGCAGGCCGGGCGCTAGCTGGCATAGGGCTGAACACGCTTTGGTGACTTGAGCCAACATGGTCCGGAGTCTGGGTGTTCTCTGTTATTTATTTATTTATTTATTTATTTATTTATTTATTTATTTTTGGTTTTTGGGCCACACCCGGTGATGCTCAAGGGTTACTCCTGGCTATGTGCTTAGAAATCGCTCCTGATTTGGGGGACCATATGGGACACCTGGGGATCAAACCGTGGTCTGGCCCAGGCTGGTTGCTGTGGGTGTGCAGTGGGCTGTATGCTCGGCCTCCCCCTCCTGCCTCTACCAGTGCCTCTTTGTCTCCTGGAAGTGAAGACGCACCTCCATCTGCCTGGTCATGTGCAGGCATAAAGTTCTGTTACCCCAGGTCCTGGCTGATAGTATTTCAGAAGGGCGCTGGCTTTGCACAGAAGCTGACAACACCAACACCCCACAGAGTTACCTAAGCCCTGCTAGGAAAGATCCCTGAGCACAGAGCCAGGAGTCAGTACTGAAGACCACTGGCTCTGGTGGTTCCCAAACCAAAAAGCCCAAAACCACACACACAGCACATTCAAGAAATGTGAAAGGAGGGGAGAAGAGTCTGTATGATTCCAGATTGGGTGCTTTTTGCAAGAAAGATTTACTGGAGGGGGTGCTGAGCAATAATGTAGCACGGTTGGGAGGGCGCTTGCCTTGTACATGCTGACCCGGCATGTTCGATCCCTGCTATCCCATAGGGTTCCCCAAGCAGGGCCAGGAGTGATTCTTTTTTTTTTTGGTTCTTGGGCCACACCCGGTGATGCTCAGGAGTTACTCCTGGCTACGCGCTCAGAAATGGTTCCTGGCTTGGGAATCATAGGATGCTGGGGATTGAACCGTGGTCCCTCCTAAGTCAGCTGCGTACAAGGCAAACGCCCTACCGTTGTGCCACTGCTTGAGCCCCCAGGAGTGATTCTTGAGTTCAGAGTCAGGAATAACCTCTGAGCAGTTGGCCAGATCAGGGGTGGGGATGGGTTGGGGGTTGTCTGGCTGGATTGGGTCAGCCGAGCACAGGCTCCCCTGGGCACTGGGAATGCAACACCCTCTGCCCTGAGTCTGCTCAGACCCGGGTCACCTGCCCTCAGGAGTGGGAGGAGCGGCGGAGGCAGAACATCGAGAAGATGAACGAGGAGATGGAGAAGATTGCAGAGTATGAGCGCAACCAGCGGGTCAGTGTCCATAGTCGGGGGGGTGGGGGGGGGGGCTGGGGAGAGTCACTGCTGCCACCCTGGCCTGAGCACTCACACCCAACACCCTACGCCACAGGAGGGTGTGCTGGAGCCCAACCCGGTGCGCAACTTCCTGGATGACCCCCGGCGGCGTGGTGGGCCCCTGGACGAGCCGGAGAGGGACCGGCGTGAGGGCAGCCGGCGGCACGGGCGCAACTGGGGGGGTCCCGACTTTGAGCGAGTGCGCTCTGGGCTGGAGCAAGAGCGGCAGGTGGGTGCGATGCAGCGGTCTGGGGCCTATCAGATACCCCAAGTCCGCTGTCACCTGTGACTGAGCTCTATGGATGTGGGAGAGTCACCGGGCCTTACTTGAGGTTGGGGGAGCCGAGGGGTGACTCCTGGTCCCCAAGGGCTGACCTAGTTCTCATCTCTGCCTAGTCCCCTTCTCCCCTCCCCTGGGATCGGAGCTCCTGGGACAGGGTAGGGAGATGGGGGGCCTAGCCGGCCCTCACTGGTTGTCGCTCTTTCCCTCTCTTCATGCCCATGCAGGGCCGCCGGGCTGTCCAGAGCGGGGCTGGGGACATGACCTTGTCCATGACGGGCCGAGAGCGCTTCGAGTACCTGCGCTGGAAGCAGGAGCGGGAGAAAATCGACCAGGAGCGGCTGCAGAGGCACCGCAAGCCCACGGGCCAGTGGCGGCGCGAGTGGGACGCGGAGAAGACGGAGGGGATGTGAGTCAGCCCCACTGGGCGAGCGGGGGACCCCTCAGGCATGTGTTGGCACCTCCCAAGGCCAGGCGAGGGGCACTTGGGGTCCCTGTGGGTCCGGCCTGCCGTGTTTCTGCCCAGCGGGGCTCTGTGGCTTCTCTTCTGCTTAGTGGGTTGGACCTGGGGTCTTGCCAGTCAGGGCTCAGTAGTTTGAGGAGGTTGACATCGCTGAGCAGGACTGAGCCCCAAACCTTGGGGTATCAGTTCTAGGCCGAAGGGGCAAGATGCAAGATCTCGGCCATACGCCCTCACCCTACCAGCCTGTCCCTCACAACACCGTGTTCTGGTGTCTGTCCTAGGCCCAGGAGACATCCCGGGTCTGTCCCAGTGAGACTTTTAAGTGAGGACTTTTATTTTTGATTTTTTTGGGGCCACTCCCACTGATGCGCAGGGGTTACTCTTGGCTCTGCACTCAGGAATCACTCCTGTGGTACTTAGGGATACTGGGAATTGAACCCGGATCAGCCACATGCGAGGCTCAGGCCCTAAAAACAAAGGATTAACACTGACTGGAAAATCAGCTTCTGTACCACAGATGGAAAAATGGAGAAGGTTCTGGGGCCAGAACTTTATTTTTGGGTGCTGAGGGGGAGGAGTATTTATTTGCATCACACCTGGCCTCCTCTGGCCAATCAAAATCTTGGCCCTGCCTCAGAGACACCTGACTATGCCCCACCTCACCCCTGACCACGCCTTCTGCTTGGCCCCTTCCTGGCCCCGCCTCACTTAGCTCCCCTGAGCTGAGTCCAGATCAGGCTGGGGAGTGATCAGGGATGGTCTGGGGGATCCCCAAGAGCTGCCTGTGCAGACCCCTGGCCCATGTGCCGGGACAGTCTGGGGTTAAGGTGTTTGCTTACCCCAAATCCATTCTCAGCACTCTGGGCAGTGACCCCTGAACCCACCCAGGCCTGCAGGTGGAACTGGGGGTGGAGTTGCGGGTGGGGGATGACTTGTCCGGTGACCCAGAGCCCTGAAGGTTTGGGTTCCCTGCTGTGTTAAAGCATTTCTCTGTGGATCACTGTGATGTGAAATTTGCCTCATGTCTGCTATCCTGTTCCCCTTCTATTTGGGGTTCACACCGTTGCTCCTCATAGTGACTCAGTCCGTGCAATGCTCAGGAACCACATGGTGCTGGGGATGGCCCCTGTCCCCCCCTCATCCCCCCACCTTTTCCAGCGCTTATTCTGTGCTGGTGTTTGGAAACTTCCCAACCCTCCAAAGGTCGTGGGAACACACGAGCTCTGCCTGGCCCTGAGTTGGTTTCGATCCTGGTTCCCCGGCTCTCCCCTTTGGGCCCCCCTGGGCCACACTTACATGCTCTCTTTCCCAGGTTCAAGGATGGCCCCGCCCTGCCCCTTGAAGCCCCTCATCGCTTTGGTGAGTGGGTGACCCGATGTGTGTGGGGGGGGTCTGTGCCATCTCCCTCTCTCCCTTCCTCTGCTAGCCCCCACCACCAACGTCTGTCCCCTTCTGTTACAGAGGACCAGGCCTGGACCCGGCCTCCCAAGCCCGCTACTTTTGGGGAGTTCCTGTCCCAACACAAAGCTGAGGTCAGCCGTAGAAGGAAGAAGGGCAACCGACCCCCAGCCAAGGCTGCTCCTCATGTCTACAGGTTGGGGCACAACCTCTCCTGGCTGCCTATCATCCCATCGTCTCCCCCCCCCCCCAGGCTCTGCAGGGGCCATTGGTGATCTATTTCCCTACCTGTGGCCGCATGTCTTCCGCGATGCCCACAGGGAAGCTTTTCTCTCGGGGTCAAGCACTCTCAGGTGACCCCGTCCTTTCCTTCCAACCCTAGCATCTGATACCTGGAATTCCCCCAAGTTAAATGTTTTTGCTTTGTTTTGTGTTTATTTTTTGGGCAACCTGCAGCACTCAGGGCTTCTAAATGGCTCTGCGCTCAGGAATCATTCCTGATTAGCACAACGGTAGGGCGTTTGCCTTGCATGCGGCCAACTAGGGCCAGCCCACGTTTGATACCCGGTATCCCATATGGTCACCCAGCCTGCCAGGGGCGACTTCTGAGCACAGAGCCAGGAGTAACCCGAGTGCCGCTCGGTGTGAAACCCCCCCCCCCCCAAATAAAGGAATCATTCCTGGTGGTACTTGAAGGACCCTATGGGATGCTGGGGATAGAACCTGGGTTTGCTTCGTGCAAGGCAATGCCTTCCCTGCAGTACTCGCTCAGAACCTCTCCTGGTGTGGGGCTGGTGTGAAATCCCCCTCACTCCTTCCTTGTCCCCTCCCCCTGCAGTGACCATGATGACCGCTGGGAGTCAAAGGAGGCCCCAGGCCCTGAAGGTCCAGAAGCCCCACAATCGGTACCTCCCCAGGAGACGGCAACACAGGTGGGTGGGTGGTCACTCCGGGTGGGTGGTGGGCAGGGGCGTTGCCTGGCCGCCATGCACCACCCCCAACCTACCTTGTGTTCCCCACAGCTGCCCGACACCCGCACACCTGCCCACCAGCCTCCTGAGGATGAGGGGGAGGAGGATGAGGGAGAGGAAGAAGAGGGGGAGGAAGAAGAAGGGGAGGAGGAAGAAGGGGAGGAGGAAGCAGAGGAGGAGGGAGATGACGAGGAGTGGGAGGATGTGAGTGAAGAGGACGAGGAAGAGGCCGAGGAGGAGGAAGAGGAGGAACTTGGCCAAGACCACCAACCCCAAGAACTTGAGCCCACCGGGGGCTCCAGCAGCGAGCAGGCCCATGGGGGACCTGCCGCACTCCAGGAACCGCCGTTCCCGACCCCGGCCCCAGCCTCACCCTCCAGCCCCTTCTCTCCCCCGGGGGGCCACCAGTCGGTGTCTGACTGGGGTGAAGAGATGGAGCTCAACCCTCCCCAGGGCGCGCGCTCTCCGGGTGAGGCTTGGCCCTTCGAGAGTGCATGAACCTGGCTGCGCAGGCTCGGGCTTGAGGGGTGCATGTGCAGGAGGGTGGGCGGGCCCATGGGGATCCCCACCTTGGAGTGGAGGTGGGATAGCCTACTGCACACTAAGCCCCTACCACCCCAATAAGGACTGGGCAGAGCCCTGCCCCAATAAAGACTTCACACCCTCACATCCCCCAAATGTGTCCTCGAACTCCCCTGGCTCCCAAGCTGGTCCTTCTATCTTGGGGGGGGGGTCTTGACTGGCCCTCCCCCTTCCCCAGGAGACCAGCCAGCCCCTGCTTCCCTGGAGAGTCAGCACGGCCTTCTGGGAGCTCCAGAAGCCAAAGAGGAGGGTTCTGAGGCCGCTCCAGGTAGGGTGTGCCAGGGGCTGGTGGAGGGAGGTTTTGGGGGTGATTTGCTATAATGTTGGGGGTGCGGGTGTGGAGGCAAGGGAAATTGCTTTGAAATCCAGGGTGAACCAGAGTTGAATTCTGGGGAGTTGAATTCTATTTTTTAATTATCTTTATTTAAACACCATGATTACAAATATGATTGTAGTTGTATGATTTCAGTCATGTAAGGAACACCCCCCCTTCACCAGTGCAACATTCCCACCACCAGTGTCCCAGATCCCCTCCTCCCCACCCCACCCACACCTGTACTCGAGACAGGCTTTCTACTTCCCTCATTCATTCACATTGCTATGATAGTTCTCTAACAGCACTCGTCACTCTTTGTGGTAAAGTTCATGAAGTGGGCAGTAACTTCCAGCCCTCCTCTCTTTTGTCTCTGAGAATTATTGCAAAAATGTCTTTCATTTTTCTTAAAACCCATAGATGAGTGAGACTATTCTGCATCTCTCTCTCTCTCTCTCTCTCTCTCTCTCTCTCTCTCTGACTTACTTCACTCAGCATAATAGATTCCATGTACATCATGTATAGGAAGATTTCATGACTTCATCTCTCCTGACGGCTGCATAGTATTCCATTGTGTATAGGTACCACAGTTTCTTTAGCCACTCATCTGTTGAAGGGCATCTTGGTTGTTTCCAGAGTCTGGCTATTGTAAATAACGTGGTAATGAATATAGGTGTGAGGAAGGGATTTGCATTGTATTCTGTGTTCCTTGGGTATATTCCCTAGGAGTGGTATAGCTGGATTGTATGGGAGCTCAATTTCCAGTTTTTGGAGGAATCTCAATATTGCTTTCCATAAAGGTTGGACTAGACCGCATTCCCACTAGCAATGAAAGAGTTCCTTTCTCT